>NC_065451.1:36319066-36634391 GCF_917563875.1 Diabrotica virgifera virgifera
CTAAATTATCATTTACTACTAAATTATCAAAACTTACTTACTTTCTGTATTATCTCATTTACCTTCATGTTCTTTTTCTTCATACATTTGCTTTCAAAATGATTGGGAACATGGCAAAAGTTGCACTCTTTACCATAAGCCGGACACTTATTTACCAAATGGCTACCCCACATCTTGAACAGCCGCTAATCTTCTTTATAAACCATGATTTATGCTGTGGACTTTGACTGGCTTCCTTCCTGGACTTGAAACTGTGCAGTGAGTTAACTGTATCAACCATTCTAGTGTTTCCTGACATATGTTCGCTGTGCTCTTCCGAGGCTTCTAAAATTATACACCTTTCCACTACTTTATCCAGGCTGAGGCTGTCTTCTTCTTGAAGTAAAACCTTTTTCACATACTGATCACTTAGGCCACAGATTACCATAGTTTTGGTTAAGTCATCTTGCAAGTCACCTAATTTGCATTTCATAGCCATTTTCTTCAACTCTGTGACAAATTGTTCAGTAGTTTGACCTTGTAATTGTTTATATGAGAAGAATTTATATCTTTCAAATGTAAGGTTTTCTTTTGACAAAAAATGACTCTCAAATTTATCTAATAAAGGTTGTAATTTATTTTTTTTTTTCATCTTCAAGCAAAAATGTTGTGTATATTCGAAAGGCTTCCTCACCAATGTAGTGCAGAACCTGGGCACATTGTATAGCCCCATCTTTCTTGCTTATTTCACTAGCAATAAGGTAGTTTTCAAACCTGGACCTCCAAATCTTCCAGTTTTCAGCAACATTGCCACTCATGGCCATTGGAGCAACGCCCCTATTATCACCCATAATTACTTAATTTGCTGCTTATTTAATCACTCTGATTACTTATTTGCCAGCGACTGGTCTGACTGCGCCATGTTATAATGTGGTTTATAATGTTATTTAAATGAAACCAGCATTATTGTACTTTTGTAGTAATATGTGTGTAGCGGAACACACCTCATGAGAGGGATTGTCGACTTCAGCTGTCACTTGTCTAGAAGTTGGCAACTGGGATGATTATTGTATAATGGATGACCATGTTAAATGAATAAATAATTAATAAAGTACAATAATGTTGGTTTCATTTAAATAACATTAGAAACCACATTATAACATCTTCTAAGTCAAACAACCATCTCTTTCTGGACCTTCCTTTTTTTGTCAGTGTGTCAGCATCTATTGTAATATTTTCTTTAGTGTTTTTGTATCTTCTTGTCTCTACACATATCACATCTATGGCAGTCTTTGACTTTTCACAAATCTTACAATATCGCACACTTTATTTAATTTTAATTCGTAATTTTAATTTAATTTCGTCCCGATCCCGACTCCCGCCCCGCGATAACGACAAAGTTGCTAAGGTCATCATATGATGAAATGCATAGTTTGCGAGTCTGTAAGGTACATACATACATACGTACATACATACATTAGTGATGTAACGAATATTCGTATTCGCATTCGCATTCGCGAATATTCGCATGTTTTTGCATATTCGCATTCGCGAAGTTTGTGCGAATGTTTTGCGAATATGAACACCAGAAAAAAAAATAATTTTAAGATAATATTAGGTTAATAAAATCAAAATCTATTCACTTTTCATCTTTTTTTATTAAGAAAAGGTAACAACCTCAAACATGCAGCTACTCTCACATGGAAATATGCAGGACACAACAGAAGACAAAGAGACGGAAAATGGAAAGAAGCAATAACTCGCTGGAGACCTTGGGATTACAAAAGAGGAAGGGACAGACCACAGACGAGATGGCCGGATGACCTAAAAAGATACGCAGGTACCAGATCGACAGCATTAGCACCGAACCGAGAAGAGTGGAAAATAAGGGGGAGGCCTACGTTCAACTTTGGACAAATGAAGGGCAATAGATAGATAGAACTTAACCTTGTATAATCACATTATCAGCCTTCACTTTTTTTATTATTTGGTATTATGTAATAAAGCTTAAGATTCAGATTGATTTACACTAAATATCAATTAACTTTTCATTATAAACTTACGAAACATTACAAAAATAGAAACAAATTAAAAAAAACTTAACATTCGCATTCGCATCCGCGAATGTCGGTAGCAGATATTCGCATTCGCATTCGTATTCGCGAATGTTCAAAAAATGACATTCGTTACATCACTAACATATATACATACATACATACATACATACATACATACATACATACATACATACATACATACATACAATACAAACATACATACATACATACATACATACATACATACATACATACATACATACAAACATTCATTTTTATTTATATAGATAATTTGGAAACTTACTGTATAGATTATTCCAACCGTTGAAAAAATAAGGGATCTCCTCGTGTCGATATCACTCAAAGGCACTCTCTCAACAAAGTGTTGTGCTAACACGTCACTACATCCATACAAAATACCCGTCTGTAATGATTGCACCAACACTGGGTATGTCTTCAACACTTTTTTATAGGATTTAACTGGATGTTTAAACACTAAGATGACTCTATACAACGCTTTCCTAGTGCTATAATTCATGTCACTGCTTTTAAACTTAATGAAATGAATGATAAACGAATTAAGCCATTTTTGAGGTAGGTATATTTAAACTAACACTACAAAAATGCAACAAATAGTTAAATAATTATTCATTATCATGTGTTTTGATAAAATTTTTTGGTCAAGGTCATCAGAATAGATAACATTATTTATAATAGGATTTAGAATATTCATTATTTCCAATATTACTTGTTAATTAATGTTAATTAAGCACTTTTAAACTATTGTATTTACTTTAATATCAAGTAGTCAATAAAAGGTTTCTTTGTTATTGTTATTATACAGAATTATTATTTACTTGTAACTTGGGTGACGTTACTTGCTTTCTATGGAAGTATCAAGAGAAGTATCTTCTTAAGGTTCAGAGGCGTAGCTACCGCCGTATCAGCCGTATCAATTATACGGGGCCCCGACATTCAAGGGCCCCAGAGCGGCATGTCGAAATAAAATTCCATTCAAAAAATTGAACAAAATATTGTACAATTAATTACTTCACTATTAAAACGCTTTGAACGGTGCGTATTGTTTGGATATCGACATTTTCGTGAAATGAATTCTTTATCTGTATATAAACTAAATTTATGTACAAGTAGGCCTATCTATCTATTTTCTGCCTCTCGCTTTTCTATAACTACAGATCTTTTTTGTTTTAAAGCTACTTTTTATTATCTATTCATCGTTGCTGTGTGTGAGACATTGTTTAATGTATAATGCCAAATTGCAATATTTATAATGGCTTTAACTTTGAATATTTGAAACATTGAAACACTGTGTATTGTTTGCTTATATTTTCGTGTAATCTGTTTTTTATCTATAAATTGTATTTAGGTATATAGTATTTTTACTACAAAAGCGATATTACGTAGGTCAAAATTTTTGACGTAAGAGAACTGTCAAAACATTGGAACGTGACTTTTCATTATTGCCATGTTTATAATAAACATGGCAATAATGAAAAGTCACATTCTAATGTTTTGACAGTTCTCTTACGTCAAAAATATCGCTTTTGTAGTAAAAATACTATATCTATGTATTTGCCGGTCGCTCGCCGTTAAAGTACAGAGCTTCTTTGTTTAGTTTACGTTCATTTTCAATGTCCATTTACCCTTGGCTTGAAAAAACTGAATCTGTTTTAGAACAATGAGTCTCAACAATTCAAATCTATTTTTCGACATTGGTTTATTCCAGTTTATTAGGTTTATTATTATTATCTATATTTGCGTGTTATACGCAGAACTCATTAGTTCCTAAGGTTATAATATTATGGAATTTGCATTTTATTTAAATTTTGCAATATACAGGGTGTTTCATTATTAATTGGAAATAATTTAACTGTAGATTCCTGGGTTCAAAATATTAAGATTTAAGCCGCATCACCTAGTCCGAAAATGCTTCTTAAAGGAGCTAGAGCTCTTTGAAGAAGGCGTCTTGTAATTACTTTTTTTTAAATACCTCCAGAACGCTTCTATTTAGAGAAACGAAAACTGCTACACCGATTTATATTCCAGATATAAATAGTCTCCATAAATTGGAAATTTCTAGTACCTCTCATAGGCGTCCGTTTTGGGTAGGGCAACGGTTATTTTATCTCATAACTTTGTTGTCTTTAACTTTTAAGCCTTTTTGACACTGGAGTATTATAAATTGTGAGGTATTCTAGTAATAAAAGCTACTCTTGATTTAAGCCGGTAGAATACACCGTTTTCTAGAAATGTTGATTTGAAAATTTTGTGTTTTTAATTTGAGAATAATTTTCAAAAAAAAACTATGAAAACAAAAAAACGAAAACTGGTACGTTTATTCCAGAGATGAATCTATTTCATCAATTGCGAATTTCTAGTACAGGTAATATGCGTCCGTTTTGGGTAAGTCAATCCGTCCGTTTTTCGGTAGGTTATTCTATCGCATAATTTTTTGTGTCTTAATTTTGAAGCATTTTTGACACTAGATTTTAAATTACGAGGTATTCTAGTTCTAAATGTTACTCCTGCTTTAGGTCGGTAAAATACACCGTTTTTTTGAAAATTTTTTCAAATTTTGTTCAAATTCAAAAAACGAAACATTTTCAATTCGATTTTTCTATAAAACGGTGTATCCTACCGAATTAAAGTAAGAGTAACTTTTATTACTAGAATACCTCATGATTTAATAATCCAGTGTCAAAAATGCTTAAAAGTCAAATACAAAAAAGTTATGCGATAAAATAACCGTTGCCCTACAGAAAGAGGACGCATATGACCGGTATTAGAAATTCGCTATTTATGAAATCGATTTATCTCTGGAAGATAAATCGACGTACCAGTTTTCGTTTTTATAAATAGAAGTGTTCTAAATTCTAGAAGTATTTAAAAAAAGTCATTAAAAGACACCATCTTCAAAGAACTCCAGCTCCCTTAGGAAGCAGTTTCGGAGTAGGTGATTTGGGTTAACCCTTAATATTTTGAGCCTAGGAATCTACAGTTAAAATATTTCCAATTATTAATGAAGCACCCTGTATTGTTTTATTTTATTTCATTATCTTTTATTTTGTAATAATATTGACGATTTATGCAATTTCAGTAAACTGTATTTGTTATTGTTCTTTTCCTAATCTTTGTAAGCTTTTTCCGTAAAATTGTAAAACTTTCAGTGACATTAAAGCATAGTTTTCTATTCCATACAAAGGTTTTTGCCTCTTTTGTTGAACATTTTTTTTTGCACTATGCCATATCAGAGGTTAAAAAGAGCCCCGCGACAAACTTTGATATGGGGCCCCTGTGGGGCTAGCTACGCCACTGATTAAAGTTCCATCTTCTATCGAAGGTTGGATATTAACATGGCAATTCTTATTTTACTTACAGCAGCTCTAAATACCTAGTTGGTTAGACCTCAGATTAAACCATTCACCATTCCCTTAGATTTCGTAACCAGAAAGTTCGTCTTCTTCTTGCATCTCTTTTACTTTTTATTTTGTCCTCTATAATCAAACGCAGCAGACTATAGTATAACGAGGTTATACTATATTTATACTATATATAGTATAACTATTGTCTGTTAATTTCTTCCCTCTGATTAACCATATATCCATTCTTAGGTCTACTACACAAGATTTTTCCCTTGCTATTTATATACGGCTTTTCATCCCTTGTGTTCATTCTGCGTTTTGACTAAACAGTATTCCTAAATATTTCTATACATCTATCCTTTCTATCTTGATATTAAATATAGAGTTTTGGAGTGTCTCGTTGTCTTTTGGATGTTTTGTAATGATCATGAATTTTGTTTTCTTCAAAGTTCATTGAAGTTCATTTTAATACCATAATATTATGGGAAAAACTTTTCGGTCAGCCGTTCCAATATGTTTGTCAGACTTTGTAGAGTTGAAGTGCATATGACAGTGTTATCGGCATTTCTTATATTGTTAAGGATTTCACCATTTATGATCATTCCATCATTCCCTCTCTTAAAGCTTCTTGGTAGACAGCTTCGCTATATATAGACACAACCACACAACTAAGACACAACCAAACTTATATGGGATCAACTGATATATTTTATTATTTTTAGCGAATTAAAGCTAAATTAAATTGTCTTCCATTGCACCTCTACGGAGATTAACTACAGGTTATAGAATCAAATCAACATACCTTGGAGCTATTAAACTTGGTTGGATGAAAATTAAGGGATTTCTTACCGATCATAATGCCTTGCTAGAACATGACACTACTTCCTCTCTATTATCTCTGAACAGATCTGGCAGTTCCGCTCTTGCTTGTTTTCCTCGCTCTCTGAGTATACGAATTCGTTGAACATCTGATTTTACACAAATCATGGTTTCATATGAAAATAGGTAGCAAATTTTGCCAATTTCTAGTATTCCAGTTTTGTTTTGGCGTTGAAGACACCAATTTAGATGATCAATCTTGTGCTTCCTGGTTAACTCGGGATCCTGTAACTAACTATCTGCTATATAGTCCTTGGACACACAAGCTCTTCTTTTTATCGTTTCAACTGAAATACTTACACCGATAGCTTTCAAAATGCATATTCGCGGTGTGCAAGTACTTGGAGGGGATACGAAAAACGATCGTGCGCGAATAGCGGACAAACCTTGCAACTTTCCTAAACAAATCATATTGTCAATTGAAATTGTCAAATTGACGTATATTTCATACCTACTGTCATTGAAGAAGACAAATTATAAATGTATTGCTCCACAATATTGACATGATATGAAATTATTATATAAAGATAAATTTAATTAACTGTATTTGGCTTGCAGTACTACATTTTCAACTTATATTGGAATCAGAAAGCTAACATCAAAATAGAAAACGAGATATCAAAAGCAATAGAAATACGTAGAGGAGTAAGGCAGGGATGCATTTTGCCACCACTGCTATTTAATGTATATAGTGAAAGCATCTGTCAGGAAGCCCTTTTGCAAGCAAATGAAGGAATCGTAATCAATGGAGAGGTTGTAAATAATATTCGATACGCAGACGACACTGTACTAGTTGCAAGAACAGTAGAAGAATTACAACGATTACTTACAAACATAAATATTGCTTGCAACAATTATGGCATAAACATTAATATCAAAAAAACCAAGTATATGGTCTTCAGTAAAATCATGACACAACCAGCACATATTAGTATAAACGGCATTCAAATTGAAAAAGTATCAAGTTATAAATACTTGGGAACTTTAATAAACGAAACTGGAGACCAAAACAATGAAATAAAAAGACGTATCGAAATTTCCAGGGCCACCTTCATAAAGATGAGAAAATTCTTCTGCAACAGAGATATAAGCATCCCTCTACGATTAAGAATGCTAAGTGGCTACGTATTTAACACGCTATTATACGGTGTAGAGGCCTGGACTCTCAAACAGAACAACATAAAAAATATTGAAAGTTTCGAGATGTGGTGCTACCGTCGAATGCTGAAGATAAGTTGGGTTGAAAGAATCACAAATCTTGAAGTAATACGAAGGATAGGAAGAGACCCAGAAATTTTATTAACGATAAAACGAAGAAAACTCGAGTATTTGGGTCACCTGATGAGAGGTCATAAATACGCATTACTTCAAAATATAATGCAAGGAAAAATAGAAGGAAAACGGAATCCAGGCCGTAGAAGAATGTCGTGGATGCGGAATTTGAAAGAGTGGTTTGGCTGCACCACTAATGAACTTTTTAGGTCAGCTGTAAACAAAGTCAGGGTAGCCTTGATGATTTCCAATCTCGGATAGGAGTGGCACAAGAAGAAGAAGACTACATTTTAATGGTAGGGGAGCCCAAGCGGGGATTTTTGCAGTTATTCGAGCGGGTCAGATTATCATATGGGGAGAAACCTGATACCCTGCAGATGTACCTCTACCATATATTGGCACTTAACACAGGGGGTTCGTTAAGGGGGGCCCGAAAAAAAAATATATCCTTAAAAAAATTCGAAATTGTCAGATAAAGATAAGGTAAGTTGAGTACATGCAAAAGAGTGTATGTTTCAAAAATCTGACGATTTGAGCCGGGCGTAAGGAAATGGGTAAGTCCCAAAATTTCACAATAAAAAGCGAATATTTCGCGAAATAAATGACAGATCGAAAAACTAAAAAATATTATATGCTTAATATTTTTTAAAAATCTCTCGAACGATAGCAAACACGACTTTCCACAGAAAGGGGTGGGGGGTAAATTTAATATTTTAAATACGAATCCCGCGATATTTCACGAAATAAACATCAGATCGAAAAACTGTAAAATACACTTATTCAATATCTTTGAAAAACCAATCGAATGGCACCAAACACGACCCCCAGAGAGGTGGATGGGGTTACTTTAAAATCTTAAATGGGAGCCCAATTTTTTATTGCAGATGTGGATTCCTTACCTAAAAATAAGTAGCTTTTATTCGAAAAATGTTTTCGAATTATGGATAGATGGCGTTATAATCGGAAAAAACGATTGTTGGAAATGGAAAATTAAATTAAAAAATGGCAAGCACCCACTAAAATGGAAAATTTTACTTAACTTTTTTTGGTTTAAGGACCTACTCTTCACAACCCAATAGGTCTTCATAACTTAATACTTTGCTCCCCTACTATAATAACATTTGATTTTAATCGTTTTAAACGTTTTAATCACATACCCTGAATCTTACTTTTTCTTCTTATTATTTTTTTGTACTATGGCCTTGACAATAATTATCCAGTAACCAGGACAAATATAATTGGCCAATATAATTAAAAGTGCGAAAAATGTTGCTGAGCTATGAAACCAGGTGTCGCTTTTCCGAACTTGCACGGTCCTAATATTAAACAGCAGTGGTGACAATATACAGCCCTGTGTTACACCCCGAAGACATTCTATTTCTTCAGACATTTGATCCTCAAGTCATATTTTGATTTCTTGGTTCCAGTAGAGGTTTGAAATTACTCTGATGTCGCGACTGTCGATATTTCTCAGTTTTAACCACGGTTCTTAGACATTACTACGGTTGCCTAAATCGACTAACCAATGAACATTAAGGGTGAGATTATGTCACGAGAGTTTACTGTCATTTGAATCGTAATATGATTTTTTTCGAATCCTGAGAAAAACAAGTATTTTAGAAAAATTTAAACGCAGGATGCAAGATTACATTATTACCGAGGGCGGAAGCCCCTTAGAATAAACAAGCAGATTCTATTGAATGAAATATTTGAAATTAAATATCACATTTCTCTTTTATTTTCAGCCCTGTAACTTATTAAAATAAACATTATAGAAGTTTTCAGGGACTTTCAGCCCTCGGTAATAATGTAGTCTTTCATTCTGAGTTTAAATTTTTCAAAAATATTTATTAGTTTTCTCAGGATTCGAAAAAAATGAATACAATTAAAACACATTGAGAATTTTGACATGCGTCAAAGTTTTGCATTAACTCAATGTAAAATTCTGAACTGTTGAATTCCAGCTTCCCTAATAATTATTTTACATCAAAAGACATTAGAAACTATTTGAAGAGGATTGAAATCTGTATTGGAAATAACTGTTAAAATTGGTCTACGTAATTAAACATATTCCAAAATTTTGTAAAAATGTAATACATTTTAGTTTTCAGCCCAAACTTAGGCCACACACAATGCAATAATGTTCACATTTTTGAACTGTCAATATTTTTATTTTATCATCTATTGTTTAAAAACAATACAGTTGATAAGATACCCTCAATTGCGGAGAAAGGATTAATAATAAAGATTTTTTTATTCAGTCAATGGTATGAGCACTGTTAGTTAAATAGTAACGTGTGGCCTTACTTTTACAGGCATACCTATTGTGGCAAATGTATCATATTTTTCAAAATTTTGGAATGCATTTAAATCGTAGAACAATTTTAACTTTTGATTTTAATACAGATTTTAATTCTCTACAAGTATTCTCTTATGACTTTTGATGTAAAATAATTAGGGAAACAGGAATTCAACAATTCAAAATATTACATTGAGTTTCCTATGGCCCTTTTTACGATTCACCACCCGGTATAAGATAAAATGTGTACTATTTGTCTTATTATTTCATAATAACACAAATAATACACATATATACACAATAACACACATTCAATGTTCGAAAATAATTTAAAAATATGGGAATGTAAACTCTTGACGTAAAGTCAAAAATATAAGTCCCCCCACCACCGTCGGACAAGACAACCGTAATAAAGTCTAATAACCGTGAGTTTTAACCTATTATTTAGTTTATCGCCATGGTGACTAGGTATGCTGAAACTTAAATAGAAGAAGGGATTAGCCGAGGGAAAAGGTCCTAGGGTGTCTAAATTCAACACTATGTTCCAAAGATATTAATCTGGAGAAAACAGTGAATCTTTAAAACACAGAGAGAAATGTGGTGGTTGCAATAAGTATACATAAAAAAAACTTTTGCTGTTTTACATCAAAGTTAATATTTCTGTTTAATCAAAATTTATTGAGAAATGAGAAACGAACAATATTTACATACGTATTTTATAACAACAACCAAGTCTCATCATTTTATTTTCAAAAAAATCTTACTCTAGACAAATTAAATACCAGCTGTTCTTTTGATCCATGTACGGTAATCGGCGACATTGGTAAATGCTCCGTAAGTGTTAGAATCTAGAGTCACATACGATGCAACACCTACTACTACACCATCATGTTCTAAAGGACCTCCTGAATCACCCTAAAATGTTTTAAATTATTATTACTTGATAAGCAAGACTGTAAGCAAAGCCGGCCACTCACGATACTGCGGCGTTGTTTAGTTTTGTCTAATTCGACTAATTGACAAAAATTTTGATCGTGTATGACTGTGCATCCAACCAAATCGTTACAATTTTACCACAGAGAAACTGGTTTCTATGCTACAGTACTGCAGAATAATTGATATCATCGACGATTTTGTCGAACGACACCACAGTGTCGTGAGTGGCCGGCTTAAGAGAACAACGATGAAATATAAAACCTTATACGGGATCCGAAAAGGAGGTCGAAATGTACCCAAGTACCCATCTACTTGCCGGATGAACCATTTTTTTATTACATTTCATACATAGACAAACACGACCAGCATGGGTTGCCTATCAAAATCGTGTCATAGCTATCCTTAAGGGGGGCCGTAGGGGTTGAAATTAACATCTTAAGCACATTTTTGTGAATTTTTTTTAAAGTATGAGAGAATAATTTTATTTTTAAATCAAATAAGCATATTAAGTATAATTCAAAGAATATTAAAAAAAATTCAACAAAGAATATTGAAAAATTAGCCAATGGTGGCAAATTTTTAAAGACACCTCAAAAAACAATGAATTTTGCGGTGGACATCTGAATTTATCATTGGATCATAATAGACAAAAAATTCAAAAATATTTTATTAGTTTATGGGTTTTTCGAGGTAACGCTGTCAAGTTTCTTTTAGTTTTAATGATCTTTGACTTTTTAGTATCACTCAAAGGTCAAAACAACAAAATCTTTTAGAGAAAATAGGGTGAAAATCAATATATTTATTATTGTTAAACAAAATATAAGCATAAAACAAAAAATATCTCGACAGTGCTACCTCAAGGAATGTCTAAAGGAAATATGTACAAAATTCCAGGTGAGTTGGTCAAGTAGTTTTTGAGTTACAATGTCTAGAGGCTTTGAAAAAAGCAGTTTTGAGAAAAACGCTTTTAAAGTATTGTCAACTTTTATTTTCAATTTTTTTCTGTCTGTCAAATGGTAAAGTGATGCATACCGGAATATGTTTTGTGAATAGCGGGGTAATTTACAAAAGAAAATGAGAACAGCTGTTGACCGTTTCTCACTACGCTCAAGCGCGCTGGCTCGAAGATGCTGCAAAGCGAGTCGAAGGTAGGGAGCTAGTGTTGAATATCGCTTTGACTCGCTTTGCAGTAGGTTCGCGCCAGCACGCTTGAACGTAATAAACAACGGTCAACAGCTGTTCTCATATTCTTTTGTAAATTATTCCGCGATTCAAAAAGATATTCCGGTGTGGATCATTTTACGATTTGACAGACAAAAAATAAATTGAAAATAAAATAAATAAAAAGAAAATTTAAAATTGGCAATACTTTAAACGCTTTTTTTTCTCAAAACTGTTTTTTTAAGACTGTAGCATTGTAACTCAAAAACTACTTGACCGACCCACTTGGAATTTGGTATCTATTTTCTTTAGACATTCCTAGAGGTAACGCTGTCGATATATTTTTTGTTTTATGCTTATTTTTTATTTAACAATAATAAATATGTTAATGTTCGCCCTTTTTTGTGTAAAAAATTTCGATGTTTTGAATTCTGAGTGATACCAAAAAGTCAAAAATCGTTATAACTAAAAAAACACGACAGAGTTATCTCGATATAGTATATTAAGTATGGAGAACGGTAAGGGTTTTATACCGATCTAAGACAATTGTTTGGAGGAGGAGCGGAGCGACGACTCCAATTATTGTCTGAGATCGGTTACCCTTAACGTTCGACATGCTTATAACGTTTTTTGCACGATTGATACCATTATAAATTATAAAATTAAACATTTTCGTCATATTGACTAGTTTCATTCATTTTATCAATATAGATACTTTGGTTGTTAGGTAGTAACTAGGGTGCATAACAACAATGGAGAATTGAGTTTTTATTTAGTTGTCAATAATTTTAAGTACAATTTTGATTATTATAAATTAAAATATGAGCGAAAGTGAATTTGAAGAAATTGAACGGGCTTGGGAAGAAGGGTGTTCCGCAATTATTCCCGAAAAATCCAAAATCCGTTATCAAAATACCTACCAAAGTTTTAAAAAATGGTGCGAAGGCAAGAATTTAAGAATCGAAGAAAAGACTCTATTGGCATATTTCGTTCAAAGACATATGCAGTTGAAAGCTCCTGGAATCCTCTGGGCAGAATATTCAATGATTAAATCCACCGTTTTTCTTTATGATGGCATTGATATTTCCAAGTTTTCAACTTTGATCGCGTATTTGAAGAGAAAAAATGTTGGCTATAGGCCCAAGAAAGCGAGCATTTTTACACGGGAGCAATTTGAAAAATTTCTGATGGAAGCACCGGATGAAGAATTTCTAGTTCACAAGGTAATATAAGCTAGTTTAGGTAAAAGAAATACTCTAATGAAGATTTTTTCATAATTTGTAGGTCGCAATGATATTGGCAATATCTGGTGCCTGTAGAAGAGAAGAATTATATAATATTACTATGAATGACATCCAACAAACCGATGGTTTAATGATTGTAAAAGTACCCAATACAAAAACGAACATCCAGCGTACTTTTACAGTCGTTAATAAACCAGACGATAAAATTCCATATTTAGAAATTCTGCAAAAGTATATAAAACTTCGTCCATTACAAGTAAAATCAAATCATTTGTTCTTAAGATACGCCAAAGGAAAATGTTGTGCTCAAGTAATAGGGAAAGGGACAATCGGGGGCTGGCCTTCTCAAATTGCCAAATTCTTAAATTTGCCTAATCCCGAGAACTATACTAGCCATTCGTTCAGGAGGACATCAGCAACGCTTTTGGCTAATAAAGGTGTTGATGTCCTCGGATTAAAGCGTCATGGAGGTTGGCGTTCATCGACAGTGGCAGAAAGCTATGTAGAAGATTCTCTTCAAAATAACATAGATTTTGCCGAAAAAATATTGTGCAATACTAGTAATACTACTAATGTATGCGATTTTGCAGGAGTTTCTGTTAGAAGTGAAACCACAGCCCAAACAAGTGGGATTTCATTAAATAATTTAACAAATTGTACCATAAGTTTCAATATTAATAAATAATTCGTTAGTTTTCTTTATTCTTTCAAAAAATAAATTAAAATTAAGAGATTTTTTAACTCGACGGTAAGTGAATTACTTACCGTCGAGTTGGAGTACTTACCGTCGAGTTGGATTACTTACCGTCGAGTTGCTAGTAAATGTCACCTACTGACGTAAAATCTGTCACGGTAAACAATCAAAAATTATCAATCGTGCAAAAAATATATAAGCTAATAAAATCTTTTTGAATTTTTTGTTTACTCTGATCCAATGATTAGTTCGAATGTCCACCGCAAAATCCATTTTTTTTCAAGGTGTCTTTAAAAATTCGCCACCGTTGGCTCATTTTTCAATATTTTTCTTTAAATTTTTTTTTTGAGTAGTCTTTGAATTATACTGAATACGCTTATTTAATTAAAAAAAAAATAATTTTATCATACTTCCAAAAATAATTCACAAAAATATGCTTGAAATGTTGATTTCAACCCCTACGGCCCCTCCATAAGGATAGCTATGACACGATTTTGATAGGCAACCCATGCTGGTCGTGTTTGTCTATGTATGGAATTTAATAAAATAAATGTTTCATCCGGCAAGCAGATGGGTACATTTCGACCTTCTATTCGGATCTTAGACTATTATGGAAACAATGACGATTAACAAGAAAGGGAGGATAGCTTTCTGAAATTTGAAACAAAACAAATGAGAACAATGTAACAAGAAAAGGAATTTGATGAAGAATTAAAGGGACGAAAATATATTCAGATAGATAAAAGCTATTCGCTTGGAATGGATAGGACATATACAGAGGCACCAACACTCAGATATGTTGAAAAGGTTACCTAACTGGACACCACTATAGAAGAAGACATAAGAGCAATGAGTATTAAAGAGTGGAAAGTTCAGTACAAGGGCAAGAAGAAATGAAAAAGAGTCACGAAGTCACGACGGCAGCAAAGCTGTGTCAAACAAGTTATAAAATGGCATAGAGGAGTAATACACTTCAACCAAGAATAGGATTTTGAACGCCATGGCGTTAACTCTAGTTCTTAGTTTAGGGTTTGTAATGCTTCATGAATGAATGATAAATTTTTAATGTAAATTTACTGTTTTCTTTTAAATAATATTCTAAGATAGAGGATAAACTACTTCGTGTGTCTACTTCTATATATAATATATCAAATTATGATCAAAACAAAACAAAAACCTTAGTCATCCAATATGATATTTTTGAATATTCATATGTGTAGACACATTAAAGTGTAGACATATCACTGCTATGGGTCACGCTTAAAGGTCAAAACCGGACAGTAATATTCGATAAAGGTAAAGAGTATGTACACCCCAGCCTCTCTGTGAAAAAATCGATTTCACGTAAAAATTTTATACCGCGTGGTGAACTGTCAAAAGGGCCATAAAAAACCCAATGAAAAATTCTAAATTGTTGAATTCCTGTAACTATTTTACATCAAAGGTCATGAGAAAACTATTTGCAGAGAACTGAAATCTCTATTAAAAACAAATGTTAGATTTGATCTATTAATTAAACGCATTCCAAATATTAGTACGTTCTTTAACGGTAAAATATTGCAAAACCTCTAAATTTTAAAGAACCGCTTGGATTGACATGAAATTTGGCATACACATAGCTAACAAGTCAAAGAAAAAAAGGGATATTGTGCCGATATGTGCTTTTGCTCCGGGGGTGCTTTTCACCCCCTTTTGGGGGGAAAAAGTATTCGTCCAAAGTAAGTCCGGAAATTGATAAACTGACTAATTTTAAGTAACTTTTGTTCCATAGAGTTTTTCGCTATGTCAATACTTTTCGAGTTATTTGCCAGTGAATATGTTAATTTTCGTACTTCCGGGCCTAAAGTGACAACTTCACTCCCTTGTGACAGGTACTAAAGTGTCACATTTAATCCCTCCGGGATTAAATATTGACGAAACTCCCGGAACGATTAAATCACAAACAATGTTTCTTTACAATGACACTAGTAATGACAATGTTTCTAAATTATAACTGTCACAACGCAATGTTACTATGGTAACTTATTTTAAAGACAGTTTATTAAATGAGTTGAAGAGAGAAAAAACTGATTGAAATTATTGAAATAATTAATAAAATCATACCGGAAGTACGAAAAGTATCGTATATACCTTGCGACTGAAGTACATTTAATCCTTCAGGTAAATTATGGCCCTCCCTGCGGTCGGGCCATAAACTTTACCTTCAGGATTAAATGTACTACTTCAGTCCCGCGGTATATAATGTACTATTTTTCAACAAAATAACCACACTTTTAGACGGTTTTTTGCAAATAACTCAAATAGTACGTATTTTGTGGAAAAAAACATTCCTAGCAAAAATATAGCCCGTAAAAATTAAAAAAAAAATGGTGTATATATCACGTTTCGATACCTAGTAGAAGCAGAGTTATAGCTAATTAAAAATAGGTTCATATTCGTCAAATTCCAAATGGAATACTTTAACGTGAAATAACCAAAAATGAAGCACATTTCGGGGAAAACTCATTACAACTTATTTAAACTGTTTAAAAAAAACTTCATTTTTGTTTTATAAAAAAATTTCTAGCATAAAAAATAAACAAGTTACGCTCAAAATAAAATTAGTAACTTTTTGTTTTGGTAAAAAATCGGGAATATCACCCCCTAATTAGAACTTCAAATGAACTTAATCGTTACGACTTCACAAGTTTCTTGACTCATGTATGTATTTTTTATATGATCTGTAAGTTTCATCGGTTCAAAGTCCTTATTTTTGAAAGGGCTGTAGTTAGAAGAGGTTGAACGAGTCACTGATCACGAATGTATGCAAATTTAGAAACACCAAATCTCAATCAATTTTTGTCTAAGAGAAAAACAAAAAAACACATGATATTCAGAAAAGCAATGCTGTCTTTTTTGTTTTTCGAGATTTTTGGTATCTCTAACAATTTTAAAGTTATTTTGAAAAAAAGCAAACAAAATTATAATTTTTAAAAATTTTACTTTAAAGCCAAATTTTTTCCAAAATAAGCACTTTGAATCGATGAAACTTACAGATCATATAAACACAACATAAGTAAAATAATTTGTGGAACGGTAACGATTAATTTAATTTAAGTTGCTAATTAGGGGGTGGTCTTCCCGATTTTTGCCAAAAAAAGCGACCAACTTTATTTTGAGCGTCTTGCTTAAATTTAATGCTAGAAACTTTTTATAAAAACAGAAATAAAGCTTATTTAAAACACTTTAAAGAAGTTATAATGGGCTTTCCCCAAAAAGTGCTAAATTTTTTGGATATTTCACTTCGAAATATTCTATTTGAAATTTGGTGAATATGAATCTATTTTTCATTGGCTATAACTCTGGTTTTACGAGGTCCAGAGACCTAACGCGTACACCATTTTTTTTTTACTTTTTTACAGGCTATATTTTTTCTAAGAACGTTTTTTTTTTCGATAAAATACTTACTTTTCGAGTTATTTGCGAAAAACCGTCTAAAAATGTAGTTATTTTGTTGAAAAATGAACATAATCACTCGCAAATAACTCGAAAAGTGTTGACTTAACGGAAAAGCTATATAGAACAAACTTTACTTAAAATTAGTCAGTTTATCCATTTCCGGACTTATTTCAGACTTACATTTTTTCACCCCAAGAGGGGGTGAAAGTCACCCCCAGAGCAAAAGCCCACATCGGCACAATATCACTTTTTTTCTTTGACATTATGCATATGCCAAATTTCATGTCAATCCAAGCGCTTCTTTAAAATTTAGAGCAAAAATCGTGAAAGAATGGACTAAAACTTTTACAAGAATATAATACATTTGCCAGAGTATTATTAGTCCAATCGAGAGAGATTTCACCTCAAAATCATGCGAATAAGCTGAATTTTGCTGCAAATATTAATTTTGGGGCCCCAAAATGAAGCAAAAAAGATTTACCTTATAAACACCGTTTGTTCTATCTCCAGCACATATAACCCATTTGCGTAATATTTTTAGGTGATTGCAAGTTTTCTGAGGAAGAACTTTCACTTCAGCTGACTTGAGAATATCCGATTGGGGCCCATTTATCTAAAAACATACATGGTGTAAAATAAAATCTGACATCTAATCCAGTAGATATCTGTACAAGTGCCTACTCATACCTCAGATGCTCCCCAACCGGCAGCTACAAGCGATGTTCCCACTGGTAATTGGTCACCTTGGCTTGGCAAATTTGCTGGTTGAATCTTCGTGGAAAACTCAACTTTTTCAACCAGCTGAAATAGTTTAATATAAATGCCACTTTATTAAAATTAAAAACAATATTAACAAGCTGAAAATGCGAGCATTATCATAACGAAAACTTTGTTTATATACGTATTTAAATTCATAATATAGAAAATTGCTATTACGAAAAGCTGTTTAGAATTAAAAATTATGTTTTAGTGTGCAAGTATATCATTCTAATTTAAATGTTGTGAACTATAAAGATACTTTACTCGAAATTCATATTTTTAACATACCTCGTATAAAATTAATAAAATTTGATTCATCATAAATCTTAGACCAAGAAGAGATTTTTATGAAGAATAACTTTTCTTCGTCAAATTAAAAATACAACAGTTATAAATGAAAATGATTTTGGTATCCATAATTTGAGAAAATTGGTCAAATATTTTTTTCCATTAGAAGGATGTAATTTCATATATCAGGACATACTTTTTTTATTCCAAACCACATTTTAAATAATAATTTTCCAATATTGTAAAATAAATAATACATACATGATAAAGATATTTTTTACTGATGAACTTTACTTGGATCTACAGACCGAGCGAGTCTCGTAAATTCCACGGCTTTGCGCCACGCTTCACGCAATTGTATTTGCGTACTTGTGTTTCGAGTTGTGTGGTCGTGCGCTGGTCGAGTGGAGTTATAATTTACCAAATTTAAATATAATCGTTTCTACTGATTTATTATTAATATAGTATAATATGTATTATTGCTTTCAAAATATACTCAAATTGTATTTTTATACATTTATTACACATATTATTTTATATAATAATTAAATTCACTATAAAATGTCATTTATATTTTATTAATAGCTAAATTCACGAAGTGTCAAACTTAAATGTAAATAATAACATTTGCTTTGCTTAACAAATTCAGATTAAAAAAGTAGCCTACTTCTTAATCAAAGATTTCATTGTGATTGTGACGTCACATTTTAGATTTTGAGGTGGATTATCTCGAAGACGGTTAGAGATATTGAAATGCCGTTTTCAGATTTGGATTCAGAAGACAAAACTACATATAAGTCCATCGATATTGTAAGTTTGTATTGTAAGTCCATCCTAAGTATTGCAGGAGCGGCCACGCAATAACACACAGACTTTTGCAAATTTATAAACGAAAAGTTTTCGTTGAATATAAAACTTTTATTGAAACCAAGTTTCTGGTTTTTTTCAACGAAAGCATTTGACAGTGTCAGTCTTAGCGATATAATAAAGAAAATTAAGCAAAAAAGGATACCGGTAAACATTTTTGAAGTCATAAAACAAATGAACAATAACAACACGACAAAAATTAAAATAAACGGCACCACTACGGCCAACATACCAACACCAGGAGGAATCAGGTAGGGAGACAGCCTCAGTCCATTTCTATTAAATATGCTAATGGATGAAATAATAGAAGAGGTGGAATCGCTCCAACTAGGATACAGACTCAGCCACAGTAGAATCAGTATAGTGTGCTATGAGGATGATTCATCGGATGATGCAGCCCTGATTGCAGAGGACGAGGCTGACCTACAAAGACAACTTTATCGATTCATCAAGCTTGTCGACGACTCAACATGAACATATCCACGCAGAAAACAAAATGCATTACCATTGCGAAAGACCCAATTAGATGCAAGCTCGTAGTAGAGGGGAAACCCATAGAACAGCTAAACCAGTTCAAATATCTAGGTGTAAAGTTATCAAGTTATCATGAACCAGCCAGAGAGCTAAGAGGACAAATTAACAAGGCCGCTGTCTTGTCCGGATGTTTGAGAGATGTGGTCTGGAATAACCCATATATGAGAATGGACAGCAAAGTTAGAATTAATAAAATTTGCATCAGACCTGTTATGACATCCTGAATCAAGAGAAGACACCAATAAAACCAAAAGCATGCTACGAACAGCCGAAATGAAGACACTAAGATCAATAGCAGGGAAGACAAGAAGAGACAGAATACGAAACACTATCATCAGGGAACAATGTGGCGTGCAAGATGTAGTCAGATGGGCAGGCAAAGACGAAGAGAATGGTTCAGTCATGTAAAAAGAATGGAGGAGCACAGACTACCAAGAATTGCTCTAGAAGGAAAACCAGCAGACAAGCGTCCACCGGGGAGACCACCAAAAAGATGTAGAGATAGCTGGCAGTCTACCTATCAAGAAATACTTCAACATCGGAATTAATAGATCGACAGATCTAGAACAAGTATAAGAAGAAGAAGTTTCTGGTAACGCCTTCGTGGTTTTTATTATTTACAAATCAACGAAATGCTAAAATCATAGAAGGCCAGGGGAGATCTATAATTTCCGTCTCACTTCCTGTCTGTTCAGTGTGGCAGAATTACAACGAAAACTTGGTCCCGATACTCAGTTAGTAGTAAGGTTAATAGAAAATAAGGTTTACATGATATTAATAGATTTGCAAACATTATTCACGACGACGTTTCCGATAAAACAGATGTTAAAGATGCCCTCTGGCACGAATAAATCTGTAATTCTCGTCCGCAATTACGAAACGTCAAACGGTCGGTGGATCATATGTATCAGGCAGAGTACATTACAGTATTCAAAGAGACTCTCTGGTCGTGTGACAGGTTGTCACCTTCTGCTAAAACTATTGGCGATTTTAAGCTTGCACCGTTTTTGCGCCTTTTTCTGTACGACCGAAAATAGCACTCCACGATAAAATTTTTCTGCCGAACTGAATACCATCCTGAAGCACCTAACATTAACACGACATTCACGTAAGTTATAACAACTACGTTCGGAAACCAATCAGTATGTTTCGGAGCAGGACACATACAAATTTGAAGGCATATTATGCATTTCAGTACTGTTTATCTTGCCGCATACTAGACCAGTAAGGATATGCGAAAAAACGTCTATTTTTGGATGTGAGAGGTGGCATTCGGATTTTTGCAGATAAAGTTAGGTGACACTTTCAGTAGTAATAATTGACTTATGCTCCTTCTCAAATATGCCCGGAACATTAATAAAAAAATTTAAATATTTAAAAATTTCGAAAAACATCGATTTTTTTCTGCTTTCTTTGTTTATAACTTTAAAACGACTCGTTTTGGAACAAAGTCGTAGAAAAATAAAATAAAGATAATTGAATTTTGTATGATATACGACTGGAAAAAAATGTCTTAAGGTATTACCTTTTCTGCAATATAGCAATAAATACAAAATAAGGGGGCAAAATAAGTCTGTTGTTATTCAATATTTTTTAACCACTTTGGTGGCACTTAGAACCTTAGTAATTCACTTAGGAAATTCTTTGTAACATACTTAAATGGTGTACCAAATTTAATTAAAATCGACCTAATAAATTTTGCATAATAAATTTGCAATCTAAATGTTTTTAAAAAAGTTCAAATGATTTAAAATCTTTCTGAACAAAAAGTAGACCATTTAGAAGTTGGCTAATTTTTTTACATATAAAGAGGTGCTCTACCTATCTAATACACTTTACAGAATTAAAATCGGATTATTTAAGGGACCCCAGCAATGTTTT
Organism: Diabrotica virgifera virgifera; assembly: GCF_917563875.1. Taxonomy (NCBI): domain Eukaryota; kingdom Metazoa; phylum Arthropoda; class Insecta; order Coleoptera; family Chrysomelidae; genus Diabrotica; species Diabrotica virgifera. The sequence goes on from NC_065451.1 coordinate 36,340,738, forward strand.
AAATTTATAAACAATTTTTTGGCTTATAAACAAATAGCTTTTTTTAATAATAAAAAAATTAATTTTTAGCAATGCAAATAATTAAAATCGGTATAGTTTGACTTAAACTTTCAAATGCTGTCAGCAGAATTGCTATTTTATTTTTTAATCAAACGTTATTCGCGTTCAAAAATTGCAATTTCTTTTTTGAAAGTTCCACCGCGTTTATCTCGAAAACTATGCATCCTACGAAAAAACTTGTAAGAATATTTTTTACTTAGAATTACCCAAGAAATACAAAAAAATGTTTTATTTTGCGAAAAATCGATTTTATGTAATTCCTCAAGTTCTTTGTTTATAACAATCTTATCGACATCCGGATCAACTGTTACCCAAAAAATTCGTGTTCTACGGGTCAAAATACATAAAAAACTTGGGTAAGTCCATCTAAATAAAGGAGCCCGTAGCACCCCCTCCTGACCACAGCACTAATTTGTTTATAAGCCAAAAAATTGTTTATAAATTTAAAACATTGCTGGGGCCCCTTAAATAATCCGATTTCAATTCTGTAAAGTACATTAGATCGGTGCAGTACTTCTTTATATGTAAAAAAATTGACAAATCTTTGTATGTTCTAGTTTTTGTTGTGCAAGATTTTAAAAAATTTAAATAAAAAAAAAACGTTTAGATTGCAAAATTATTATGCAAAATCTAGTAAGTCAATTTTAATGAAATTTGGTGTACGGTTTTAACACATCATAAAAATTTTTCTAAGTGAATTAGGAAGGTTCCAAGTGTAACCTAAGTGATGGAAAATCATTGAATAAAGACAGGTTTATTTTGCCCCCTTATTTTATATTTATTGCTATTTTGAAGCAAGGTTGATAAATTAAGACATTTTTAACTAATCGCATCTGATAGAAAATTTAATTATATTTGTTTTATTCCTATAGGACTTTGTTCTACAATAAATATTTTTAAGTTATAACCAAAAACGTAGAAAAAAAAAATGATTTTTTTTTTAATTTTTCAATACTTTATTTTTTTATTAATTTTCCGGGCATATTTGAGAAGGAGCATAAATCAATTATTATTAACGAAGTTATCACCTAACTTTATCCGCAAAAATCTGAATGTCACCTCTCACATCCACCTAAAAACAGATCCTTACTGGTCTATACAGTATTTTGTATTAAATGTTTTTATACCGTTATGATTTTAATCAAAACTTTGACTTAAATTATATAATGATACATACCTTAATAATTGCTATATCATTAATAACCAACAAAGGTATGTACCTTTCATGTAATTTCACATTTTTAACTTGAATTTTTGTTCCTGACTGAGTTATATCATCAGTTCCTGCTAGGATAGAGTATGATCTCCATCGGGATGAGCTAAAAATTACAACGTTATTAACAAAAATAGAAGAAAAAAGTTCTATTGTTTCTAAATTGTAGAGGTAAGTATTTACCGATAAAATGATATCAAAACACTCAAAATTTAAAAAACACAAGAGTCGCTCCATCAATAAAAGCATACAATAAAATATGTCTCCTTCCCTTAGTATCGGTGTGTTTTATGGATTCTATATCATTGCCCTACCAAATCCGTTTGATTCCACCTTTAGCAAAAATCCACGTTTCATTTAACAACGTTATTATCAGAGTAATGTTCTTGGTAGCACCATTTCTTTCATAGACCGACACACACGCATTAGTGAAATTTATTATTGTTCTTGCTTTGCTAAACAATTAAAAAGTGTGAAGAAGAAACAACAAACTCATATAAGATTTTTATTACTTAGTACTGATGACGTAAACAGTAATATCAACTATCACTCGTGCATATCTGTATTGATTTGAAATAAGAAATAATGTTGTTTTATCTACGACTGATACATAATATATGTATTATACTTGTCGTGTTTGCAATATAATGCCATATAATAATCCCTTAGGGATTAATAATGCGGGATTAATAGCTATTAATCCCTCTGGCACAACAATCACAAAATTCACCACGGAAACAAAATAATCAACCTCAAAAAGTGTCACTGTCAAACGAATAGTATATTTGACAGTTTGTGTTGAGATGGACGAAAATGAAGAATCTTTTAATTGTACACCACCAGAAATTGTAGAACTAGCTACAGCAACAGCATCTACCTTAATACCTGAAACATCGAAATCCATTTATAATAAAACGTACGCAACCTTCAACGAATGGCGTGTTCGAAACAACGCGAAATCATTTTCCGAAAATGTTCTGCTGGCCTATTTCGCTGAATTAAGTGCAAAATATAAACCGTCTTCATTATAGTCATTCTATTCAATGATTAAATCTATGTTGAGAATAAACCATGACGTTGATCTGGAAAAATACGGCAAACTAAGAGCGTTTCTAAAGAGAAAATCGGAAGGATTTCAAGCAAAAAAGTCTTCCACTCTAACCCCAGAGCAAATTAGGAAATTTATTGACAAAGCTCCTGATGAAATTTATCTTTTACATAAGGTAAATATACATATTTAATTTGATTTATTCAAAAACTCATATGCTTATTTGCTTCAGGTAATATTGATCATTGGAATTATGGGTGCATGCCGCTCAAACGAACTTTATCAAATGAATATACAAGACGTGAAGGATCTCCAAACAGATTTATTAATAACAATCCCCAAGTCTAAAACCAAAATTGTACGAAAATTTACCATAAACAGTACGTTTTACAATATTGTGAAGAAATACATCGATCTCCGTCCATCACATGTGAAAATAAATTCATTCTTTCTAAATTATCAAAAATCTAAATGTACATTACAACGTATAGGAAAGAACAAATTTGCAGATATTGATAGGCAGATTGCCAAATATTTAAACTTGCCAAATCCTCAAAGTTATACCGGCCATTGTTATCGCAGATCATCTGCCACTCTGTATATTGATGGAGGAGGCGATTTAACTGGATTAAAGCTTCATGGGGGCTGGAAGTCAACACAGGTAGCTGAAGGATACATTGATCAGTCTATGAGAAACAAGGCAACTACAGCAGATACTATCGCTAAAGAGATAAACAGTAATGTACCATCTTCTTGTTCTACAGCAATCGAGATCCCAAATATTTGTATTAAAAACTCTACTAAAGTTAATGATGATTCTCAACCAATTCAGTTTATTAATTGTACTATTACTAATTTTAATGTTTTTAACAAATAAAGTTGTTCATTAAAAATCTTAAATTAATTAATTTGTCGTAGATAAAGTAGAGTATACTACTCGCAATAATGGCTCTCATTCCCTCGGAATGTTACTCCCTCGCCGCTAACGCGGCTCGGTTCGTAAATATTCCTCGGGAATAATAGCCATCATTATTGACTCGTGGTATAATCTACTATTATATTGTTAAATATTTCGGAAAAAATGTTCATTTTATCATTTACTGCCCGCAGTATATCCATTTATACATCATTTACTGTAGAGATAGCGGTTTTTGACAAAACACCGGTTTTCGGTTATACTGTTTTTTTACTTATGGTATAACCTGGCTGTTATAACCGTCCAAAAAACCGGTTGATCCAAAAACTGGTTGTCGGTTGTTTTAATCAATAGCCAATAACCATTAAGTTACAATGTTACATTAATTTAGTTTGTATACTCCATACTCCATTCAAATCGATATAAATATTAATCACATCGATACTATCGAAAGAATTATATCGATACCAAGATAATCGATCGATAAAATGGTATTGGGATCGTACCTAATTGGGATTGAAAATAGAAATCAGTCAACAGTGTTGTCAAATCGATTTCGGTTTAGGTCAGCTGAAAATTTCTTCATCGCGCTCTCGAGGGTGAAAAATTTCCCCATTTTTGCTCTGAATGCATTATTTTTTCCAGAGGTAGTAGCTAATCCGGTTTTCAACGGTTATTACTGTAAAAAGAAAAACCGGTTATAACCGGGACAAACAACAACCGGAAAACCGATTATTGTAGAGTAAAAAAAAAACCAGGTTTCGGTTATAACGGGTAGGTTTTTCCCATTCCTAATTTACTGTCTGCGACCGTTGTTGAGATTGTCCGTTGAAAGGAGTTAAAAAGTACAGGTTTATATATCGTAGACTGATTTTTGTTTTAAAAACCGTTCGCAAAGAGGAGGTGGTCGGCGAAGGGAGGTGTTTGTTACAAGAGAGTTTACTATACAAAACTTACAATCCAAAGCAGTGAGCTGCTGTAAGAACCGTATCTTCATTCAGCAGGGACCCACCACAGAGGCGTCTAGAACCCAAATAAAGTGAAACTATCCAAGGGTGGTCCTCTATATTAGCCTCATCTCCACCAAATATTCTGAAGTGGGTATCTAAAAATATCGAGAGAAAAATAGTAACTAAAATTACTGAATTATCTTTTTATGTATAGAAATAAAATTTCTTTAAAATGACTGCCTCTTTGAAGGAATTACACCAGAAAAATGGAATAGTGCCATTATGATAATATTGCATAAAAAAGGGGATCTAACAGAAATTGAAAACTACAGACCTATCAGCTTGTCATTTCGTTTATACAGGGTGAGTCATGAGGAACTGTACATACTCCTACCTCGTATAGAGGCTCCTATGGGTAATAACAAATGACCATTAAAAAGTGTCTGCTCCCATTGTTTAATAATATACAGGGCGAGTTTCGCATTTTGACAGAAATTTGTATTCGTCATAATTTTTGAACGGTCAGATCGATGTGTCTCTTATTTTGGCCAATCGTTACACTATTACCACCTAATCAACTAATTTATTCAAACTAGAAAAAAATCAGGTCCGGCTTTAAAAAAATTAGTTCGTTTAGGTCTTAGAAAAAATTTCACCCTGTATACGCTTTTTGAAAACTCTAATATGAATTTTACAAATTAGACAAATAGGCAATTAAAATGGCATATTTATTTTTTTCCGCACACGATTACTTAATTTTTTATAAAAAAATCAAATTTCACTATGAATTAAAAGTTTGGTAAAGTGAACCATAGATTAAAAAAAAAATAACTTTTATTACAAAAATTAATTTTTTTGCACAAATAAGTAATTTATGTTACCATCCAATCAACTGATTTATTCAAACTAGAGAAAAATCAGGTCCGGATTTAAAAAAATAGTTCGTTTTGGTCTTAGAAACAATTTCACCCTGTATACGCTTTTTGAAAACTCTAATATGAATTTTACAAATAAGACAAATAGGCAATTAAAATGGCATATTTATTTTTTCCCCACACGATTACTTAATTTTTTATTAAAAAATCAAATTTGTCAAAATCGAAATTTTCTAAAAATGAAAAAAAAATGAACTCCGGTTTAACTCGCTACAACTCTGTTCCATTTTAATATTTTTTTTTCTGAAATTTTTACAGCACATACCTCTTACCATTATGAAGACTATGAAAATTGTTGTAGACTTTCAGTCTTCTTCTTGTAAAAGTTGCAAACTTGTAAATCGCAAAAATTAGGTGGAAAAATTTAAAATTTATCAATTTGATCACGTCTATGTTAAACTATAGAGTCCAAAAGAAGTGTTATGGGAAGTTTTAGATCTAGACGTGTTATAGAAAAAAAAATGGTAAAACTTTTAATTTTAAGAAAAACGTTGTTTTTGTAAATTAATTTTTGTAAAAAAAGTTAATTTTTTTAAATCTATGCAAAAATTTTGCCAAACTTTTTATGCATAGTCAAATTTGATTTTTTAATAAAAAAAATAAGTAATCGTGTGAGGAAAAAATAAATATGCCATTTTAATTGCCTATTTGTCTTATTTGTAAAATTCATATTAGAGTTTTCAAAAAACATATACAAGGTGAAATTTTTTCTAAGACCTAAACAAACTAATTTTTTAAATCCGGGCCTGATTTTTTTCTAGTTTGAATAAATCAGTTGATTGGGTGATAACATAAATTAAATATTTGTTCAAAAAAAAATTCATTTTTGTAATAAAAGTTTTTTTTTTTTAATCAGTCAACGTTGCATACATCCCTCAGAGACAGAGTTTAAAGTAAAATAATTAGGAGAAAAACTGGTGTTACGGACGCAGTTAAAAGAATTACAACGCTAAAATGGAACTGGGTTGGACATGTTTCCAGATTAATAGATGGAAGATGGACCAAGAACATTTTATTTTAAATACTAAATACATAGTATTTTCCAATTCTGCATATAAAAATTCATTCAACAACAGAGTGAACAGAGAACCATATAGGTATATCTACTAGTAAAATTATTCATCCAACTTTATTATACCGGGAAAATTCCGAAAGAATAGCTAATATCTGAGTTCATCCCAATTAGCCCAGTAAATAAACGGGAAATTCGGCGATACCGTGTAATTTTCAGGGCCAACTCCGAATTGCATGAAAATTTGGATTTAGGTTCTACTTACCCTCCACTTCAAAGTTGAAATTGTGCCGTTGGTTGCTTGGGGGGTGACAGTCACCCCTTCTGGGGGTGAAAAAACATACGTTCAAGATAAGACCGGAAATGGATAAATTGACTGATTTTAAGCAACTTTTGTTCTATAGAGGTTTTTACGTAAGTCAATACTTTTCGAGTTATTTGCCATTGAAAATGTTGATTTTTCGACAAAAAAAACTACGTTTTCAGACGGTCTTTCGCAAATAACTCAAAAAGTAAATATTTTATCGAAAAAAATATTCTTAGCAAAAGTGTAGCTTATGAAAAACCCAAAAAAATGGCGTATCAGTAAAGTATATCAATCAAATAAAAACAAAGTTGTAGCTAATGAAAAATACGTTCTTATTCGTCTAATTCCAAATCGAATATTTCAAGGTGAAATCACCGAAAAATTAAGCATTTTTCGGGAAAAACCTATTTAAACTTTTTTAAAGTGTTTATAAAAAGCTTTGTTTTAATTGTTAACAAAAGTTTTAGCATTAAAAATAAGTAAGTTACGCTCAAAATAAAGTTGGCCCTCTTTTTTTTTTGTAAAAAATCATGAAAATCTCGCTGTGTTTAACTCCCCAAATGAAATTAATCGCTACCGCTTTACAAACAATTTACTTACCCATCTATTTTTTACATGATCTGTCAGTCTCTCCGGTTTAAAGTGTTTATTTTTGAAAGGGTTATAATTGAGAAAGCTTGAATGGGTCACTAATCACGAGTATATGCAAATTTTGAACAGCCATATCTTAACCAATATTTGTCATACAAAGAAACAAAATAGACTAGCATATTTACAATAGCAAAACCTACATTTTTTTGCTCTTTAGGATTTTTCTTACCACTAATACTTTTTAAGTTATTTTGAAAAAATGAAATTTTTAAAAAATTTTTAGAAATTTTTTTTTAATATAAAACCAAATGTTTTCAAAAATAAGCACTTTACACCAATCAAACTTACAGATCATATAAACAATACACACACAGTTAAAATAGATGGTAAAACCAAATGATTAATTTCATTTAGGGTGTTAAATAGAGGGAGGTTTTCACGATTTTTTTACCAAAAAAAAGGGGCCCAATTTTTTTCAGTGTAACTCGTTTATTTTTGATGCTGTAAACTTTTGTAAAAAACAAATAATAAGCTTTTTTCGATACTTTAAAAATGTTAAGGCTTTCCCGAAAAACGCTTCTTTCTTCGGTGATTTCGCGTTGAATTATTCGATTTGGAAGTAGACGAATAAGAACGTATTTTTCATGAGCTACAACTTTGCTTCTACTCAATTTGTAGACTTTACTTGTACACCATGTTTTTCGTTTTTTATAGGCTACACTTTTGCTAAAAATATTTTTTTCGATAAAGTATTTACTTTTTGAGTTCTTTGGCAAAAACGGTCTGAAAACGTAGTTTTTTGTCGAACAAACATTTTAAATCGCTAATAACTCGAAAAGTATTGACTTACGTAAAAAACTTTATAGAACAAAAGGTGCTTAAAATAAGTCAATTTATCCATTTTCGGCCTTATTTTAAACACGCGTTTTTCACCCCCCGAGAAGGGGTAAATGTCACCCACCAAGTAAAAGCAACCAACGGCACAAATTCAACTTTAAAGTGGAGGGTAAGTAGAACATAAATCCAAATTTTCATGCAATTCGGAGTTGCCCCTGGAAATTACACTCCAAAACGGTCATTTATTAGGCTAAATACCCAAAAAAACCCAACGCAATGAATTGTGTGGAATATAGGACGATCAATTTGATGAACCTTGTTTTAAAAGTTTTCTATCCATGAATGTGTCTACAAAAAACTAAACGATAGTATATAACAGGAAACCAACTGGGATTTAGAAAAGACTTTGTCACTGAAGAGGAGTTATTTAATATACTTATGGTAGGGGAGCCCAAGCGGGGATTTTAGCAGTTACTTAAGCGCGTCAGATTATCATATGGGGAGAAACCTGGTACCCTGCAGATGTACCTCTACCATATATTGGCTCTTAACACAGGGGAGTTCGTTAAGGGGGGCCCGAAAAAAATATATCCTTAAAAATACTCAAAATTGTCAGATTAAGATAAGGTAAGTTAAGTATATGCATAAGACTGTATATTTAAAAAATCTGACGATTTGAGCGGGGCGTAAGGAAATGGGTGAGTCAAAAAGTTTCACAAAAAAAGCGAATATTTCACGAAATAAACGTCAGATCGAAAAACTAAAAACTACGTTTTCAATATTTTTCAAAAATCTATCGAATGATACCAAACGTGACTCCCCACGGAGAGGTGTGTGGGGTAAATTTAAAATTTTAAATACAAATCCCGCGGTGTATCGAAAAATAAACATCAGATCGAAAAACTGCAAAATACACTTATTCAATATTTTTGAAGAATCTATCTAATGGTAGCAAACACGACCCCCCAAGGAGCTGGGGTGAGGGGTTACTTTAAAATCTTAAATAGGAGCCCCAATTTTTTATTGCAGATTTGAATTCTTTACGTAAAAATAAGCTACTTTTATTCGAAATATTTTTTCGAATTATGTATAGATGGCACTATAATCGGAAAAAACTATTGTTGGAAATGGAAAATTAAATTAAAAAATGGAAAGTCCCCACTAAAATGGAAAATTTTACTTAATTTTTTTGGTTTGAGGACCTAATAATCACAACCCAATAGGTTCCCTCAGCGCTCAAGTGACTGCACATTTAGCATACTTTGCTCCCCTACTATTACAAACGCTCATAAAACGATGTCGAGATGTCACCAGTGACGTATTCATATGTCTGGTTGACTTTGAGAAAACCTTCGACAAAATACAGCATAAAAGGCCTGCAAACATATATTATTACGGAACACAGAAATATATGTAGTAAAAATTGGCAACGAACTTAATGAAAGTGTGGAGATCAAAAGTGGTATCCGGCAGGGGTGTATATTATTCCCCACTCCTATTCAATATTTATTCCGAGGAAATATTTAAAAAATGTATGGAAAATTCAAATGAGCACATAAAAATAAACGGTGGGTTAACCAATAATATAAGATATGCCGATGACACGGTGATCCTTGCCATTAGCATTCATGAATTAAAACAGGCAATGGAAAGGGTTAATTTACTTAGTGATGAATACGGCCTGAGCCTCAACTTCAAGAAGGCAAAGTGGATGCTGATAAGCAAGAAGCAACAACCTGCTCGACAGTTAAGGATAAACAACATACTATCTCCAGAAATAAAAAAGTCTCTAGCTCAAAAATTAAGTGACTTATAACGAAAAAAATGTTAGTTCCTATTTTTTTCAGCGAAAAAGTAATTGGAAGCAACCACCTAATCACCACCCTAATTAAAATTAGTCTTTGACCTTCTTTGGTCTTCTTTATTTATGTATTAGTAATAGGTTCTAGAAATTTGAATGTCTTAGAATGATTAGTTTAAAAAAATGGAGTTAAAAGCGAATAACGAATTTTTGTAGTTTGGAAAAAATGGCCTTTTCTTCAGAATAGAAAGATTAGCATCAAAGATACGAAAAAAATGTTCAAATATGAAATTGTAGCTTATTTAATTCCCAAGAACCTTGTTTACAAAAAAATTTTTCTACGGCAAAAATTGAGTGAGCTGTTGACAATTAAAACTTGGAATAGCATGCAAAAACCAACTTAACCAACCTTTTCAAAGTCATTTCTTTTTGCGACTGAGGATTTTAAAAAGATCTTAACTTAACAGGGTTATAGGTCTTGTAAAAACCTACAAAACTCTTTTTTACCAAACTTTCTAGGATAAAAAATAAAAAAGTTACGGTTAAAAAATCAATATATTTTTTTGAAAAAAAGAAGGAGAAATCCAATTGGAAGCATAATAATGTATGTTAGCGGTATTTTTAGTCAATGGCCTTATTCGTTCTTCTTTATTTATGTATTATTAATCTATTCTAGAAGTTTAACTGGCTTAGAATGATTAGTTTAAAAAAAAAAAAAAGAATATGTGTGTACTTTGTACGCACGTAAGAAGTTATACTTCTATTATATGATTTAAACGAAATTAATATACTTTTTATTTATATTTTGTTTAAATATTAAACTAATTTGTACTTACTACTTCTCAAACATTTTTATTAGAACAGTGCCAAAAATTAAAATAATAAAAGAATAAAACACACACAAACACATTAAACAAGCCACAAATGATGTCTGAACATTAATTGTCGAAAATTTTTTTAACTAAATACGTATTTTCTGAAAATACAATTATATAATAAATATACTTACAATCATAAAATGTATTAAAAAAAAACAAAAAAGAAAAATTCTATTGGGACTCGAACCAGCACTGATAAGCGCGGTTGGTATTGGAATTCATTCGCCTTCAACGCTTAGCCACGGACACTATGTGTCATTATTTACGAAGATCGACTAACTAAACGGATTAAACTTGTGATATTTTGATATTTTGAACATTGTCAAATTATTTTAATTTTGAATTGAAATGATTTAGAATTGAAAAAATACAACAAAACATAGAGTAAGAAAACAATATATTAGGTGAATATTGATAGAAATTTTGATGGCAATCAAATTATATAAATAAAAGTATGTATTACATACTATGTATTTTGGCAGATCAAATAGGTAGGTTTATACCCATGATACATTAACAATTATTACGTACCTGTTGCTTTTAAAAACTATTTAAAAGTCACTACAATATTATGTACTTTTTTGTTTCTGTCCTCACAACAATAAAACTAATATATTATACATTTGTTTACCTTTACCTTTACCTCCAAACCACAGCTGTCCTACAGCTGCCATATCGGATAATTTTTGACATGTCATTTGAACATCCAATCAGAACAAAGTTATAATGCGCATGCGCCGGGCTGATAGGTTTTAACATATAAAAATTCACCCTCTATCGCCGGTAAAGAAATATAACTTCAAAAACTGGAGTTACAATCAAGTAACGAATTTTTGTAATTTGGTAAAAAATGTCATTTTCTTCAGAATGGAAAGCTTAGCATCAGAGATACGAAAAAATGTTTAAATATAAAATTGTAGGTACCTAATTTAATTTCCAAGAACTTGGTTTGAAAAAATTTTTTGCACGATTGATCATTTTTGACTGTTTACCGTGACAGATTTTACGTCAGTAGGTGACATTTATTAGTAACTCGACGGTAAGTAATCCAACTCGACGGTAAGTACTCCAACTCGACGGTAAGTAATTCACTTACCGTCGAGTTAAAAAATCTCTTAATTTTAATTTATTTTTTGAAAGAATAAAGAAAACTAACGAATTATTTATTAATATTGAAACTTATGGTACAATTTGTTAAATTATTTAATGAAATCCCACTTGTTTGGGCTGTGGTTTCACTTCTAACAGAAACACCTGAAGAATCGCATACATTAGTAATATTATCACTTTCGCTCATATTTTAATTTATAATAATCAAAATTGTACTTAAAATTATTGACAACCAAATAAAAACTTAATCCTCCATTGTTGTTATGCACCCTAGTTACTACCTAACAACCAAAGTATCTATCTTGATAAAATGAATGAAACTAGTCAATATGACGAAAATGTTTAATTTTATAATTTATAATGGTATCAATCGTGCAAAAAACGTTATAAGCATGTCGAACGTTAAGGGTAACCGATCTCAGACAATAATTGGAGTCGTCGCTCCGCTCCTCCTCCAAACAATTGTCTTCGATCGGTATAAAACCTTTACCGTTCTTCATACTTAATATACTATTTTCTACGGCAAAAATTGAGTGAATCGTAATAATGAGTATATGGAAAAACATTGATTTTTTCGATATAAAACCAACACATTCGATAGCGAATAAATCGAAAACTATCAATTTTATCAAAAAATGTATAGAATATTTTTTGCTTAGAATGAATATTTTTATCAACTTTTGTAGTCAAAATGTGTCTTTTTATTAATGTTCCGGGCATATTTAAGAAGGAGCATAAGTCAATTATTATTGTTGACGTTGTCACCTAACTTTGTCTGGAAAAATCCGAATGCCACCTCGCACATTCAAAAATAGACATTTTTTTACAGATCTGCCCTGGTCTACAATTATAACTCAAGATATTGTAAAATTAGTGCACACTGCAAATTGCAAAATAATTATTTTTCGAAGCTTTATCGATCGTAACTCGGCTTCTACGCATACAAATGAGCCTTAGAAGATCTCATTATAAACCTTAATGAATAGGCTTCCAAACAAAGTTTGTTAAATTACTTTGTCTTCATCTGTTTTAAAGTTATACCCGTTTGAAGTTATATATATATATATATATATATATATATATATATATATATATATATCGGTTTTAAAACGTTCTCCTACGTCTTCCGATGCCTAGTCGCCATTCACTTCGGTCCATCCAAAGGTCTTCATCCAATTCTCTTTCTCTCATTTCTCGATTTATGCCTTCTCTCCAACTCAGGCGGGGTCTTCCTCTTTTTCGTCTACCATGAGGGGTCCACGTTAGGATTTGTTTCGGGAGTCGTTCTTCGGACATTCTTTGTACGTGTCCATACCATCTAAGCTGTTTGGTACTAATGTCATCTACTATTGTGTGTTTCACATTCATTATTTCCCTAATTCTGTTGTTGGTTACCCTTTCTAATCTTGATTTTCCTGCTGAGCGCCTCCAGAAATCCATTTCTGTTGCTTCAAGTTTTCTCTTGTATCTTTCTTTTATTTGCCATACTTCACTGCTGTAAGTGATTATACTCTTAACAATTGTATTGTATATTCTATGTTTGTTGTTGTTTGATATTGACTGGTCCCAGAGGATGCTATTAAGAAGGGTAATTGCTTTTCTTCCCTGGTTGTTTCTTTCTTCTATCGTCCGGTCTACGCTTCCTTCTTGTGTGATGGTCATACCAAGGTATTTATATGCGTCGCAATGTTTAATAATTTCGCCATTCCCCAGTGTAAGGTCCTGCTGTGTCCCACCGATACACATATATTCGGTCTTCTTTATGTTTATTTCCAAACCACCTTTTTTGTACTCCTCTATTAATTTCCTTGTCATATATTCTATATCATCGTAGTCTTGCGCTAGTACAAGTTGGTCGTCTGCAAATGACAAAGTGTATATTGTATTGTTGCTGACCGTTTGAAGTTATAATTTTCTTAAAAAAATTGTGCATTATTTGTTTATAAGGGTTTCAAGCAAATTTGAGCTGTAAACATTTATACTTTAAGAGGAAACAGTAGCGATCAACAGGTAGCCAAAACGCGTTCCAAGATTGCGGCTGTAATTTTGAATATTTTTTCGAGATATTTGGCACACGTATTCGTAATATAATAAAGAATGGCGGTACAGAGCCCAATTTGAAAAATATATTAATATGTGGAAATTATTCTGTAATTAAACACAATATTAAAAAAAAACGAGCCTGTACCGCCATTAAGAAGAACAAAAAAATACACTTTCTTCAAATAAACTTTTTTATCCGATGCCTAGATTTTGTGTCATTTTGGAACTACCAATTTTTTTTATTTCATTAGTAGTTCCAAAATGACACAAAATCTAGGCATCGGATAAAAAAGTTTATTTGAAGAAAGTGTATTTTTTTGTTCTTCTTAATGGCGGTACAGGCTCGTTTTTTTAATATTGTATTTAATTACAGAGTAATTTCCACATATTATTATATTTTTTAAATTGGGCCCTGTACCGCCATTCTTTATTATATTACGAATACGTGTGCCAAATATCTCGAAAAAATATTCAAAATTACAGCCGCAATCTTGGAACGCGTTTTGGCTACCTGTTGATCGCTACTGTATCACCTTAACCTTCGGAGTACGGAGATTATTTGACTTACTTAGATTACGATGATGGGTCAAGCGTGACCCATTCTCATTTTTTTTATAAGGATGTTTTAAATAGTCAGTATTATTAAACAGTATCTTTAATTCAACAAAAAACAAACAAAATCCTAAATTATTGTATTTATATTTTTTAAGATGGTTACCCATGGGCATATACTAGTTCGCTCCAGCGGCCAGATTTTAATACCTTACAGAAAACGGGCATAGGTAAATTTGCTCCGGCCATATGTTTGAATACAGTGGAACCTCGATAAGTCGGATTAATCGAGACTGCGGCCGATCCGAGTTATCGAAAATCCGAGTTAGCCGGAGAATATGGTAAAAATTAATAAAACACGGTATAGTTACAGATAAACTCCATTATAATTGCAAAAACATGAAATACATAAAATATGCACAATAAATCTAAATTACGTACAGTTGTATACAGTATTATTTATTTCTTGGTAAAAAACTTAGTCAAAGTGAAAAAATGTTTGTTTTGTCTGATGAAAATCGGTTCGGGTTAGCCGGACTTCCGGGTTATCGGAGGCCGACTTATCGGGGTTCCACTGTACGTATACCCGTAAACAGAGACGGCTGCGATTTAGGTGTACCTACAAACATATTGAAAATATTCTTCAAAATCCGAAGACCGGGTCAGGACTGACCGGGCATCATAGATGTTACGTAGAGGAAAAACTGCAATTTGCATGTTCACGAATTATATACGAAAAAATAGATTGAAACAAATAAGGAGAACTTACGATCAATCGGATTTGTAAAAAAATTATTTCATAAAATATTCAGAAATAACTGAATTTCGGGTCACGCTTGACCCAGTCTTCGTACTCCGAAGGTTAATTAACAATAATGATAGAAGAACTCAAAACGAACAATTTGAGACAACAAGATATCGTCTCACAGTCAAGTATGTAAGTATAGATATCCATATAAAAATGGATTGAGTTCTTTTGCAGCATCATCATTGCATATAAAACGAGCATGTATGTTGAGGCGGCATACACACAATTGACGTGCCTTGATGATGCTGCAAAAGAACTGGATTCACTTTATATGGATATCAGATATCATATAGATAATTAGCTCTGAAGCCCTAGAAAGTTTTAGTTCTACTGCTTACAAGAACAGACTTAGTACCACCATGTAACTGTAAAAATTTCTCTAAGAACTTATGCAGATGTAAAAAAAGCTGAGATTCCCTGTATATCTGGATGCAGATGCATGATACAAAATGTTTGTAAAAATAGTATATTAATAAATAATATCAACTTACTTTTTAGTTATATTTCTGAAATATTAGTTTTTAATGTTTTTTTTTTCTCATTTAGTACAAAAAATAGAAGACAAAGTAAATAGAATAAAAGGTGATACGAGGTACAGTATGATGATTTAATTATAAGAATTATATGATAAAATTTTATTAGGATCTTTAAAAAAGAAAAATAAAGATAACGTATATATACATAGAAATTATAATTTGCATCGAGAAGTTAGCGCGTGAACCTTTACGCGGCCTTTACGAGCCGATCTTACGCCTCAGAGCACGCTATTAAAATATATAATATATATTTTGGCCAAAAATAAACTTACGAACATTTTCGTAAGCCCAAAATGTTGCTTTTGATTTCTTCTACCATTATTGTTAATTAAAGTTTAAATGTTTATAGCTCAAATTTGCTTCAAACCATTATAAACAAATTAATGTACAATTTTTTAAGATAATTATAACTCAAACGGGTATAACTTTAAAATAGATAAAGTCAAAGTAATTTAATAAACTTTGTTTAGAAGCCTATTCATTAAGCTTTACAATGAGACCTGTTGAAAAATTTTAACAGGTTTCAACAAGGCTCATTTGCATCCGTAGAAACCGAGTTACGGTCGATAAAGCTTCGAAAAATACTTATTTTGCAATTTGCAATTTGCAGTGTGCACCAATTTTACAATATCTTGAGTTATAATTGTTGGATTTACGTTTAGTAAACGTTTTTTCTTCGTTTTTTATTAACGAACAAATTTTATTTCAAATATTCTTTTTTATCTCTTTTAGTTTATGAGCCAGAGCCTTTAAACAATTTATAAACAATTAAATTGTTTATAACAATTTTTTGACCACTCGGATCGAAATCCCCCCTCGAAATTCGTAATCAGCAGCTAAAAATCCATAAGAAACCGTTGAGTTTCTCCATCAGAATTGAAAGGGACACGGTGACCTCTATTTGGCGCCTAGACTACATATTATTTTGCATGAAACACTTATGAAAGATATAGAATATTCTAGCTTACCTGCAAGAGGATTGTTGTTGAGCAGTAAAGTACACATTATTATTGCAATACTCCATGCAAAATTTTCCATTTTGAACACGAAAATCGATTCAAATTTTGGTAATACTAGATATGCAAAAAAAATATGGATTTATAACGTAGAAGGTGCAAGGTAAAAGGTAGAAGGTTACTGTATTGCATTCTTATATACTATCCTAGCAGTATAGCCAAGCCCGGACTGGCCAACCGGCCCACCAGCCCGCGGGCCTTTGTAGACATATATTAATTTATTCAAAAAAGAATTGGTCCAGAATAGTATGCGGTCTACTGTCACATTTCTACTATGGCTTGCGGTCTACCGAGGGATGCGGTCTACCTGTGCGACTAAACAACACGTTAATCTTTTCTCAGAAGGGTTTGCACACAATAATTAAAGGGAAACAACCGTTTTTAGGCAAAATGTTTATTGCTAAGTAGTAATAAACATTTTCAGGAATATATAGGGTGTCCCGAAAAGATTGGTCATAAATTATACCACACATTCTGGTGTCAAAAATAAGTTGATTGAACCTAACTTGCCTTAGTACAAATATACACATAAAAAAAGTTACAGCCCTTTGAAGTTACAAAATGAAAATCGTTTTATTTTCATATATCGAAAATTCTTCGAGATTTTTTATTGAGAATGGACATGTGGCATACATATGGCAGCAACATCTTAAAAAAATTGAAGTGAAATTTGTGCACCCCATATTCTATAGGGGTTTTGTTCCCTTTAACACCCCCCCAAACTTTTGTGTAAGCTCTAATTAAATTATTATTGTTATTGTGGCATCATTAGTTAAACACAATGTTTTTAAAACATTTTTGCCTCATAGTACTTTTTCGATAAGCCAGTGTTTATCGAGATATTTTAAATACTTGTCGAATCCACCACATATTTGTATATGGGTAAGTACGATTATAGAAACCTGTTAATAATCTGAAAATTTATTTATAATTTATATTTTTAGGTATATTTTGAAAAAGAAGTCACATTACGATAAAAGGTTACTTATCAAAAGAAGACTAAGAGGCAAAACAGTTTTAAAACACTGTGTTTGTTTAACTAATGGTACCGCAATAATAGTTTAATTGGAACGTACACAAACATTTGGGGGAATTAAAGGAACAGAACCCCCATACAATTTTTATGTAAAAATATTAAAAAAGAAGGCGCATCTCGATAAAAACTGGCTTATCGAAAAAATACTAAGAGGCAAAAAAGTTTTAAAAACGTAGGTGTTTAACTAATGGTACCACAATAATAGGGAGTTTTTGTGCACACAAATACGTAAACGTAACGCATCTTTTTGACATATACGCTTGCGCATTAATGGTTGAACTCCCGTATCGCGCTACGTATTACCTAAGGTTACGGGCTGGTACGTTAGGTTCATACGCATCCCTATCGAGCCGAAAGTCACCGAATGCACACAGGATCTTGCCCGATTACCTACCAAATGAACATTTCATCAGCGTACTACTCGTTTCTAAATTTAAGGTTATATTGGTTATTGGTTTAGTCTATTTGAGTAAAATTATTCTGTGTTTGTAATTGGAAATTGGAACTTCATAATAGATTTAAAATTTTATTGTTTTTAAGTTGTCTATTAATAAAGCAAAACAAACAAATCTTGTATTAATTTAAGAAATACAGTGATCACCACAATTAATAACTAGATAAACAAATGACCTAGTTTCAGTAAAATTTTCAAATAAATATTACCACACTATTTACATTATACCTACTGGAATTCTGATGTAGGTATACAATAATTTACAACTAAAAAGTAGGTATAAACAAAAATAAAAAATTTTAACCTAAGGAAAAATAATATTTTTATATTTAAATAGAAGCAATTAAAACCATACAATTTCATCATTCATTTATCTTTTTTTACATTTGTATATTAATTGTATATTGTGTGAACATTGTTTTATTTTTTTAATGTCAACGGAATTTAAAAATGACTTTACGATTTGCTTTACGTTACGTTAAGGCAGTTACAAAAACTACCTATTTTAACATTCATCCTCTACGACACGTTAGTTGCTTTACGTATACGGAGATGCGTACGTTACGTAGCAACAAAAACTCCCTAATGAATTAATTGGAACGTACACAAAAGTTTGGGGGGTTTAAGGAAACAAAACCCCCATAAAATTTTTATTGGGGAGGACAAATTTCACTATAATTTTGTTTTAAGATGTTCCTGCCATAAGAATGATAACATGTCCATTTTCAATAAAATATCTCTAATAGTTTTTGATATATTGAAAAAAAAATCGTTTTTTATTTTGTAACTTCAAAGGGCTGTAACTTTTTTATGAGCACATTATTTGTACTAAGGTAAGTTAGGTTCAAACGAACTATTTTTGACCCCAGAATGTCTGGTATAATTTATGACCAATCTTTTCGGGACACATTGTATAATAAACTTTTTTCTTTTCCATTATATAAATAACACCATAATCTTTTTCCAAAACGGTTTGTGCAGATATCAACCCTTCTTTTCTAATAAGATGTTGTGGTAGATTTACAAAATTAGTTAAGTCTTGACTGTCAACAACACAATATCTGGAACGAGAATGTTGCTTAAAGACTTCTACAGAAGCGTGATTTTATCAGAAGAGTGTGCTGTGATGTTTCTCCAACAACACGGACTTCTTGGCGAAGCAGATAATGCTCAACCTTGCCACAATTAGGGCATGGAATGACATACCCCAAGAACTGGGTAGACTACTGCAAGGGAAAAAGTACTGCAAATTAGAAGCGAGCTCACCGAGATGCACGAACACATGTGCCATGTAGCAGAAAACACGAAGAGATCGAGATGGAAAACTGATGCCAGTTTAGCGTTGTCCTCGCAAGGGCTGCCAAGTAACACGGACCGTGCGTCAGAGTAATGATGTTTTTCACTACACCGATCTCAGTAATAAGATCAATTCGAAGCTGTCCCTATAAAATATTTTGGAAATAGTGTTTTTCTTGGTGGAAGATATTCCATTAGCCACAACAGTTCATCTAAAGAGAAAGTCAGCGGATACGGAAACCGACTGGTACAACATGTGCCAAGAAGTTTGTAAAGCCGAGAAAAGACCCGATGATAGGAACAAACGAAAGACCCAATTAAATTTATGAGGCGAGATTAGCTGGTTGCTGAAAATACAACCGAGGACGCTAGCTGGAAGAAGAAGGTGCTGCAGAATCGGAGGACTTCGATGCTGAAGTGGGATACCAACGGAATCACCGAGCACAGATCGACTGCCCTTGGGTGTTCGGGGATCTGGGGCTTGTAGACAATTTTAAAAATGTCTAGATTTTGGGATGTCAGGTCGGGGGATTGTGCTGGTCAAGGTAACACAAGGTTGGTAAGCCAGTATATCACTGGGCGTGCGACATGTGTAACGTATCATTCATGAGGTGGAAGTTTTGACCAACCGAATCAGCAAATTGTAGAATGGTATCGAGGTACTACTGAGCTGTAAGAAAGTCGTTTGAAAAGCTAGGTGCGTTCTGCTACCGACCGAACATTATTCCACTCCATACCATTACTGTACCACCTCTGTGGTACCCAATTTTGATATTCTTGACATCACTCTAATCTTGCAGCGTGATTGCCTCTAGAGGTAGATAGACATCTCAATGGATTCCGATCGTGGAGATTGGTTTCATGGAGACCATTTCCTACAGTATCACAGCCTATGGTTACCCATCGTGCCCTCTAGAAGTCGATAACCAATACAGGTGCTGTAATTGTTGGTTGTCTTCTAGCGGTTAACACCAAAAATCAGCTTTGAGCTGCAGTTGTGGCGGGGTCTAGGAAAGTTGTTCGAGAACACTTCATCGGCGAAAAATTAGTCGACAACATTTTAGTCGACAAACAGTTGGTCGAGTGCACAATTCATCGAATGTACAATTCGTCGACGAAAATTTGATCGAATGGATTTTTCGTCAACAAATTTTTATTTATCTTTAGGATAAAGGGATTAATGGCGAGAAACGATGGATTATTGGTTTTTATTTTGTTAACTGGAATATTGTATTTTACTCGTAAATATTTAAATTTGTTTTTTTGGGGTTTTTGTTAATTTTTTTTTCTAAATCGTAATTATTTTTTAATTTGATGAAAAAATTGGCTGCTGTGGGAGAGTAGACAGCAAATATAAACCGATATTTTAATTAGTGATGTACCGTTCTTCTCTTTGGTGTCGGCGCACTTGCGAACGGAGCAAATTTGGGGGCACTTGTGGACAAAACGAAATATGCGAGATGCTGTACAAAGAAATTAACTTTATATATTGGCGTGTTTCCGCCATGTAGTATTCCCTTTGGGTCTTTGTCGACGAAAATTCCATTCGATCAAATGTTCGTCGACGAATTGTACATTCGATGAATTGTGCATTCGACCAACTGTTTGTCGACCAAATGTTGTCGACTAATTTTCCATCGACGAAGTGTTCTCGGCCAACTTTCCGACACCGGTTGTGGCGTGCTCACATCCTAGATGACATTAGGATGGACTTTAAGTGTCACAAAAATGCTGCGGTGTTCAATCTAAAGCGATGGCACCCCACACCTTAACAGAGCTGGTCTGGCGCCTTCCGATTGAAGTCAAGGTATTTTTTGAGCCAGCCCGGTCCTAAGTATCTTAATGGGTTATAAACCAGATTAGTGCGCCACTATATTGTTTCAAACTTTTACGAAAAAATAAAACCAAAAATACCATTTTTAATGCAAAACAGGGGACATTATGTTATAGTAATACGTTTTTATGATTTCTAAGTAAGCAAATAAAAATTTAATAGTTCTAGAATAACGTCACTTAAAGGGACAATGGAAATGAATGGAAAACGAATAATACCAATACGCAACACATGATTTCACGTACACAGGGGAATATTTTAGCCTCAATAGTCTATTCACTCACGGTAAAATATTGCAAAACCTCCGAATTCTAAAGAATCGCTTCAATTTAGATGCAATTTTGCAAGTGACCTTTTCTTGCCTTCCTCTTCAAAAGTGATATGACTAGAATAGGTGATCTTGATTTTAAGGGGTGAAAACTACCCTTTTTTACCAAAAATTAAAAATAGCAGATATATGGGTTATTTACTTTAAGTAAAAATTTGTAAAAAATATTTTGCAACTTTAAATTCTGCAATTATGTACTTATTTATATCTGCAACTTTATTTTATATGTATAATTTAATTTCTTAAGTATTTAATATCTTCAACCCTTATAAAACTAACCTTACAATGAAATTTTATTCAAAAAATGATTTTTGCGATACTTTTATGATTTTACGGCCTAGAGCTAAACTACAATTAATACAGTATAGTATGCTGCAAAATAAACAGAACGAATAATAATCCGGTCAACTTAGACATCAAAATGCTTGGCAAATAACAAAAATTGCCGGAGAGCCAAATTTTGGTGGAGAGCTAGGGTATACCATAACAAATAAAGTTTAAAAAGTCCCCATCGATCCCATGTGTGCGTCAAAAGTTATTCGGGATCAAAGGTCAAAATTTGAGATTTTTTGGATTTTTTTCGAAAACGGTAAGTTTTATCAAAAAAAAACCTTAAACCAAAGTTGTAGATCTTAAAATTCTCTACAAAAATAGTCGTTACTATTTTTTTCCTGAGAGTTGCCATTCCTGAGATATCGCGCTTCAAAAAGTCACATTATACATGATATGCACACGTTTCCACACCACCTGTGAGGTAGTGTACTCGGCGCGTTTTTTTTACCGTGGTTTCCCCTGTAGGCCTACTCCACTAACTGTTTTGACAATTTTAGGATAATTTAAGGAAACAATACCGGTCAAGTTCTAAATATTACTTTATTATTGATATTGATTATTGATATGGCTATTGATTATTAGGTTAACTATTGTTTTGATTTCTTTAGATATTTTAATCAGATTCATATTCTTGAAAGTCTACTTCAACAGTCAAGTCTTCTTCGATTTCATCTTCTTCCTTTCCTACAGGAAAACTTTTTCTTTTCCTTGTGGATCTTCTTCCTCTTCCTCTTGCTGGATGTTCAAAAAATTGTTCAGATGTGACTGAGTCATTGGTCTCTTCATTAAAATCACAGGAGTCTTCCTCTGTTGTACTAAACTAGACATTTGAGCAAGACTGACCTTGGCAGTTGGTACACACTAGAGACCACAGCAACCCGACTTTTTTACATCCACATTTGGCACTACAACCTTTTTTGCAATTGCAAAAAATAGTGTTAAGGAGTTTTTCGGGAGCAGGTGGGAGTAAGGTTTTAATCGGTTCCAGAGTATTATCTATTAGTTATCAGTATTAGTATTCAGTTCATTGCCTAGCCATGTTTGAACTTGATAATATACTCGATACAAATGTTGAAAAGCAGATGCTGATGTTGGAGGAAGACATGATAGTTGTACTTGTTTCTTGTTTCGCGTATTTCTTACAAAAGTTAAGTATCGGTATTTATCAAGACAAATAATTTTTTTGGAGCTCCATAATCCGCAAGAAGAAAGCGAATTCCTTCCGTAATTATTGTTTGCGGTGTAGAATCAAGTTCTGTAAAAACTTTACAGCAGTCAGTCAAATCTTTTTTTTTTCGAATAATTTAAGTACTGACGTTTTGCCCCTTCTGTACATTGCGGACGTAGTGTCGCAGCCGGTTATCGCATGTAAAAATAAAATGTACTTTTGGCATTTGGGATAAGCCGATAAACTATTCGAAGAATATATCTCTGTTCGCTGTTGAGCCCTTCCAGGTTTCAGAAAATAAATAACTTTATCTACTGGAGTCCTTGCAGTAATCAGTACCAACAAATCAACACCTTCACCAACTACAATTGTTGTGTTTGTTGCCTTAAATTTTTCAATTGCTGTCTCAATTATAAGGACATCTGCGTCATTTTTAGCTTGTTTCACTTCAATATTCGCAGCTGTTAATTTGTCAGTTAACATTTCAGCTTTCTTTCAGCTTTCTTCTTGCATTTTATGGAGCTCAAAAAAAAAAATTATTTGTCTTGATAAATACCGACACTTAACTTTTGTAAAAAATACGAGAAACAAGAAACAAGTACAAGTATCATGTCTTCCTCCAACATCAGCATCTGCTTTTCAACATTTGTATCGAGTATATTATCAAGTTCAAACATGGCTAGGCAATGAACTGAATCCAGAAGACTGGGGTTGGAAATTAATAGATAATACCCTGGAACCGATTAAAACCTTACTCCCACCTGCTCCAGAAAAACTCCTTAACACTATTTTTTGCAATTGCAAAAAAGGTTGCAGTGCCAAATGTGGATGTAAAAAAGTCGGATTGCTGTGTTCTCTAGTGTGTACCAACTGCTTGTCAAAACCAGTGTTGCCAATCGGCGGATAATTATCCGATTTGCGTACCTTTTTGAGAGTTGTCGTATCTTCTTCGTATCTTTAAATAAATCGGATATTTGCGTATATTTTTCAGTGTATCTACCACCTACTAAAACTTTCTCATCCATATATTCCCAACACCAACAACACATTAATTTTCTTTGGTTCCACCCAAATTTCTATACTGGATGAATTCTAGTGACATCCGATACATTTCATCTTTTGACAAAAGGGACATGTGCCAATTTTTTTGTTTAGAATTTAAATGCACAAGTGCGTCCACTTAAGGCATACTAATCCTCAAATTTCAAAAACCGTCTGCCGTCCGATGTTATATATGAGTTTTTAGTTTTTAGTCTTTAAACTTATGAAAGCTAATTCACGCACGATTTAGTTTCATTTTCATTTTATGTAGTGCAGTGCTTAAGTAAACGTCTGTTGAAATAAGTTTTGGTTTGTGAAAATACTTTTTTATAATGGATAAATGGTTAATAAAAAATGTTAAGGTGGGTAAAAATTTTTACGAACGTGTGAATATTGAAATATAATAATGAATTTGTTTCAGACCAAATCAAATAATGAAAAAAATATAATGCACTGCCTTAATTGTAGTTATGTACATTGTAACATTGGAACAATTTTGAATAAAAATTCTAGGAGAGTTGGTCACGGATTTCCACCATACTTCATTCGACGTATCTTGCTGAGATTGCTAAATTATTATTGATTAATTGATAATTATTATAAAATATTTATTAAGAATAAAATTGTAAAATAAAACAGTTAATAATTTAATAAATAATAAATAATTTAATTTCTATGCGATAATTAAGGATAATATCACCTGTCTTACAGGTTATATATTTTTCTACACTTTAACCACATATGTACACAGAATAAGTATATGCGTTACTCAGAATAAGATAGTCATTTGTAGAATACCAAATGTAAAGTTCAAAAATAATGTGTTAAAGTAGCGAATTTTCCAGATTTCTCGGACATGAGATGTAGTTAAATCGGTTCTTTTTTGTAAAGTTCTGTCAAATCTAATATCTAAACAAAACCATTTCATCAAAACATGGTATACCTAATTATATTTATGATTATTTTGAGAAATGTAATGGTACTATGCAAAAAAGAACTTTCCGGCACAGAAACGTCACTTTTCTGCACACTACTGTCAGTTATTCTGTGAGAAAATATTAAGTTTGTTAACATAAAATTGTGCAGAAAATTGCATTTGGAACAGTGGTCGTAGAAAAATCTACTTATTTGAAACTAGTAATATCTAGATATCTACTAATTAACTCAAAAATTCTTCAGATTTTTTGCCTATAAAAATTATTTAGTCGGGCATTAAATGTTGAACGCACCTCGGGTATTATGGATAATAACCTTGATATCTTAATAACTACAAGACTGTCAAATACATTTCTATTGTTTTAGTTGTAATAAATCTTTAGTTGTTAAAAGAGCGTAGGCGCAAAATTTCGGACCGATAATATTTAAACGTATTCATTTTTTTCGGATCCTGAGAAAACTAATAAATATTTTTGAAAAATTTGAACGCAGAATGAAAGATTACATTATTACCGATGGCCGAAAGTCCCTTAGAATAAACAAAATGTTTCTTTTGAATGAGAAATTTGAAATTAAAAATCACACTCAATATTCTCTTTTCCTTTCACCCCTGTAACTTATTAGAATAAAAATTATACAGGGTGTTTCATTGGGAAAGTAACATACGTTAACTGCAGAAAGAGGACACTTAGGCGGTCTCAAAAATACCATACTTAATTGGTCTTACTCCACTAATAACAAAGATACTGAGTGTTTTATCTATTTTGCCATTTTCTTAATTGGTTCATAACTTTTTAACCACACTGTATATTTATTTTATATTTGGCACGCAAATATCGTTTAAGGTGTACAATAAATTATATTATTTACAATTGTAAAAAATCCAGGTCCGGATTAAAAAAAATTGGAAAAATATTCCAACCCAAAAACAACACCCTGTACATTAAATTTTTTTAAAATGGATTTTTCAGTTGAAAAGAGGATAAAAAACTAAATTTAGTGGTATACTTCGAATTTTTGGCAAAATGATTTTTCTGGTCAAATTTTGAATTTAAATTCTGAAATTATGTTAATTTCGAGAGCTATAACTAGAAAAAAATTAAAATACAGCTTACAACTTGTCAACCGCACTGTATATTCATTTTATATTTAACACGGGAATATTCTTTTAGGTGCCCAATTAATTAATTTATTTACAAATAAAAAAAATCCAAGTCCGGTTTAAAAAATATTGTAAAATGTTCCGAAAAGGAACGAAATCACATATATTATTGGAGATTTTAACGCGAAAATTGGTCAAGGACGAAGATCTGACCTGATAGGTGGATATGGACTAGGGGAGAGCAATGAAAGAGGCGATAGATTATACCAGTTCTGTCAAGAACATGACATGATAATCGCAAATACATGGTTCAAATTACACAAAAGAAGATTATATACATGGAAGGGACCAGGAGATAACTCGCTTCATATAATTAGAAATCAGATAGATTATATTCTAGTAAACAAGAGATTTAAGAATGGTGTCAAGAGATCAACGACATATCCTGGTGCAGATATCGGTTCAGACCATAACCCTCTAATAGCTGACATCCAAGTGAAGCTCAAAAAAGTCGAAGAAAACCCCAAAACACCAAAATTACATATATCAGCATCCAACAAAACGCTAATAGAAAATGACCTGAATAAGCAGCTAAAGAATTCAACAAATGAAAACAATACAGAAATATGGAACACGTTTAAAGATCTTACCTGGAAAGTAATGGAAAAATATACGACAACGATGCAGAGGCACAAAAAACAACAATGGATGACTGATGAAATCCTGGAATTGATGGAGCAGAGAAGAAAACTGAAAGATAACAAAACAGAATACAAAGAAAAACAAAAACTAATTAAACAAAAAATAAAGGTAGCTAAAGAAAAATGGATGGAGGATAAATGCAAGGAATTAGAAAAGTTGAATGAAAAACATGATACGTTTAATATGTTTAAAAAAGTTAGAGAAGTAGCTGATCTTTATTATAAGAAAACTCCACATACTATAACCGATTCGTCGGGAAAAATGATAATAGACGAACACGAAATCCGAACTACCTGGTATAATTATATAAATGAACTGTATAATGATGATAGACCCGAAGAACTGGACACTTTAGATGAAGGTGAAGGACCAGAAATACTAAAATCAGAAATACAACATGCTATAAAATTGGCAAAAAACAATAAAGCCGTTGGTCCTGACAACATACCTACAGAAATGTTAAAGCTCATAAATGAGGAAAACATTGGAATACTAGTCAAACTTTTCAATGATGTTTATTCGACTGGTGATATCCCTGAAGATTGGTTAAAGTCCGAATTCATAACCCTACCAAAAAAACAACGTCCGAAAAACTGTAGCGACTATAGAATGATAAGCCTTATGAGCCACACCTTGAAAATCTTTCTACGTATCATCCACAGTAGAATCAGAGATAAATGTGAAGAAGACCAGGCTGAAACACAATTTGGCTTCAGAAATGGACTGGGAACCCGGGACGCACTCTTTGCACTAAATGTGTTATTGCAGAAATGCCGAGATCAAAGGAAAGACGTTTTTACTGTATTTATTGACTATGAGAAGGCCTTTGATCGAGTACAACATCACAAATTAATTAAAATACTAAAGGATAAAGGAGTTGATAGTCAAGATGTACGAATCATAGAAAAATTATACTGGCGTCAAACAGCGACAGCTTGCATAAATGGAAAATCAACAGAAATATGCAAAATACAAAGAGGCGTCAGACAGGGTTGTATACTGTCCCCACTGTTGTTCAATTTGTATTCAGATAGAATATTTAGGGAAGCGCTGCATAATTTGGAATGGGGTGTGAAGGTTAATGGAATTCTGATAAATACAATCAGATATGCAGACGATACAGTTATTTTAAGTGATGATATGAATGGATTACAACACCTTTTAAATGCCATTGACAGAGTGGGAAGAGAGTTTGGCCTAAAAATAAACTGTTCAAAAACAAAGTACATGGTATTTAGCCGTTTGGCCCATCAAGATTCACGGTTATATGTTGATGGTCATATGATTCAAAGAGTACCCAATTTTAAATATCTTGGTTGCCATATTACTGAACAACTAGATCCAGATAAAGAGATAAAATGTAGAATCGAGATAGCCCGCACGACATTTTTAAAAATGAGGTCATTCTTCTGTAATGATACCTTGCAACTTCAACTTCGAAAGCGCATGATTAAATGCTACATTTGGTCAGTCCTCTTGTATGGTGTCGAAGCATGGACATTAAAAATATCCACCATTAACCGTTTGGAGGCCTTTGAAATGTGGCTGGACAGACGTATTCTAAAAATACCATGGACGGCTATGCTGACA
Source organism: Diabrotica virgifera virgifera (assembly GCF_917563875.1). NCBI lineage: Eukaryota > Metazoa > Arthropoda > Insecta > Coleoptera > Chrysomelidae > Diabrotica > Diabrotica virgifera. The sequence continues at coordinate 36,369,171 of NC_065451.1, forward strand.
AATGTGGCAGTCCTTAAGAGAGCAAATGCTACCCGTGAGCTGCTTGATAACATCAAATATAGAAAGATGGCCTATTTTGGACACGTAGTAAGGGGAGACCGGTATAATATTCTTCAACTTATTATGATGGGTAAAATCGAAGGACGCAGAGGAATTGGTAGAAAGCAGGCCGCTTGGTTGAAGAATATCCGGGAGTGGACAGGAATAAAGAAAGCAGAACACCTATTTAGAATAGCTCGAGACAGAGACAGTTTCGCCATGTTAATCGCCAACGTCAAGGGGACTTGATAGGGCACGTTAAGAAGAAGAAAATGTTCCGACCCAAAAAAAAACACCCTGTATATTAAATTTTTTTAAAATGGATTTTTCATTTGAAAAGAGGCTGAAAAACTAAATTTAATGGTACACTTTGAATTTTCGGCAAAATAATTTTTCTGGTAAAATTTTGAATTTGAATTCTGAAATTATGTGAATTGCGAAGCTCAAAGTAAAAAAAAATTAAAATATGATTTACTTTTAATTAATACCATTATTTAATCTAAATTGGTAAAATATTAACATTTTGACACATAACAATAATTTTTGATGGTGGTAATTTTGAATAAGTACTTTAGTTTTGAATAGTTATGCTGCACATTTTCTCTGTTGTGTTATAATTTTTAGATACTTTGTTGATTAAAGTGATGTATTCTTTTTGACTCTTTATTATTTATTCATTATTTAAAGATGAATATTCGCCATAAACTATTTGTCACATATAATAAAAAACACTGAAATGTTTTAATATTTTACCAATTTAGATTAAATAATGGTATTAATTAAAATTAAGTCGCATTTTAATTTTTTCCACTTAGAGCTCTCGCAATTGACACAATTTCAGAATTCAAATTCAAAATTTTATCAGAAAAATCATTTTGCCGAAAATTCAAAGTATAGCACTAAATTTAGTCTTTCATCTTCTTTTCAAATGCAAAATTCATTTTAAAAAAATTTAATATTTTAATAATTTAATATACAGGGTGTTTTTTTGGGTCTGAACATTTTTACAATATTTTTTAATCCAGACCTGGATTTTTTATAATTTTAAATAAAATAATTGATTGGACACCTAAAAGAATATTTGCGTGTTAAATATAAAATAAATATACAGTTCTATTAACAAGTTGTAAGTTGTATTTAATTTTTTTTCTACTTAGAGCTCTCGCAATTCACATACATAATTTCAGAATTCAAATTCAAAATTTGACCAGAAAAATCATTTTGCCGAAAACTCAACGTATACCACTAAATTTAGTTTTTCATCCTCTTTTCAACTAAAAAATCCATTTTAAAAAAATTTAATATACAGGGTGTTTTTTGGGGTCGGAACATTTTTACAATATTTTTTAAACCAGACCTGGATTTTTTATAATTGTAAATAAAATAATTGATTGGACACCTAAAAGAATATTCGCGTGTCAAATATAAAATAAATATACAGTGCGGTTAACAAGTTGTAAGTTGTATTTATTTTTTTTTTTCTACTTAGAGCTCTCGTAATTCACATAATTTCAGAATTCAAATTCAAAATTTGACCAGAAAAATCATTTTGCCGAAAATTCTAAGTATACCACTAAATTTAGTTTTTCATCCTCTTTTCAACTAAAAAATCCATTTAAAAAAAATTACTGTACAGGGTGTTTTTTTTGGGTCGGAAAATTTTTCTAATATTTTTTAATCCGGACCTGGATTTTTTATATTATTTGTAAATAAATTAATTTATTGTACACCTTAAAGGATATTTGCGTGCCAAATATAAAATAAATATACGGTGTGGTTAAAAAGTTATGAACCAAATAAGAAAATGGCAAAATAGATAGAACACCCAGTATCTCTGTTATTAATGGAGTAAGACCCATTAAGTATGGTATTTTTAAGACCGAATAAGTGTCCTCTTTTTACAGTTAACGTATGTTACTTTCCCAATGAAACACCCTGTAGAAGTCTTCAGGGACTTTCGGCCCTCGGTAATAATGTAATATTTACCGGATTTTGTTATTTGATGGTTAAGGGGACTAAAAGAATAACATTGGCAACATTGATTTTAATAGCAGAATAATTTTTGACCTAGCGTACCTTTTCGTGGCAAATCGGATATTTTTCGAGCGATCATCGGATAATCTAGAGAAATGCGATTGGCAACACTGGTCAAAACAGTTAGTGGAGTAGGCCTACAGGGGAAACCACGGTAAAAAAAACGCGCCGAGTACACTACCTCACAGGTGGTGTGGAAACGTGTGCATATCATGTATAATGTGACTCTTTGAATCGGGATATCTCAGGAATGGCAACTCTTAGGAAAAAAATAGTAAGGACTATTTTTGTAGAGAATTTTAAGATCTACAAGTTTGGTTAAAGGTTTTTTTTTTGATAAAACTTACCGTTTTCTAAAAAAATCCAAAAAATCTCAAATTTTGACCTTTGACCCCGAATAACTTTTGACGCACACATGGGATCGATGGGGACTTTTTAAACTTTATTTGTTATGGTATACCCTAGCTCTCCACCAAAATTTGGCTCTCCGGCAATTTTTGTTATTTGAAATGTCTATATAGACCGGGTTATAAACAGTATGAATATTTGATGGATTCGACCGTTACTTGATGGAAGTTCATTTTATCTCACAATAAAACACTGAAAAACGTTTGTTTTTCTATACTTCCACAAAATTTATTACAACTATGTTATTACTACAGCTGTTTCGGCAAAGTGCCTTTCTCAAGTGATATATTTTACAATGTGTTTGCCTTTTTAAGTCTTTAACTGAAGAGGTTGAGGAGTGGGGAGCTGTTTGTCTCGAGTTGGTCATTCAGAATTATATCTGTATTTTTTAATTTATTAATTTCCATTGATTCTAAAAGTGATAGCTTAAGGCCTTTATTTTGAATATGTAGAATTTGAAACTCTTCATTGAAAGAATGATTATGATCTAGAAGGTGAAGTGCGTATGTAGAAGTGTCTGTTTTTCTATTGTTGAAAGCCCTTTTGTGTTCTGCTATCCGTTTGTCAAAAGTTCTGCCAGTTTGACCGATGTAAGTTTTCGGACAGTCACCACAAGTTAGTTTGTACACACCACTCTGTAGTTGCTTTCTCTTTCGGCTTTTATTGTTTTTAATATGTTTGCTTAAGTTGTTGTTAGTTCTGAAAGCTGGTGTTATTCCTTTCTTTTTTATGTATCTGGCTATTTTTGTTGTTATTTTGCCAGTATATGTGAGAGAGCAGAAGGTACTGGGTTCTTTCTGTGGTGGTGGATACACTAATTTCAAGGCTTTCTTATGGAGTTTTTGGTTTAAAATGTTGTTAACTGTTTGTTCGTTATAGCCATTGTTTACTGCTATTTGTCTAATGATATTTAGTTCTGTCTCGAAGTTATTTTTTGTCATAGACAAAAAATATGACCTACGACAAAAATAACTTCGAGACAGAACTAAATATCATTAGACAAATAGCAGTAAACAATGGCTATAACGAACAAACAGTTAACATTTTAAACCAAAAACTCCATAAGAAAGCCTTGAAATTAGTGTATCCACCACCATAGAAAGAACCCAGTACCTTCTGCTCTCTCATATATACTGGCAAAATAACAACAAAAATAGCCAGATACATAAAAAAGAAAGGAATAACACCAGCTTTCAGAACTAACAACAACTTAAGCAAACATATTAAAAACAATAAAAGCCGAAAGAGAAAGCAACTACAGAGTGGTGTGTACAAACTAACTTGTGGTGACTGTCCGAAAACTTACATCGGTCAAACTGGCAGAACTTTTGACAAACGGATAGCAGAACACAAAAGGGCTTTCAACAATAGAAAAACAGACACTTCTACATACGAACTTCACCTTCTAGATCATAATCATTCTTTCAATGAAGAGTTTCAAATTCTACATATTCAAAATAAAGGCCTTAAGCTATCACTTTTAGAATCAATGGAAATTAATAAATTGAAAAATACAGATATAATTCTGAATGACCAACTCGAGACAAACAGCTCCCCACTCCTCAACCTCTTCAGTTAAAGACTTAAAAAGGCAAACACATTGTAAAATATATCACTTGAGAAAGGCACTTTGCCGAAACAGCTGTAGTAATAACATAGTTGTAATAAATTTTGTGGAAGTATAGAAAAACAAACGTTTTTCAGTGTTTTATTGTGAGAGAGTATGAATATTGAAATGTTTATGATTATTTTTTGTATTTAGTATACATGATATAGCCTTGCAAACATTATTTACCATGACGTTCCCGATAAAACAGATGTTAAAGAATGTCAGACGGTAGATCGGTCTGCCTCCTTCAGCATTCACCATATGTACCCATCAGGTGGCGTTAGACCTGGTGAGTGGCGATCTTCCAAAATGATCACGCAGCATTCGAAGAGACTCCCTGGCCATGAGACGGGTTGCTAAGTCTTGCTGAAACCATTGTTAATTTTGAACTTGGACGGTTTTCGCAGCCTTTTCCTTATGACCAAAAATAGCACTCTACGATAAAAATTTTTTGTTCAAAAGTGAGAACGACCCTGAAGCACCTTCACATACGTTACAAACGACGTTCTGAGACCACTCAGTACCTTTCGACGCATGACTATGGAGACTAAATGAGAATTTAATTGATAGGAAAAGATATGAAAATGTCTGGAACAGCGAGAAGTTCTTAAAACGTTACAGCGTACGAATAACATAACAACGGACGAATATCTAGGCAGCACTGTGACTGACGATGGCAAAATAGATCAGGAAATAACAAGTATAGCAAATAAATCTACGCAAGTATACTATATACTAATATGTACATAAAAATATTAATATAATAACATCCGAATTAATTACAAGACAAATATTCCAATTGAGAAGTAGAAGGAAAGTGAGAACGAGAAGATCCAGAAGGAAATGGATATTCTAAGATCAGATCGAATAAGTAACAAGGAATAAATGGAAAAATATTGAAGAATTAAAGACGATGAGAGAAATCTAAAACACTGGAAAAATGGGCAAAAGAAGAACTGGAACCCCAATGCGACGCATGAGAGGGCAAAAAGATATGAGAGGAAGAACAAGAATTTTATCACAAATCAAAAACGGAAAAAATAAAGAGCTGAAGCTTTGAGTTAAAACTTTTTTACATTTTAAATTCAATCAATAAAACGATATTCAATTTAAAAAAATATTTGTTTCATATTTTTATCATTTGTTTTTCATTTAATTCCATTGTTTCTTCACAATAAACTTCACCATGCAGCCTAGTTCAATATTTTTAACATTTCCTATTCCTACCATCCCCTAAACTGACTTTGGTTTTAAACGATAAAATTTTTACTTGCTTCTTTAGGAACCATGAAAGTGTAATATAAAATAATGTCCCTGTTTTACGTCAAAAGTGATATTTTTTTATTTTCTTTTCGTGAAAATTTGTCACAAAATCGTGGTTCAGTATCTAGTTTATAACCCACGAATATACTGATAGGTTACTATATAAAAATGCGATATAATACCTTGTATATATTATTTACTTCCATCTTTCATTGGACATCTAATATATCCATAATATTACCAAAATTCGGAAGAATTTTCATGTTCAAAATGAGAAATTTTACTTGGTGTATTACATTATTAATTTGTACTTTACTGGTCAACAATAATCCTCTTGCAGGTAAGCTAATAGGTATTTATATAATATTTTAGGAGAGACATCCGATGATGTCTCACCTTATTCTATTTTTGTTTTAGTTCTGAAGTAGGGCTAGGTTATACCTAGTCTCTTTGTGGCAGGATCTTCTTCTTCTTCTTTTAGTGGCTATTCGTTTCGAATATTGGCGATCATTCTGGCTATAATTATTTTATTAACCGATGCTTTAAATAGATTAGTTGTTGTTGTGGAGCACAGTTTCCTCAGGTTCTTTAACCATGATATTCTTCTTCTCCCAATTCCTCGCTTTCCGAATACTTTACCTTGAAGGATTACCTTCAGTAATCTGTATTTAGTGTCGTTTCTTATTATGTGTCCGAGATATTCTAACTTTCTCCTTTTAATGGTATACATCACCTCTCTTTCTTTGCCCACTCTTCGTAATACGGTCTCGTTGGTTATCTTGTCCGTCCATGATATCCTTAGGATTCGCCTGTATAGCCACATCTCGAAGGCTTCAAGTTTTTTCTCCACTGCTTCAGTGAGTGTCCAGGATTCAACTCCGTAATACAATATTGAGAGAAGATATACCATCGTAGGAGCCTTATTTTTATCTCCAGATTAAGGTTGTGGCTTTTAAAGAGTTTGGCCATGTTATTGAATGCACTCCTAGCCTTCTCTATTCTACATTTTATTTCCTGTGAGTGATCCCATTGTTCATTTACTATTTTTCCAAGATAGGTATACTATTTTACTCGGTCCACTGGTGTATTCTTGTTAAACAGTTGGGCGTCTCTAATTTTATTTTTGCTGATGACCGTAAATTTAGTTTTTGATATATTTACTTGTAGTCCAAATCTTTCACTTACTACATTTATTTTGTTTATTGTTGCTGTAAACTGTTCAAACTGTCTGCAAAAATATCGGTGTCGTCTGCATAGCGGATGTTATTTAGGCGTTCTCCATTTAGAAGTATTCCATGCTCGCAATTTTCCAAGGCTTCACTAAATACTTCCTCTGAATATAGGTTAAATAATATATGTGAAAGTATACAACCTTGTCTAATGCCTCGTAGAATCTGAATCGCTTCCGTTGGTTCACCTCCAAGATTCATTCTTATTGTGGCTGATTGGTTCCAGTATAAATTTTGTAATACACATCGGTCTTTATCATCCATTTGGGCTTTTGTTAGAACATCCATCATTTTTCGGCAACAATTTTTCTGCAACATCGGCAGGATCATTGTTGAATAATTCCCCATTTTCGTGGTGAATGGTACGATCATTTTGTGGCTCCGTGGCTCGATGGATTTCTTCTGTGATCCTCCTCCTAAGTGCCTTCTCTATTGAGGTTGGCGATCAATATGGTAAATTTCTCTCTGTTATGTGATGAAAGGAATCTTTAAGTAAATGGGAAAATCCCAGTAGCTGGCCGTATACCATAATTAAAAATCATACAGAACAAGTAAAAAGTTCGTTTGTACAATAAAAGTTTATTGAAAAACTATTAAAAAGTCATGCAAAAGGATTCGCAAAACGTTTTCAAACTAAATCAGATCATCTTTAGTGTGTTTTGCTTAGTAGATGAAACTAGCAACCTTATAAAATAGGTGACATTGAGAAATATGATTTACATGTTGATAATCTGATGTTAGTAGCGACTCTAAGTCGATGTTAAAAGATAAATTTGTTAAGAGTGCTCAAAGGGCAACATGATTCACTGCTCGATAAGAACCGAACGATTACCGGTATAAGTAATCTCCCATTTGTTGGTCAACAGCTACGGGTGGAAGAACCGACATTTGGTAGGGCACTTCATTGCCCTGGAGCTGGGAAATTGACTCCGAAGACGGATGAGCTAAATTAGCCAACGGCATTGAGATGTGGAAAGCCACGGGATGACTACCACATTAAAGATCCATAAGGATATCCCCAGGACACCACAATGGCTGAAAACCCAAAACAAACGGCCCTCAGTCCCGGGCAACCCTTAAATGGGGAGAGGGTGCTAAGAATCCCCCGGTCAGCCAATAATGTCCCAAAAGTGAAAAAGATCGGTACGTGGAACATTCGAAGCATGTATCAAGCAGGCAAGGCAGCAAATATTATTCAAGAAATGACTCGCCTAAACATAGATATTTTAGGATGCAGTGAAGTTCGATGGCCAAATTCTGGCATACAAATTATAGGTGAACACCATATCTATTATTCGGGAGATGACACAACAAGAAACAGAAATGGCGTAGCGATGATAGTAAAAAGGGAAATAGCCAAAGCAGTAATAGGATTTACGCCCATATCAGATAGAGTTATGCTATTGAAGATTAATTCAAGTCCCTCTAATATAAATATCATTCAGGTCTACGCACCGACATCCGAATCAACCGAAGAAGAAATAGAAAATTTCTACCAGACTCTAGAAAACTCTCTAAAGCTGACAAAAAAACATGAGATAACTATCATCATGGGCGATTTCAACGCCAAAATAGGACAAGGTACAGTCGAGAATGTTGTGGGGTCATATGGTCTTGGCACAAGAAACGAAAGAGGGGAAAGACTGATACAATTCTGCCAAGAGACGGATATGGTTGTAATGAACACATTCTTTAAATTACATCCAAGAAGGCTTTATACATGGAAAGCACCCGGTGATACCCCAGGGAAAATCATAAGAAACCAAATTGATTTTATTAACATAAGCAAAAGGTTTAGAAATTCTGTCACCTCAACAAAAACATATCCAGGCGCCGATGTCTTCTCAGATCATAGTCTGTTAGTTGCAAATATCAACATACGACTCAAAATAATTCAAAAGAAAGTAAGACCCAAGATAGATATAAAACTACTGAAAGAAAATAGCATCCAGGAAAAAGTAAAAACAGAGATTAATAAGAATTTTGCGAAAATAGTTGAAGACGCTCCTAGTGGCGTAGAAGAACAATGGAACGAAATGAAGACATCTATCAACACACTTTCGCATGAATTCTTAAATCAAAAAGAGAAAAGAAGCAAGAATGGATGACAGATAAAATATTGCAGATGATGGAAGAGCGAAGGAAATTAAAAGGTAGAAATGACAATGAATACAAAAAGTTGCATAAGAGTATACTAAGAGAAATAAAAGGGGCAAAAGAAGCATGGCTGATGGAGAAATGTACAGAAATTGAAACACTACAACGCAAACATGACGATTTCCATATGCACAAAAAGATTAAAGAAGTACAGAACATCAGAAAACAACGCAATATAGGCATAGTCGTAGACGTCGAAGGTCAAATTTTGACTACAATTGAAGATAAATTAAGAAGATGGAAAGAATATATGCAAGAATTATTCGAAGATGCTGCACGAAGTCCGTATGAAATAGACAATCCCTATGGCCCAGAAATAACAAACGAAGAAGTAACTATGGCCATTAAGCGGATTAAAGATGGGAAATCACCAGGACCTGATGAGGTGCATGGTGAAATTTTAAAGCTATTAGAGGCACAACAAATTACAGCTCTTACGAAGTTATTCAACAACATATACGAGACTGGTTACTTACCAAAAGACTGGCTACTATCAATATTCATTCCACTTCCCAAAAAAGCCAACGCTAAAAAATGTTAAGAACATAGATTAATTAGTTTGATGAGCCATGTACTTAAAGTACTCCTTACTATCGTTCACTCGCGCATATACACCAAATTAGAAGAACAGCTGAGTGAAGTTCAATTTGGATTCAGATCAGGACTCGGAACGAGGGAAGCACTTTTCAGCTTGCAAGTTCTAATACAGAGAGCCAGGGATGTCAATTGCGATGTGTATGCATGTTTCATAGATTTCGAGAAGGCATTTGATAAAGTCCCACATGGAAAACTAATCGATATCCTAAAAACATCAGGACTCGATGGTAAGGATATAAGACTCGTTTCAAACTTATATCTCCAACAAAAAGCAACAGTTCGATCCGAAAATGAACTGTCCGAAATCTTCACGGTTGAAAAAGGAGTCAGACAGGGTTGCATACTGTCACCAACATTATTTAACATATACTCTGAAAACATCTTTAGAGAGGCCTTGGACGAATCAGAAGATGGTATTGCAGTAAATGGACAACTTATAAATAATATTAGATATGCAGACGATACAGTATTGCTGGCGGATAGTGCGCAGGGGCTCCAAAGGATCATGGATAATGTTGTAGAAGCATGTAACAAATACGGCCTAAAACTAAACTGTAAGAAGACAAAAATAATGATCATTAGTAAAAACACCAACATAAACGCCCAAATTACAGTAAACAATACACCTCTAGAGAGAGTACAGAAAATATGCTACCTGGGCTGCAACATTAAGGATACTTGGGATCATAGCTACGAAATAAAAACTCGTATTGAAAAAGCCAGAAGCTCTTTTAACAAGGCTAACTTGTCTTTAAGTATCAATATACGCATAAGAATTCTTAGATGTTACGTCTTTAGTGTCCTCCTATACGGAGTTGAAAGCTGGAGCCTGACAGAAGATGCCATAAAACGGTTAGAGGCGTTTGAAATGTGGTGCTACCGACGTATGTTGAGGGTCTCATATATACACCACACAACTAATATAACTATTCTCCAGAGGCTAGGAAAAGACAAAGAAATAATTAACACCGTAAAGAACAGAAAACTGGCTTACTTCGGCCACATTATGCGTAATGAAAAATACCGACTGCTGCAGTTGATTCTACAAGGCAAGATTGAGGGCAGGAGAGGCCCTGGACGTAGACGTATATCCTGGCTGGCCAATCTTAGGAAGTGGACTGGTCTAACGTCAACTGATCTATTTCGAGCTGCCGTAAATAGAATAAGATGGGTCAATGTGGTCGCCGACATCTCTAGAAGATAGGCACTTTTAGAAGAAGATAAGAACGTGTCATTCTGGCCAGTTCAATGGAAAAATGTTGGTCTGTGTCCACTGTACTGGCCAGAATCACACGTTCTTATCGAGCAGTGAATCATGTTGCCCTTTGAGCACTCTTAACAAATTTATCTTTTAACATCGACTTAGAGTTGCTACTAACATAAGATTAAAATCATATTTCTCGATCTCACCTATTTTATAAGGTTGCTAGTTGCATCTACTAAGCAGAACACACTGAAGATGATCTGATCTAGATCGAAAACGTTTTGCGAATCCCTTTGGATGACTTTTTAATAGTTTTTCAATAAACTTTTTATACCATTGTACAAACGAAGTTTTTACTTGTTCTTTATGAATCTTTAAGTCGTATACATACTTGAAGTTTAATTACATACGTACCATGGTAAATCCACTATCGATCTTAGCTCTTTAGACTGAAATCTTCAGATGATATTTACCGACTTTGGCTTTGCACAGCTCCATAGGTGTAGTCCGTAGTACCAGATAGGTTTGGGTATGGATTTGTATAGAAGAATTTTGTTTTGGATGTTGAGTTTTGATTTGCGTCCAAGGAGCCAATACATTTGCCAAAATTTTAAGTCGAGCTGTATTCTTTTGGTCTGGATATGTTTCTTCTAATAATGGTCAATATGCACGGCAAGTATCTAGTGTCTGTTACTGTCGGTATTCTTACCTTGTCCATTCTTACAGGTGGGCATATGTTGTGGCGCTTGGTAAATATTTATAAATATTATTTGATTAGTTTTGTTTACTTTTGTTCGCCATTTTGTGTACCAATCAGATGTTGTGTTCGTTCAGATGATATTGCTGGTCTTGTGAGGTTTGTATGAGATCTTCGTTTACAGCTAGTATTGCTACGGATGGATTTTTGGTCACTGAATTTTAAAGAGAAATGTCTATGTAGGTTGAGTAGAAGGTAATAGTTCTTGCATAGTTCTATTTTTACTTTGTAAAGCAGGTGTCTGTGCCAGACTATGCTAAACTCTAAGCTACTTTTTATTGTCTATTCACCGTTGGCTGTGTGTGAGACATTGTATAATGTGTAATGCCAAATTGCAATATTTGTAATCGCTTTACCTTTGAATATTTGAAACATTGAAACACTGTGTATTGTCTGCTTATATTTTCGTGCAATCTGTTCTTTATCTATAAATTGTATTTAGGTATATCTATGTATTTGCCTGTCGCTTGCCGTTAAAGTACACAGCTTCTTTGTTTACGTTCATTTTCAATGTCGATTTACCCTTGGCTTAAAAAAAACTCAATCTGTTTTAAAATAATGAGTCGCAACAATTCAAATCTATTTTTCGACTTCGGCTTAATAGAGTTTATTAGGTTTATTAATATTATCTATATTTGGCTGTTATACGCAGAACTTTTTAGTTCCTAAGGTTGTATTATGCAATTTGTAATTTATTTAAATTTTGCAATATACAGGGTGTTTCATTAATAATTGGAAATAATTTAACGGTAGATTCCTGGGCACAAAATATTAAGATTTAACCCAAATCACCTAGTCCGAAAATGCTTTCTAAAGGAGCTAGAGCTCTTTGAAGAAGGCGTCTTGTAATTATTTTTTTTAATACCTTCAGAACGCTTCTATTTAGAGAAACAAAAAAACTGGTACGCCTATTTATATTCCAGAGATAAATCGTCTTCATAAATTGAGAATTTCTAGTACTGCTCATACGCGTCCGTTTTGGGTAGGGCAACGGTTATTTTATAGCATAACTTTTTTGTCTTTAACTTTTAACCCTTTTTGACACTGGGGTATTAAATTGTGAGGTATTCTAGTAATAAAAGTTACTCTTGATTTAAGTCGGTAGGATACACCGTATTTTAGAAATGTCGATTTGAAAATTTTGTGTTTTTAATTTGAGAAAAATTGCCAAAAAAAAACTATGAAAACAAAAAACGAAAACTGGTCCGTTTATTCCAGAGATAAATCGATTTCATTAATTGCGAATTTCTAGTAGAGGTCATATGCGTCCGTCTTGGGTAGGTCAATGGTTATTTTATCGCATTATTTTTTGTGCCTTAATTTTGAAGCATTTTTGACACTAGATTTTAAATTATGAGGTATTCTAGTACTAAAAGTTACTCTTGCTTTAGATCGGTAAAATACACCGTTATTTTTGAAATTTGTTTCCAAATTTTGTTCAAATTCCAAAGAAACATTTTCAAATCGATTTTTCTATAAAACGGTGTGTCATACCGACTTAAAGTAAGAGTAACTTTTAGTATTAGAATACCTCATAATTTAATAATCCAGTGTCAAAAATGCTTAAAAGTCAAAGACAAAAAAGCTATGCGATAAAATAACCGTTGATCTACCCAAAGAAGACGCATATGACCGGTACTGGAAATTCGCAATTTATCTAATCGATTTATCTCTGGAAGAAAAATAGGCGTACCAGTTTTCGTTTTTCTAAATAGAAGTGTTCGAAAGGTATTTAAAAAAAAACTAATTAAAAGACACCACCTTCAAAGAACTCTAGCTCCTTTATAGACGGAGAGCTAGAGGCGAGAAATCATCGTCATAAGTAATATGGAGTTTGGCATGTGAAATGTGTCTATTGTATATTGATAACTATGACCCCTTTCAGGCTGACACCTCAGTGGATACAGGAAGTAGCAATAAGGGATGAAAGGGGAAAGTTGGTGCAGTCATTAAATGTTTTCACCTTCTATTTTGTTAAACCTCCATCGATTTACATGAAAATTGGTGAGTAGTTAGAGCATAACTCAAGAAACAAAACTGATATGGTGCCAACGTGCGCTTTTACCCTGGGGGTGGATGCCATCCCTTCTCGGGGGTGAAAACTATTTTATTAAAAATAACCCCACTAATCGATAGAGGGACAAATTTTAAGCAAAATTTGTTACTTCTAATTATTAAAATAAATCAATACTTTTTGAGTTATTAAAAATCAAAAATTTGAATTTTTCGTGAAATAAATGCATGATGTAAAGCGGTTTTTCGTGAATAATTCAAAAACTGTAAGTTTTATCAAAATAGTTATGATTACCAAAATTGAAGATAATAAAAAATAAAACAGATTTATTATTCGAAAAACCTTTGAGAATTAATAAAAAGTGAGTTATAGGTGATGGAATGTATATTTTTTTCGGCTAGTACCCAAATCTAAGTATTCAAGCTCAAATAACGGGAAAACGGTGCATTTTATAAAATATATTTACTGAACACTTGTCAAAATACTCAAGAATACCTATCAAGTGAGCTCCAGATGAAGTTTATAACATCAAAGCTAAGCAAGTGATGATGAAAATAAGAGAACCCTTTCGAGTTTTTAGGAAAAAGTGAAAATTAAAACATACTCTATTTATATATTTATTTTGAAATTTGTTAACAGAATAATTTTTAAAGGAATTTCGGAAATGAAGTTTGGATTATAATTTATTATCAAGTTCGTTTTACTTCAATTTAAATATAACAAGTTAAAAATGCGAGCATTATTATAACGAAAACTTTGTTTTTTATGTATTTAAATTCCTAATGTGGAAAATTGCTATTATGAAAAGTTGTTTAGAATTAAAAATTATGTTTAATGTGCAATTATATCCTACTATTTAAATATTGTGAGCTATAAAGGCACTTTACTGAGCGAATTTCTTGAGCGAAATTCATATTTTTTACACATCGACTAAAATCGATACAATTTTATATAATCTTATGTTTATGATTGCATCTTGGATTTTAGACCGTGCAGATCTTTATATGAAGAATAATTTTTGTTCGTAAAATTAATAATAAAAGAGTTATAAATGAAAATGATGATTGGTAGGTATCTCTAATTTGAGAAAAAATTAAATATTTTCTTTTTATTAGAAGAATGTAGATAATAGTTACATTATTATAATAATTATGAATTATTTAATTATAATAATAACAACTATTGCATATATTAGAACACAGTTTTTAATTCCAAACAATTTTTCGTAGTAACAATAATTTACAATAGTGTGAAAAAAAGTACTTTAATCTTGAGCGAAATTCATATTTTTTAAAATACCTCCTATCATATAGATAAAATTTGCTATCTGATGATTGGATCGTAGGTTTTAGACGATGCAGAACTTTTTATGAATTATAACTTTATTTCCTAAAATTAAAAATAAAAAAGTGTCCCATAATATATTATGTGTCCAACTTAAGTAGACACACTGTATATTATACAATATAATATACATAATACATAAATCATTGGGTAGACAGCACCAAAAATTTGTAACCTGCCATTTAACATTACTTACATTAAAATTAATAAGTAATATTTATTTATTTGATATTTCAATTCTTTTACAATTGATATGAAGTAATATATTTTTGAAATAATATGAAATTTTCATTAACATTTTTACGTACAGTGTCTCCATTGTAGAATTATCTCGCTATTTAAAATTGCTAAAAAATCATAAATTGCTGTCCCGAGATGCAACTTGTCTTTGAGGTCGGTTATCTCGAAGATGGTTTGAGATATCGAAATGGCGTTTAAAGATTTGGATTCAGGAGACAAAACTACATTGACATCGGTACATAAGCTCCAGATATTGCAGGGGTGGCAACGCAGGAACGAACGAACGGACTTTGCGAATTTATAAACGAAATCAAAATTTTCGTTGAAAATACTATTTATTTTTCACTTTCGCTGTCACATTCACTAAAATCGCTATCATAATTATTTTCATCACTTTCGCTATTATGAATGTCATCATCAGCTTGCTCATCATCCATCTCATCGTCTGTTTCATTCTCAAAAATAATATCTCTAACAATCTCTGGCATTTGAGGCCCTTCAAACCATTTGAATTTATATGTGTTATCTTCAGCAAGTTCCCAACCATTTTGTTCAATAACCAGATCTGTTGGATTTTTTTATAGGCGTTCAACCAAATACTTGTAATGTATCGTCCTCGTAAAAGATGTTGATATAGCTCAGATTGAGATGGATATATTCAATACAAACGCCGACGCCGAAATGACAGTAGCAAGTACCTATACAATAGCGTCAATTTAAGACCACATGCGTGAAGTTACGAATGATAAAAAGAACATATTATTATTAATTAAATGTATGTTACTAAAATATTATTTTTATATCATTTCGATATTTAATTGAATTTTTCCTATCGATATAAACTTAGTGGCGGTTCTAGCCAGGGGCAGGGGGGCAGCTGCCCCCCTTCAGTTTTTACAGTACTTTTGTACTATAATTTTCGTTAAAAAGGCACGTTATCTTGTTTATTCAGCGGTTGTGTTCCCTTGCCCCCCACTTTTTTGGTCTAGAACCGCCCCTGTATAAACTGAATACTTACAGAAACTGAGGGTGTCCAATAATGGACACATTCGACATAAAATTCAAATACATTTTTGCTATATTTTATATAAATGTCTTAAACAATTTTAAAAACTTATATAAATAATATAATAATTAAGCTCCAAATTTTTGGAGCATAAACTTTGAAAAATGTTTGTAGCATAATGTTTAATGGTATCAACTTTTCCGGGAGCTCATTTGATACATATTTTTAAGTACTTTGACAAGTGTTCAGTAAATATATTTTATAAAATGCACCGTTTTCCCGTTATTTGAGCTTGAATACATAGATTTGGGTACTAGCCGAAAAAAAATATACATTCCATCACCTATAACTCACTTTTTATTAATTCTCAAAGGTTTTTCGAATAAGAAATCTCTTTTGTTTTTTATTATCTTCAATTTTGGTAATCATAACTATTTTGATAAAACTTACAGTTTTTGAATTATTTACGAAAAACCGCTTTACATCATGCATTTATTTCACGAAAAATTCAAATCTTTGATCTTTAATAACTCAAAAAGTATTGATTTATTTTAATAATTAGAAGTAACAAATTTTGCTTAAAATTTGTCCCTCTATCGATCAGTGGGGTTATTTTTAATAAAATAGTTTTCACCTCTGAGAAGGGGTGGCATCCACCCCCAGGGTAAAAGCGCACGTTGGCACCATATCAGTTTTATTTCTTGAGGTATGCTCTAACTACTCACCAATTTTCATGTAAATCGATGGAGGTTTAACAAAATAGGAGGTGAAAACCTTTAATGACTGCGTTAACTTTCCCCTTTCATCCCTTATTGCTACTCCCTGTATCCACTGAGGTGTCAGCCTGAAAGGGGTCATAATTATCAACATACAATAGACACATTTCACATGCCAAACTCCATATTACTTATGACGATGATTTCTCGCCTCTAGCTCTTAGACTATTAGGAAGCATTTTCGGAGTAGGTGATAACCCTTAATATTTTGAGTCCAGGAATCTACAGTTAAAATATTTCCAATTATTAATGAAACACCCTGTATTGTTTTGTTTTATTTCATTTTCTTTAATTTGTAATAATATTGACGATTTATGTAATTTCAGTAAACTGTATTTCCTTTTTTTCCTAATCTGTGTAAGCTTTAAGCTTCTTTCATAAAATTGTAAAATTTTGAGTAACAATAAAACATATTTTCGTACTTCCGGGCCTAAAGTGACAACTTCACTCCCTTGTGACAGGTACTAAAGTGTCACATTTAATCCCTCCGGGATTAAATATTGACGAAACTCCCGGAACGATTAAATCACAAACAAACGAATTTAAGGGATATTTTATTGAAAAATATAATTAATTAGAATGGTAATTAACGTTAATATTCAAATTAATATTGTGACAGTTCGTCATATTGACCAGTCTTTCCTGGGTTAATGCAGCAGGTAACTGACGAGTAACAGATAGGTCCTTTTCATATTGAACTGGTGTTTGTTTCGAAGATCCTGCGGAAACAGGAAGCGAGAATGAGGACTGTGGCATAACTATAGTGGACGAATCGGCGACTTGACCAAATATTTTATCTGAAATTTTTTGTTTATTTTTAATAGACGATTCAATATATCCATCGGCCACGTTGGAGGATTTCCATCCTCCATGTCTCTTCAGCACGTCTATTGTTGCTCCCGAATCAGCTAACAAAGACGCAGATGTGCGTCTAAAACAATGTCCCGTATAAGACGTCGCATTTTCTAATTTCAAGAAAGCTGCTATTTGCCGTGGAATTGTACCAAACATGTTTTTTCCTACTACTCGCGTAGTACATTCTTTGTTGATGTATTGAACAAAAAATTTTGAATGAGTTGTCCCTGTCTTTCGCAATGCCACATATTTCCGAAATATCGCCACAAAACTGATGGCACTGTTTTCTGAATTTTTGATCACAAAATTTCGGTCAATTTTATTTTTGGTGTTTCTAATCGCAATTAGGAAGGAATCGCCCAAATCTCTCACATCGTCGATTTCTAAATCAACCAACTCTTTTCCACGACAAGCTCCCGCAACGCCCAAAATAAGTGCAACCTACAAAAAAATTGATTTCTTAAAATTTCTGAATATAAACAAATTTCCAAATTTACCTTAAGCATTAAATATTTATCATCCGGAGCCTCCCGTAAGAACTGATCTACCTGCTCAGACGTGAGAATTCTTGACTTCTTTGGCTTAAATCCCTCATTTCTTCTCTTCAAAAAAGCTAATAATTTTGGAAATTTACTTATATCAATATCTTCTCTAATGTTAATAACCGATTTCAGCATTGAGTAATGTGCCCAGAGAGTTGAGGCACAAACCGCTTTTGATTTATCATCGAAGTAGACTAACAGCGCATTTTCAGTAGGTTGTCTCACATTTTTTAAGCGGCACCACTTTTTAAAAGCATCGTACTGCTGCTCGTATAGTTTTCTAGATTTCGGTGGTAACAATTCTTCACCTACTTCGGCTGCTCTTTTATCAATATCAGATACACCTTCTTCACTCATGATACCAATAATTATCAATAACAATGTTTCTTTACAATGACACTAGTAATGACAATGTTTCTAAATTATAACTGTCACAACGCAATGTTACTATGGTAACTTATTTTAAAGACAGTTTATTAAATGAGTTGAAGAGAGAAAAAACTGATTGAAATTATTGAAATAATTAATAAAATCATACCGGAAGTACGAAAAGTATCGTATATACCTTGCGACTGAAGTACATTTAATCCTTCAGGTAAATTATGGCCCTCCCTGCGGTCGGGCCATAAACTTTACCTTCAGGATTAAATGTACTACTTCAGTCCCGCGGTATATAATGTACTATTCTATTCTATTCTATACAAGCGTTTTTGCTTCTTTTGTTGGACATTTTTTTAGCACTATGACGTGGAAAAGGGCTCCGCGACAAACTTTGATATGGGGCCCCTGTGGGGCTAGCTACACCACTGATATATACTACAAACATAATGTATAACACTTGATGCTTAAAGTGATTGATTAGTTTATGAGAAAAATAAATACAAATGCAAGAAAATTGGATTGAATAAAAGGTATTTTTTTAACAATTTTATAACATCTAGAATGAACATTTCACTACCAAAAATTTTAACAATAATTACCTATTCAAAATTTCAAAAGGCATTTTGAATAATTATAGTTAAAATTTTTGGTAGTAAAATGTTTATTTTAAATGTTTGTATGTAATAGAATTGTTAAAAATTATTTTTTTCAATCCAGTTCTCTTGCTTTTGTATTTATTTTTTCTCATAAACTAGTCACTGTAAGCCTTATACATTTTTCAAATCCGTACAAAGGGGAGAATCCAAATATAAAAAGGTCGAAATATTTAAAAAAAAATTAAGGGATGATACGGGGATTGAGAAGGATTTCCCGGCAAGTTTAAATATGGCATAATGTCTTCCCCTTCAAATATTATTTGACGTGTTTTTGCGTTTTTTTTTTCTAAAAGTCAGTGGGTCAAAAACTATTTAAAGCGAGTAGTCGCGCCGTTAGATAGAATCTCACATTTTATCCTTTTTCGCGATAACTTGATGAAAAATTTTGAAAAAATTTCGTAAGTGCCTCGAGGAAGGGTGTAGTAATACGTAGGAATTTTTTTTAATTTTTTTTATTTATTTATTTTTTTCTTCTTCTTCTTCTTCTTCTTCTTCTTCTTTTTGTGGAATTTATGGCAATGGGGAGATCCAATTAGGTTTAATAATTGTTAGAAATAATATTTCTAACATAACAAGTAAATAAAAATACATACTATAAAATAAAAATTTGTTGTGTTTACTGATGATAGTTGTATATACCCCATTCCATGAATATACGACCTTCTTGAATTATCGCGACTACGAATATTATACTGTGCAAAATATGAAGAACGAAAGTAAATTGCAAATTATCTTGTTGCTTATTGGAGTAATTATTAGAGCAAAATACTTTCGTACTTCTTATTTTGCACACTAAAATATTCGTTGTCGCGATAATCCAAAACAGTCATATATTCGTGGAATACACCATACATGGTGCTACATGTATAACAGGAGTGTCCAAACTGCGGGTCGTGAGTCACATGCGACTCTTTGAATGATTATTTGTTGCTTTCGACAAAAATGTACGTAATCTTTTTTCATTTTTGTGCTATTATATTTAAAAAAATTATTATCGCCATATGTGTTTCAAAATGTCTTTTAAGTTTAATAACGCCAAATATGAAAGGCTAAGTGAGTTTTCCATTTCATAATTACCTATGAATAATAGAGATGAAAAAAGATCAAGCTCTACAATTAAAATACCGAATAAAGTCGAAGTAAATTACCGAATTGTTGAAATTTGTTTCATAACAAATCTTTGTTGAAGTTTGTTTCAGAATCGAAGTATTCTCAATTAAAAAATGCTACTTGTCGTACTTGAGACTAAAGATGAGAGAATTTTACAATTTATAATTCACGTTCCATCTGCTCAGCGCGATAAAATTCCAGCGAAAATGGATCCCCCGTACTCCGTTTGGTTAAAAATGCAAATTAACAATGAATTAAGGTTTTCAATTTAGTTGGAGTATAAAATACATCGGTACATCTTCTTTAGTCTCAGCATTTTAGAAGCCTCGGAGGTGTATCCAGAAAATAATCCCAATAGTTTTATTCTGGTGGAATGTGAAATAATATTTTAAATATTATTTTATGTTCTATTAGATTAATACTTACACTTTTTTCTAGCAGATGTCGCTAGGGCATCCCTGCAATTTCGTTTGTTGCAATTTGTGACTGGACGACGGGCATTATTCTGGTTAAGTCAGAGAGAGTATAGTGTAACTCATGAAAAGACCGAAATTGTCTCAAATAGCTCTGAAACAAAGATCAAATATCAAATGAACTCTTAAAATATGGAGGAGATCACCTTGTACAACAACTGCAACTTCTTATTCATAAAATAATCACCGCGAACAGAATACCAGATGAATGGAAGAGAGCGATCATGGTGATGTTATTCAAGAAAGGAGATAAGAAAGATCCAAATAATTATCGAGCAATAAATCTTTTAAATACAACATTCAAATTGACAACAAGAATTATAGCGACAAAAATAAACGAACGCATAATTCTGCAAGAGGAACAGCAAAGGATTTCGGACAGGAAGATCATGCACGGATGCAGTTTTTGTAATAAGACAAATAAAAGTCCCTGGAATACAACAAACCAGCATATATGTGCCTGATAGATTTGAAGAAAGATAGTTTGATATAGTGAGAATTCGGGACGCGATACATTTATTTTATGAAAGGGGAATATCACTGGCTTTAATAAAAACCATTGAGAATATATATATATATATATATATATATATATATATATATATATATATATATATATATATATATATATATATATATATATATATATATATGCTTTCTGTTGTTTTCCGGGTTTGACTCCGCGTTGAATAATTTTGGTTTTGATAAAAACCATTATTTTGACAAAATAATGGTTTTTATCAAAACCAAAATTATTCAACGCGGAGTCAAACCCGGAAAACAACAGAAAGCACATATAGCTCCCGCGGAAACTTCAAGTGTAACATATATATATATATATATATATATATATATATATATATATATATATATATATATATAAGTAAAGATAACATAGCTATGGTAAGATGTAAGGGAAAACTATCGCAACCTATCAAGTATGAAACTGGCATTAGACAAGGTGACTCGCTGAGCCCATTAATATTTAATCTGATAATGGATGAAATCATAAAGAAAGTTAAAAAAAGAAGCGGATATAGAATGGGAGCAAAGGAAATCAAGATAATCTGCTACGCCGACGACGTCATAATAACAGCCCAAAATGAAGATGACCTAAAAAGATTAATTAAAGAATTCGAAGACACGGCTCTCATATACAATATGGTGATCTCAACAGAGAAAACTAAATCGATAGTAATATCAGCGGAACCGAGATGATATAAATTGGTCGTAAATAACAAAATAATAGAACAAGTGATAGAAACGGAATACTTGGTATATATGTTACCGGCAATGTGTACAATTCAGGCATTGTATGGAATACCTAGGCATTGTATACATTGCCGAGTGAATCCAGGCAAAGTATGAAATAAACTCATTTCTTAACAATTGTACAAACTTTGCCTAGGCATTGTGTATAATGCCTAGGCATTATATAGAATGTCGAAAGTTTTGCAGGCAAAGTATAAAATGAACAACATTGTTAAAAATTGTTTATTGCAAATAACAAACATGAAATGTATTAAACATAGGATCTGAAAATCCTCATATTTTACTAGAGTAAAATTTAAAAGTGAAATATTAATTTAAGAAATTACTTGTTACAGCAGTAAAGAGAACTATGGCACTTCGAGTTGCATTTTCGATTGTTTTTAACACAAGCACATTGTTTGGTTTGACATTTAGTTTTGCAAGTGCATCTCACAAATCCTTCGCCGCTTCCTGTTGACTGAGCTGTTGCAACGGTACGAAGTCCTGTTTCTTGATCAGGCACGTCTTCTACTCGAACTAGGCTTTTTTTGCAAACTGTAAACTGTGACCTTGCGTACAGTTGTTTCAAAACTCCGTTGGCGGTCCCTAATTTGTAAAACCCATCTTCTGCCGTATCCATGACCACTGCCAGGATATTTCTCAAGTCACCTTTTCCTTTGTCAACGTCAGGAATTGGAACACGAACAGTGACTCCTTTGGTGACGGGGGGAAACTTTTTATCGGAATTAGCTTTCATTTTCTTAGCTTGTTTTTCAAGACAAGCTTTTGACCTCTTCCTCTCTTTATCAATATTTTCCGAATTAAAACAAGGGACACACAACAGGGTTTTTTCAGTATCATCACACCCCTGAATTGAATGGCCACATGAAATATGTATGTCCGCTAAACATTTTGTGCAGTTTTGTTTCTCATTAGTTTGCTGCAAACAAACGCTACACATTTGTAGAAGGCTAGAACTGACCGAGACATCAACGGTTGCCTCATTAACTTCTGAAGTGTTATGATCGGTTTGGAGTGGAGGTTCTAGACTTGACATTGTTTGTGTTTCTGTTGTGTGCATGTTATTAACCACTTTTTCCAAATCTTCTTCGCTGTTAATGGAAATCAAAATGTCTCGAGGCAGAGAGGATGTTGTAAGACCGACCTTTACTTTACAGCCGAAGAGAGCCTCATAGGGCGTTCTTTTGATTCCTGAATGTAAAGCTCTATTTTTCATAAGTTGCATAAATCTCAATCCCTCACTCCAACGGTCAGTTTTTTCATCTTGCATCCAAGTCGAAATCATGTTTTCAATATCTTGGTTTGCACGTTCTACACTACCCTGACTTTGAGAATGACGTGGTTTGCCATGAACGATTTTTAACGTAGGCCAATAATCTTTTAAATTGTAAACTATTTTGTTTGCAAACTCCCTTCCATTGTCTGACTGCAATATACTTGGTGCTCCAATGAGAGTAAAAATATCAACTAGGTGATATGCTACTTCCTCAGTGGTTTTAGTTTTGAGAGGCTTAAGAATCACAAATTTTGTCAAATGATCCTGATAGACCATTATTAACTTAAACTCCCTGTAGGGCTGTGACTGGAAATCAATCAAATCTACTTGACAACGAGAATTAAATTCTGATGAAATCAGGGGCTTTACTACCACTCCTCTTTTCGAACCCTTTTGTTTCTTCTGACATGGCTCACACAAACTAATATATAGCTCAACATCATGACGTGTAACATTTTTGTACTTAATATCTAGCTCTTTTAACATTCGATCTCTTCCACCATGACCAATAGCTACATGAGCTTCATGGAGAACAGTAAATAAATCTGATCGTGGACATAAAATTTTACAACACTGTCTCCTTGTTTTAATGGGTGTATTAGTTTTTGCACATTTTCTACGATCATTACATCATACCTGTTGAGTAGCCAATAGTGACGAGGTTCCTTTCTGGGCTTGGCCTTGGCATCTTCGACCTCCAACACCAGCTTCTTATAGTCGTCTTCAGTCAAAAAAACACTATTTTTAGCACTTGCATTCCGAATTTTTACAAGTT
Source organism: Diabrotica virgifera virgifera (assembly GCF_917563875.1). Classification (NCBI taxonomy): domain Eukaryota; kingdom Metazoa; phylum Arthropoda; class Insecta; order Coleoptera; family Chrysomelidae; genus Diabrotica; species Diabrotica virgifera. The sequence goes on from NC_065451.1 coordinate 36,393,188, forward strand.
CGGCACTAAAACGAAGTTTCATTAGCGATAAACGATCACTAGAACTACTGATACTACTGTTCACTTGTGACATTTTCAAGCAACAATACAGTGGCACGACAGAACAGAACTGAAGCGTAGGCCGTAGGCCTAGCACAATACTGTGGCGTGACGGAACAGAACTGAGAGCAGCGTTATAGCGGGGATGGGCGGGGGAGTAGGTGAGGCAAGCACGTTGTAACTCGAAAACAATGGAACAGACAGATTTTTAACTCTGCCTGAACTCCAGCAGGCGTTCTATAGAATGCCTAGGCAAAGTATGAAATGTTTAAAATTTCACACTTTGCCTGCTTACTTTTGGCAATGTATAGAATGCCTAGGTATTCTATACAATGCCTGATTTTACACTTTGCCGGTAACATATATACTGTAATAAAACTGTCAAGCTACGGAAAAGTAAAAGAGGAAGTACAAAAACAAGTGAACGTGGCGAACAGAGCAGTAGGATGTCTTAACAACACAATCTGGAGAAATAAATACCTCAGAATGGAAACGAAAATCAGGATATATAAATCAACAATTAGACCGATAATGACGTACACAGCGGAAACAAGAGCAGATACGGCGAAAACACAAAGACTGCTGAAAACAGCAGAAATTAAAGTCTAAGGCCGTCCGCACATGATTCGATCGAAGACACGTCTCGAAGTTCGCGCGTCTTGCGCGTCTTGTACGAACCCTGCGGCACAAGCGATTGTTCTCCGCACACTAGTCGATTCAGTATGCTCACACCTTCCAACCAGGAAGAACGCATTTTTTATATACCAAATAACACGACTATTTCGATCTATGAAAAGTACGGTATTGTTACATTTTTAGTATAATTTGAATACAATGAGCATTATAGTGAGGACATTTTTCTACTTCCCCAGCGAATTTTATATTAAACACCTAGAAACAGAAGCTCAATGTTTTCAGAATTTTATATTACACACAATATATTTCCACAAAGTTAGTAGGTAGTACTACAATCAAAGAACATAACATGCACCGATCTTTAAATAAAAGTAAAATTTCATTCAGCGCAAAAAACAACAAAAAACGAAGGAAACAAATAAAATAAACTACCTACTCGTATTATGACTGAAAACGTGCGTCTCACTCGAACTTTGTCGTGCACTACGGATCGCAAGCGACGACAGTCGTACAAGACCAGGAGATTTGCAATCCTAAACGCTCCGTGTGCGGAGCTCAATGCCACAACGAAGGAACTTTACTGGCGGGGAAAGACCTACGTGACTGGAATCGAGTCGAGTAGTTCGAGCGTCGCCCCATGTGCGGACGGCCTTACGAAAAATAACAAACCAAACTCTAAGAGACAGAGTAAGAGGTGAGGAAATACGAGCGGGATGTGGTATAGAAGAAATAAACATGTGGACCAAAATAAGAAAAATAGAATGGAATCAACACATAGAAAGAATGACAGAAAATATAGAATAGTACGAATAGCAAGAGACAAATTGCCAAATGAAAGAAGATCATTGGGACGACCGAGGAAAAGATGGTCAGACAATGTCAATTGAGGCTAACAACCGAAGTAAAATAGGCATTGAACCTATGTATAAAGTAGGTAGAAGAAGAACTCAGAGAGAGCTGCATATGCACCTACTGACGAGAGACTAACAAGTCTCGAAACAGGTAGGAGTGTTTGCCGCACTCTATTATTGAACTAAAATATAATGCGGCTGTAGTTTCTTATTGCAACGAAATTGAAAATGTTTATTATTTTATAAATATTTATTAAGTTTTAACTAAAATTTTAGTTTCACATTTAATTAATAAAGATTCAAATTTCCACCTATGGTTATTTGTCAAAAAAGTTGACATTGACGTAAAAGCAACTACACCCTGTTTTTAAACAAGGAGAAGTAAACTAAGACAGATTCACACTCAATACTGTCACTAGAAAACTCACCAAATACATCTTCTTTTTTGGTTGATCATGTCGGTCTTCAACGTTAATCCATAAATATTATATTATATTAATACGTCGCTAAAGAGTTCTAACAACAACTGTTTTTATGTAACAGCAGATTAAAAATCTAAAAATTAAAGGAATTTTTCAAAGAACACAAAAAATTGCCGACGATATAATTTAATTAACCTATGAAATGCCAATAGTGTCAAAACTTCATAAATGTCAATAGTCTCAAAATTTCAGTGGAGTAAGCTTGTCTGAGTTTGGACCAATTACAAACAAGCATTACGGCGCGGCGCGGTAAATTTGAAATATTCCTTATAGTTTAAAAACAGGGTATAGATAATTAAAAAACGTTAACTTTTTTTGACAAATAACCATAGGCGGACGTTTGAATCTTTATTAATTAAATCTGAAACTACTAATTTAATTTATTCATCAGAATCAACTTAAACCCAAACAAAATTAGTACGATTCAATAATTTAACTTGCCTTATGTCAACTATTTAGTTTTTTAATGAAAGGCAAAGAATCGAAAAAATCGCGTTTTTGCACTAAATTGTTAATAGTTAAAAAAGGACGCGAGCTCTAGGCAAGAAACAGGTAAATTTTCTTTGTAAAGATTTACAACAACTAAAAAAGTTGTCAGATACCTGAATTAAATAATTCAGTGACCTGCGGAAATCTTCATTTCTCTGGACTATTAATGTAATATTCGTATTACGTTTTTTAAACGCTTTCCTTTAGTTCAATCGTTTGGGTCAAAACTTTAGACGTTAATTTGACTGCCTTTTCTTCAATGCAAATGAATGAAAATTTCGAATAGTCAATAAAAAAAATTTTGATGCTTATTAATCGTTTAAATAAAAAAAGCCGATTTTAATGAAAAATGCTTAAATTCTCTTGATTTTTATTACGAAGAAACTTGAAACTTTTACAGATTGTAGCTAATTATATTATGGAATATACATTATTTCACTTTTTACGTTAATTGTTTACGTTATACTTTATAAATAAAAAAAATGTTTGTACGTCATATGTTAAACGCCGTCTACACTCTCGCCGAAGTCGATCGAGGTTCAGCAATTACGAGAGTGTAGACGGCATATCTCGATGGTAGACGGCCACCTTCTGTAACTTTGTCTAACGTCGTTCTACTTCCAAAATCTGTCGGTCTGGTGCATCCGAGTCAAAGGGATCTTTGTCTGTATCGCACCGCTTGAATGTGTTCCTCGCGAAGTAGAACGAGAAGTAACTTCGCCGAGAATGTGGTGCCCGTTTAAAAAAGATTTTGGAAGTAGAACGAAGTTAGAAAAAGTTACACAAGGTGGCCGTCTACACTGTCGTACTTGCTGAACCTCGATCGACTTCGATGAGAGTGTGAACGGCGTTTTATACATATAAACTTACGTGCATAGAAATCGGCCCACTTAAAAATTTGGTCATTTTTGATGTTTCATATTTCCTAAACCTGTTGACCGATGTAGGTGATTTTTTGAACATGTTATAGCCTGCTACTTTAGCAATACTACTGTAATAATATTGTTGCTAAACAGGTAAATTTTCATTGTATACCGGGTGTACCGATCAAACTGTGTTTTTTTCTCAAAGTTTGAATCACCTTGTGGAATACTGAAGCATTTATATAATACTGAAATTAAAACCCAACTATAGCCTCAGATTTTCTCAACATTCTGTTTTTTGATTAATTCGTTTATGTTGGATAATAAAAAAGTTAGGCACTTTAACATCTAGACATGTTCTTCATCAATACACGGTATTTCTAAATAAGTGCGACAAACTTTAAGGGGTAATTCTGCATGAAAAAATAATGACAGTTGGCTTTATAAACGTATGTCCGCAAATGTTTAGTTTTCGAGATACGGGATGTTGAATTTTTTCTTACAAACTGACGATTTATTTTATTGCTTTAAAACCGGTTGAGATATGCCAATGAAATTTGGTGGGTTTTAAGACGTAGTTATTGTACATTTTTTGACATATAAGTAATTAAGAATTTAATATTCACGATTAGCGCGCATACGTGTAATGACAGATCATATTACCCGTATGCACGCTAATGGTGAATATAAAATTCTTAGTTTTATGTCAAAAAATTCGAAATAACTACGTCTTAAAACCCACCAAATTTAATTGCCATATCTCAACCGGTTTTAAAGCAATAAAATAAATCGTCAGTTTGAATGAAAAAATTTAACATCCCATATCTCGGAAACGAAGCATTCGCGAACATACCATTAAAAAGCAAACGGTCATTATTTTTTTATGCAGAATAACCCCTTAAAGTTTGTCGCAGTTATTTAGAAATACAGTGTATTGATGAAGAACATGTCTAGTTATTAAAGTGCCTAACTTTTTAATATCCAACATAAACGAATTAATCAAAAAACAGAATGTTAAGAAAACCTGAGGCTATAGTTGAGTTTTAATTTCAGTATTTTATAAATGCTTGAATATTCCACAGGGTGATGCTAACTCTGAGAAAAGAACACATTTTGATTGGTACACCCGGTATGCAATGAAAATTTACCTGTTTAGTAACAATGTGATTACAGTGGTATTGTTAAAGAACCAGGCTATAACATGTTCAAAAGATCACTTAAATTGGCCAACAGGTTTAGGAAATATGAGACATTAAAAATGATCAAATTTTTCAGGTGGGCCGATTTCTATGCACGTAAGTTTATTTTAATAAACATGACAATATATTTTAATGTTAAAAAGTGTAAGACTAAAAAGAAAAATAAAACAATATGAAAAAAATTTTAAGAAACTTTTTTCTTTAGTTACGATTGACTAAAATTAATATTATAAAAAAATCAACTAAAAAGCAAAAAAAAATTCAAACTCGAAGGATTAGTCGAAAAAAAAACTGTTAGACAGGTTAAATATACAAAAATCTCACACATTCGTTAAAAAATTGAAAAAATCTAACACATTTGTTAAAGGAAAGCGCGTGGCGAAATCCGTTTATTCGATGAAAACGCGATTATAACGAATGTGTGAGATTTTTGTATATTGAATCTGTCTTACAGGTTTTTTCGAATAATCCTTCGAGTTTAAGGTACTAGTACACTTTAGAAGCCAAAAGAAATTATTTTTTTCAAGAATTTTTTTCTCAAAACCTTTATTAAAAATAAACATACAACTCTTTAAATATTAATGTCTAACTCTTAAAGAGTACAAAAAATATATATGTATATACACCGTTCTTAGGCGTCAACGCCCTTCGGTAGGGATCTATGGGGGAGTATCACCGAGCCGCAAGCCCTTATCCCTTTCCGTACTGCTCCCTCATAGGTCGATCAGATGCCCGCATATTCAGGTCTAAGCGCCAGATTCATATTTAGAATTTTATACTGACGCGTTAGCCTTTTTGTTTTCCGATGGCCTGGGCTGGGCTTGAACTCTCGTACCTCACGGCGAAGTGAAGTGCGGGTCAGCCGCTAGTCGCACTGAGCTATCCGATCGACCCAACAAAAAATATATCCTTTTTAATTTATGCACGTACAATAATATGATAGAGGGCGCAAAAGTCGAGGCCTCGAAAAATGATGGCGGACAGTTAATCTCAGAATTGGGATATCTGAAACAAAAAAATCGTACTGCATTTGAAAAAGGAAGGTTTCTTACGTGACAATTTACCACGATTTGACCAAAAAATAGAAAATAAATATTTTGTATCCATGAAAAACTGAAGACAAACGCGCGATTTTTTCACAAACATTTTTCAAATTTCCGTAAAATCTTTTTTTTGCGGAAGTTTTCAATAACATTGGTAAATTGTCACGTAAGAAGCATTCCTTTTTCAAATGCCGTACGATTTTTTTGTTTCAGAGGTCCCAATCCTGAGATTAACTGTCCGCCATCGGAACTACTTTTTTTCGAGGCCTTGACTTTTGCGCCCTCTACAATATTGTATTTTGTATTCTCTAAGAGTTAGATATTAATATTATGTAAAAAGTTTTATGTTCATTGTTAATAAAGGTTCTGAGAAAAAAAATCTTTAAAACATGCTTATTTTTGGTCTTCTAAAGTGTACTAGTACCTTAATTTTATTTATTTTTTGCTTTTTAGTTGTTTTTTTACTTTATCGTACTATATACGTAGTATAGTATAATAGATAAAGTTATAGGATCGTGTAAAAAAAATTTTTTTAGATTTCACTTTTTTCGACGTTTTGAGTCCCCCTGAGTCTAAAAAGCAAATAAAAAAAACATGTCGGAAGTATGTACGTATGTCGCCACCGCCCAGCAAAAACTACCGAACCGATTTTGATGAAATTCGGTATGATTAAGTTTAAGAGAATTTTGTCGAGAAACTAAGCTTTAGCTTGTCGAGAAACTAAAAAAAAACCTCTCAAAGGGGGACCGAAATAGGGGGGTTATTTATGGCCCATTTTTGCAAATTTTGACAGAAATGAATGAAATTCAACTCAAAGTAAGCTCATCGATAGGTAAATAAAAATACGGAATTTGACATTTCCAAATTCAAAATGGCGGCCAACATGGCCGACCGCTCACCCGACACATTTCCCTACCTATCTAAAAACTTGTTTAAGATAAGTTTAATTTGAAAAAGTCGTTATGTAGCCTAAAGATGGGGCTATAGGAAGGATGTTATCGTTTTTCAGAAAAACAAAAGGGTTGCCTATATTTAAGGGGTCAAAATTTGACATAAATTTGAACTAGATTTTCTCAAAAATGACTCCAAGGAATTTTTTATTTTTTGATATATTTTTGATATCCTATCGGTAAATTGAATGACATTAGTCAGATTTCTTAACTCCTCATAGGAGGGGAGTTATGAATATTTTATAAAAAATATTCGAGTGCCCGCAACTTCCTTCTTAATAGAAACTAAAATTTGAAATTTTGCAGACATATATCGTACTTTATTATCTATTATCACAAAAAATTTTACCAAAAATGTGGCTTCCGGTTGAACAGGAAATGAATAAAAAATCTTAATTTTTTTAGATACGCCCTGTATATTTTTACATATTTTGAAAGAATGCAAAATTACCTTTCAAAAGACATAAAAAGAATGCTTCAGCATTCATTGCTGTAGCTCAAAAGCTCGAAAAGTTACGGTAAATAGAAATTTTGCTATAATCTTATGTGTGTCCTCTGTCACGCGATCATAGCAGAGCATTATTGTAGGGCAGTCAATGAGGGTATTTGGCTCCGAATTCCATCCTACTACATTGATGTACTTGATATTTTCACAGTAAGTAGGGAATAGCTCAAGAAACAAAATCTACCCTATATACTATGGCGCTTTTATCTTGGGGCGGTTCCCACTTCTTCAAGAGGGTGGAAAATTTGTTGGTCAAAATAAGCACGGAAGTAGCTAAAGAACCTATTTCTAAGCAAAAACTGGTCTATATTTTTTTTGAGAACTCAATACTTTTTGAGTTATGCGTAGTTGAAAATTGGCTATTTTCATTGAAAAATGACACCTTTTCGGACGGATTTTTTGCGAATACCTTAAAAACTATGCATTGAACTAAAAACACTATATAAAACATTTTTTAGATTATAAATAATAAAGAGATTCGTTCCTTCGTAACTGTTCTATTTATAATACAAAAAGAGATATGGTAGGTGAAAATAGTTTGTTTTTTGGTGCATGCTCAAATTGGTGTATTCAACTTGAAATAACAGAGGAACGGTAGGTTTTAGGTGTATAATACTACCAACACCTTTTGTAGTGTTTGAAAAGGCCTCTAAAACGAGCACCGTTAAATGTCGGTTACATACAAATTAAGCGAGATATGGTGCAAAAAATATATGACTAATGTACTTTAAGGAAAAATGAAAAGTATATACATTTTAACTCCCCATCCACCATAATTTAAATGCATTTATTTTTCTTTTGCAATACCTTTTATTATAGTGTTATTTCTAGTTTCAAAAAGTTGAACGAGTTTAAAATGAATTGTTTTTTTGTAAAAAATGGGATCAAATTATAGAATGAATTTTTAAATTTTCTTAAAAATCTTCCTTTTTCTCCATGTAATTCGAAAATAAAAATATTTCACCCCTGAGAAGTGGTGGGAACCGCCCCCATGATAAAAGCGCCATAGTATATTATAGGATAGACTTTGAATTAGGAGATTGGGCTACTCCCAAAATTTCATTAAAATCCATGCAGTAGGATAGAATTTGGAGATAATATCTTGTTCGTAATCTCGCGCATTGACTGGCGTAATCGAACTAGAATGAAAAGTATGACTATAATATTCTATTGATATATGCAATAATCTACACATATATAGTGTGTCCCCGAAATATGGCATCGAACATTTTCTCAAATGCAGGAATTAATGATGCGTAGAACCATAAAATACTTTCAAGTACAGAAGGTGTTTCTAAAATATCAAAATAACGAGTAACTTTGTAATTTTTATACATAGAATGCCAGTATCTAGTACCATAACGATAATAGATCGGTACGATAAAGTTCTCGGGCGACCCTTCCGTCCAGCGTTTTTTTATAATATTTTTAATTTTAGTCGCTCGTAACTAAAGAAAAGCGTTTCTTAAAAAAAATTTCTTTCTCGTTATTTTTAGATAACCACTTAAGAATAATTGGTGGATATGAGGCTAAGATAGAGGACCATCCATGGATCGTTTTACTTGAATCAAAATTGGGATATTTTAGTTACTCCTGCGGTGGTTCTCTGTTGAATGAAGATACGGTTCTTACAGCAGCTCACTGCTTTAATCAGTAAGTTTTTAATAATCTAAATGTTCTAAAAGGGATATATTTTTTTGAATTAGCAAGTACATATGTAAAATTTATTAATTCTCCGTCGTTTATAGCATGAGCGCAGTTAGACATTTTTGGTGAGATATTTTAGGCGATCTGTAAATTTTTGAGGCAACCCTTTAATCGCTATCGACAATCACTTCATCTTTCCGTTAGAGGTCGCTAAAGGCATGAGTTGGTATAATATTTCAATATATTTTGCCAACCAGTCGGTGCGTTTTGTTTTGATTCAGTTCAGTCTTCTTACGAGACCCTCTGATAACGGAACACGGAAACACGTGTCAGAGAAGAATTGAAGCGAAACGCAACCGTCTATGTTTGTTTTCTTCCATATTAGCCTAATACAAAAATTTAGGTCTGGATGAAGGGTAGCGGTTATATACCTCAAAAATTAACCCCTGAAGGTAAAAAAACGTATAAAAATTTTTATACAAAAAATGTCTTTGAGGCTAGTTGTAATTTTTTTTAAAGTAAGTAAATTTAAATATTTAAAAATAACAAAAATAAACAAACTAGGCGATTTGCAAAGGATTTCATCTCTGCAAGATGCTTGCATGGGCGTCCCCAGAATTATATTCCACCCTAATATAAAATATACAACTATACATGTATAGCTATTAATAGCTCTTTCTGGATATGGGATGGAATTTTGACAGGGTGTTCACTAGTATTAAAAATAAATGTTTTAAAAAAGACAAGTTTTTGGGTGAACTTTTTTACTTGCTAAGTGATCAAAAATGACGGGTGCATGTGAATGAAAAGCGCTATAGGTAAGCTGTAGACTCCATTCGCTGAAGCAAAATCACGTGACTTGACCTGATTTGAATATTTCAAGTTACGTTAAAGATATTATTTGTAATAATAGCTATTTGTATAACAAGGGAGGAAAGTGCTACTTTTCCACGCGAGAATGAATTTTACTCTCTTGAAGTAATCATTCAAGGGAGGAAAAGGCACTTTACTCCCATGTTATACATATGGTTTTTTCATCTTCCTCAAATAACAAGTCATTTCTTCATTTTTACTTAATTTATTTATGTAGCTAACCAACAAAATTTATTAGAACTAAAACTGACAAGTAGGTATCATATAACTGTCAACTGTCAAATATAAGTCAAATTATTATTGTAAACATTGTCAAATCAAAATAACAATTTACTCTTTTTTACCATTCTGCAAAATATAGGGTGTTTTATAAATAAACGTTAAAATGTATAGATAGTTCTGTAATAGAAAATAGATATTGTACAGGGCGTCAATAAGTTATATTTCATAAATGAAATACCATGACGTCACTTTTACTTTTCCTCCCTAGGGAGGAAAAGTACAACTTTGCTCCCTACAATCAGGTCCGGAAAAGTATACTTTCGGTAGGGGTAGGTGGAAAAAATTTTTACACGTTTTCTAATTTAGGGGGTTAATTTTTGAGCTACCCTCCAGCTAGACCTGCATTTTTCTATTAGGATATTATGAAAGAGTTACCTGAAGAATATTTCAGGTTACCTCAAATCTTCTTCTTCTTCTTTAGCCTGTTTGCATCGACTTCTGGACAAGGGCCTCCCCACGAGTTCTCCATTCTTCTCTTTTTTGTGGTATTTGGTGCCAGTTTCTCCCCATTTTTGCTTTGATGTAGTCTAGCCATCCTTTTTGTGGTCTTGCTCTACTACGACTGTTGTCTCAAATACCTAGTCAAAAATGTCTACCAGCTCTCGAGACTATTAGAGTTTGTTATACAATCCGATGGTATTTTATAACACACAATTTTTAAGATAGGTATACTTCTACAACGCTTTAATTTAATTCGGAATCATCATCATTCTCTTTGCCTTATTCCTATGCGGGGTCGGCTACCCTAATTGCATTTCTCCACACAATTCTATCTTGGGTCATATTAATGTTAATCCCCTTTACCAACATGTCCTGCCTTATCGTCTCCTCCCAGGTCTTCTTTGGTCTTCCTCTCCTACTCTTTCCAGGAATCTGCACTTCAGCTATTCTTCGTATTGGGTGATTAACGTCTCGACGTTGAACATGACCAAACCATTTTAACCTATGCTCTCTCATTTTGGCATCAATTGGTGTCACACCTAGATTTCCCCTAATATACTCATTTCTAATTTTATCCTTCTTTGTCACTCCACTCATCCATCTAGCATTCTCATTTCCGCTACATGCATTCGTTGTTCCTCTTTCTTTTTCACTGCCCAACATTCAGTTCCGTACATCATAGCCGGTCTTATGGCTCTTTTATAGAATTTTCCCTTCAGCTTCATTGGAATTTTTCTGTCACACAACACACCACTCGCTTCTTTCCACTTCATCCATCCAGCCCTAATTCTACTGCATGCATCTCCATCTATTTTTCCATTACTCTGTAATACTGATCCCAGGTACTTAAAACTATTGCTTTTTTACAATCAGTTCACCATCCAAAGATACCATTTTATTTGTAGTAAATCCATCTTTAAATGAACATTCCAAATACTCTGTTTTTGTCCTACTTGGTTTTAAACATTTTCCTCCAGAGCTTGCCTCCACTGTTCCAGTTTTTGTTCTAAGTCTCTTTCAATATTTCCTATTAACACGATATCATCAGCATACATTAAGCACCATGGAATGTTACCCTGTAGTTTCGCTGTTATCTGGTCCAAAATTAATGAGAATAAATACGGACTAAGCACAGAGCCTTGGTGGAATCCTACTTTCACAGGAAATTTATCAGTCTCTCCCACACCTGTCCTAACACTAGCCGTTACTCCCTCATACATATCCCTCACAATCTTTACATATTCACCAGGGACTCCTTTTTTATTGAGTGCCCACCACAGAATCTCTCGAGGAATTCTATATGCTTTCTTAAGATCAATGAATACCATATGAGCGTTTGTTTCTTTACTCCTGTGATTTTTCATCAACTGCCTTATAATTAAAATTGCATCTGTTGTTGATCTGCCCTGCATAAAGCCAAATTGATTCTCGGATATTTCGGTCTCTTCACGTATCCGTCTATCAATTACTCTTTCCCATATTTTCATGGTGTGGCTAAGCAGTTTTATAGCCCTGTGGTTTGTACATTGTTGTATATCTCCCTTGTTTTTTAAACAGGTACCAGTATATTGTTTCTCCATTCGTCTGGTATTTGTCCAACTTCCATAATTTTATTAAATAGGCCTGCTAACCACCTTGTTCCTGTCTCTCCCACTGCTCTCCATACTTCCCCAGGAATATCATCTGGTCCTACCGCTTTTCCTTTCTTTATTTTTTGAATCGCTTGAGCCACTTCCTCGTTTGTTATTTTGGTGACCATTGCTGCTACTGTTTCCGTTGACTCTACAGGCTCTCTGTCAAATTCTTCATTTAATAAGCTGTCAAAGTACTTTCTCCATCTCTTTTTGACATCCCTTTCGTGAACTAGTATTTTATTATTTTCATCTCGGATACATCTAATCTGATTAAAATCTTTTGCTTTCTTTGCTCTCTGTTTGGCTATTTTATATATCTTCGTTTCGCCTTCCCTGGTATCAAGTTGATGGTATAGGTTTGAATACGCTTCTGCTTTGGCTTTTGCTACTGCTACTTTCGCTTCCTTTTTCGCCACCATATAGTTTTGAAGATCTGTGTCGGATCTGGTTTCTTGCCACTTTTTATAAAATTTTCTCTTCTCTTTTATTTTTCCTTGTACTTCGTTTGACCACCACCAAGTCTCTTTATCCTCAAACTTTTTTCCTGACGTTTTCCCAAGTATTTCAATAGCAGTTTCTCTAATACTACTGGCCATTTTTCTCCAAATTGTATTAGGGCTTCCTTTCATATTTCAACATATTTTTTGTACTATTCTTCTTCTGAGTAGACCTTCTTTCTCATCTTTTAGCATCCACCACTTGATTTTTTGTGGTCCTCTCCGATATTTTTGTTTAGTTTCGCTTTTTACTTCGATGGCCAGAACAAGCAGCTTAAGTTGTTGGCTTACTGTCTCACTAACTATTACCTTGCAGTCCTTGCATTCACGTATGTCTTCTTTCCTTATCATGAAGTAGTCTTTAATTTAATTCGGAATATAATGTTATATTGTAACGAGAATTGAAAGGTTCAAGCCAGTGGCGGATCTAGATATTTGCCTTGGGAGGGGAAATTTGCCTTAGGGGAGGGGGGAACTTGCAATGAAACACTAACCAAAAGACATAAAAAAGATCATTCCAAACTATATTAAAGACATAAATATTAACCTCTATGCATTAAGTTCCCTTAATTTTCCTAACTATCGTGTTTATTAGGTTTTTGTCTGTATGTGGTTTAAGTTGCATGTCCGCTAATAAATTTTTATGTTTCAACAATTTTTTTCGTTAATTTTGTATCTTGTTAGGAGGGGGAATTTCTCCCTTATCCCTCCCCGTAGATCCGTCACTGGTTCAAGCTATTTACATTAAATTAAAGTTATTAGTGCTCTACAAACTATTCTTTGTAATTATCCGTTATATCGTCAATGCCGCATGGGTCGGTGGGTTGTGTGTTTTCTTCCGTGGATTCGTGTTTGTGTTCTGTTTGAGTACCTCTTCAGAACGTATTGTATTTTATGGGTAGCAGCACTGGTTTTGTCGTTGGTCCCTGGTGGTATTCGGTATTCGGTGGTTATTGTTGGTGTCTTGTGACGGAAGTCGTTTTCAGAGGGTGGTTAGAGGAGAAAGGGTTCGGATACTAAAACGGTTCTTTTCATAAATGTGTTGTTAATCAGTTATGTGTGAAATTAATGAATTTTTATGTAAAAAAATTATGAAAATGAATTTGAAATCGCGTTTAGTGCACCTCTAACTGTGGACAGGTATAATTGTGTTATGGGATCGGAAACTACAGAAAACCAATGCCTCCCTGTTCGTGACAGAGCTCGAAGTGAGCTATTTATATAATTATGCGATCAATGAGTGGAGTGCAGTTTTGTTGAGAGGAAAGGTAGTTTGCGTGTGGATATCTGATGAAAACGTTGCCGAAGAATGAGCAGATAGTTTTGAGAATGTTTGGGACTCTAAAGTTTTGGCCTCTATTGTTTTTACCGTAAGACTCCTGCACAGAGAGCTGAGAATTAGGGTCTGGATGTTCGATAGTTGATGAATTAGGGCTGAGGGGTAGTCGTTTCGTTTGTGGTTTACTTTACGTAGAATACTCCTTTCCACGTTAGGTTTTCAATCACGAGCCTGATGTATGTTTTGCACGTATAGGTATACTTATCAAGTATGCGTTTATGCATCCGTCCGAATTTGCCACATAAGGCGCATTCTCACGGTTCGATTTTAGTTGATCAACTTTAGCGGATCAACTAAAATCGGCCAAGTTTTTGTTCACATATTTTAAACAAAATTGAAGCAATTAGTTTTAATAAAATGGCGACAAGTGTACTTGTACGTAAAAGTGTAAATATTATTAGTAGTTTACTGATTCAGCAACTCACGAGGATTAGGTTAAGATGGAATAAAGAACATAAAAACGTCGTCTCTGGATACTAAATTGGATTAAAAGAAGAAATGAATGTGGTGTTTCAGAAACTCTGCTAAAATAACTTGCTTTGAAAGATAGAGAACGAGGATATAAAAATCTGATCATAACACTCTCTGACGACTTTAAACTCATTTTGTTGATTTGAAGGATAACTTTTTACGCAAACTGACGAGATAATAGTGATTCAAGTCGACCAACAAATGTTCATACGTTTCAAAAGTGATTCAACTTGTCTGAAAAATGTCAAGTTGAACGATAAAGTTTTACTGGAACAATCTTTTGTCTAATTAAAAAAATTTATTGATTAAAATTGAAACATATGTTCTCACAGCTGTTATCATTTGATTTCAGTTGATCCACTAAAGTTGATCAACTAAAATCGAACCGTGAGAATGGGCTTATAGAGCGTTGAGAAAACCGACTCTTCTCCTAACCTCAATAGGGAAGTGCATAGAGATTTTCGCTTCGGAAAAAATCAAACAAGATAGAACTTTTTGTAATTTCATTAAGAAATGTTTAATGAACAACATATCAAAAAGTTCTACTCGAGAAGTGGGTGCTTCATTTTTTATTAAACAAATGAACTGCGAAATTAGATGTTTTTTTAAATAACTCCGAAAATATAAATTTTAGAAAAAAACTGACTTGGCCATTGAAAAATTCAGAAAATTTTACAAAATAAACCTCATATAAAGATTTTTCTAAAATTAAATCTATAGCTTCTATAATTTTTTTTATTTATAACGCTAAATGCACCCTTCTCTCAAACATTGGCGCACTGTAAACTAGCGTTCGGCGAAGTGCATGGTTGAGTTATGTCAATGTAATTCTTTAACTAATGGATCAAGTGAAATTTTACAAATTTTTCGGCACTTTAGAACATTGCTATTCCTTTTTCCTTATCGACACATCGTTGGGAAGTTCTGATAGCAGCTACAGGCAAAAGAAGGATTCAAGACACGCGGTGGAGTGCAACAGGCGATGCCGTAAATGTGACATGGCATAATTACAAAGACATTCTCGTCACTTTGGAAAAACTGACAGAGGCAGGTGAAAGCTTAAACACTAGGACAGATGCAGGTGCTTTACTATAGTTTCGATGCAGTCATTCTCCTTTCTTTGTTTTTTGGGCCTGTGGCAACCGGTGCTACATGAAGTGAATGATGCACAAAAATATTTACAAACAAGGGGACTTGACATAAGATTGTGCGCTCAGAAAGTAAATGCTTTGCAGATGATATTGACAGAGAAAAGAGAGGGATGGGCAAATGGCGCTGTAGGTTATGCAAAAATATGTGTGAAGAACTTGGAATTTCCATAAAACCTCGTAGGCGCATAACAAGAAAGCATATTTTTGATGAAGGAACTAGAGATGCTAACATGTCTTGTTAAAATGAGTTAAGACAAAAGCTGTTTTCTTCGTTAGAGAGAGTTATTGTAGAAATTCGTGAGGCTTTTCAACAGCTACAGAATTTAACGGATAAGTTTGTTTATCTAAAGCCGGCTATATTATTAGATCAAGACAACACTAATGTAATCTAGACTACGCATCTGACGAAATTGACGAGCAGGGTTTCTTCTTCTTGTAGTGCCTATCCGTTTCGGATGTTGGCGACCAGCATGGCAATCTGTACTTTGCACACTGCTGCTCTGAAAAGATTTGTAGTGGTTGTGTTGAACCACGTATGTAGATTTTTCAGCCACGAAATCCTTCAGTTTCCTGGTCCTCGCTTTCCCTCTACTTTTCCCTGACCAGTTGCAGCAGTCCATATCTTTCACTGTTCCCCATTATGTGACCGAGGTATTCGATTTTGGCTGTTTTTATTTTGATTAACAAGCTCTTTTTCTTTTTGCATTCTCAGCAAAACACCCTCATTAGTAATGTGGTCGGTATAAGATATCTTCAGGATTCGACGATAAAGCCACATCTCAAAAGCCTCAATTTTCTTGCAGGTGGCGTCTGTAAGAGTCCACAACTCAACTCCGTACAACAGTATAGGAAAGATATAACATCGTAGTAATCTGACTTTTATGGGTATCGACAAATCATGACATTTGAACAACTTTGACATTTTTTGAAATGCAGATCTTGCTTTCTCTATCCTACATTTGATTTCTATAGAATGGTCCCAATATTCATTGACGTTTGTACCAAGGTAGGTATATGTTGTTACTCTTTCTATTTGTTGACCATTCACACTGATTCGTCCAAATTGCTGTTTGTTCTTAGAGATAATCATACATTTTGTTTTCTTAGTGTTTAGTGAAAGTCCGTATCTCTGACTGACTTCCGCGATTCTGTTCATTAACTCCTGCAGGGCTTCAGAACTGTCAGCGAATACCACAGTGTCGTCTGCGTATCTTATGTTATTGATACATTCTCCGTTAATTCGAATTACGGCCTCAACATCATCCACTGCTTCTTGAAAGATTTCCTCAGAGTAGATGTTAAACAGCAGTGGGGATAGTATACATCCCTGACGGACCCCACGTTTGATTTTGATATCGTCGGATTCTCCTGCCTCTGTCCGGATAGAGGATGTTTGATTCCAGTACAGATTGCTGATAATCCTTAAATCACAGGTGTTAATTCCAATATTGGTTAATATCTCCATTAGCAGGGTTTCAAGCTGGAAAAACTTCGACTGCGGACTTTCGTTGCTGCTACAGGCAACGAAATTGATTAAAGCAGACTCACTTGAATTATTTAAATTTATTGTTAAATCCAAGCTGAAAGATACTCTGCCCAATATTTTAATAATGTTCCGAATATTCTTCACAGTTGCTATAAGCAATGCCAGCTGTGAGAGAAGTTTTTCAAAATTTAAATTGATTAAAAATTATTTAAGATCGACAATGAGTACTTTAAGACTATATTATAATTTGGCTATTTTGTCTATTGGGCAAGAGGTGTGTGATGCGATAGACATTGACGGTGCAATAAAAGACTTTGCTCTTAAAAAAGTAGACGTATACATTTTTAATTGAAGACGAAAGTTTTGTTTTTAATTCCAACAAATACTCATATTACTTTTCAATAAAAATTAAAATATAACATTATAGTATCGTTCTAGTTCTAATTAAAATTTGATTTTATTTAATTTTGTCGATCGTCAATCCAACCTGTATAATGTAAAATAATGATGACTGTTCTCGCCGAAAAGTTAGTACACCTAGTATACCTAGTACACAATAAGTTAAAATACCTAAATAAGAGGGCGGCAAAATTGTCTTCCGCCCCGGGCGGCAGACACTCACGCTACGCCACTGGCTAGAATATTGATAAACTCTCAGCTGTTGATCGATATCCATATTTGTGTACGTGAAAGCATCGTCAATCACAGAAAGGTCGATAATTTGGAATTTGAATGCATAGGCGTATCCAGGATGATCCTAAGGGAGGGTTACAACTACCTAAAAGGGGGGGTTACAACTACTGGAAGGTCTCTGAGGGCTATGGTGTTAAGCGTATAGAGTACATCCCAATGGGGGGGGTTATAACCCCCAACCCCCCTTGTTACGCCTATGTTTAAATGAACTCATGTAGATTTTGATACCAATGACACATTGAGTCAGGCCAGTAGGTATTTTTATTGCCTTAGTTTTCACAGAAACAAGGTACCCTGTTTTATACCATTTTACGAATAATGGAGATTTTGTGGATAATATCAAACACCTGTGCATACACCCGATGATTTGTTAGTTTAGGAACATACTACCTCACAAACATATTATAAGCTCAACGCGCTCGACTGTGTGAGATGTAAGTCGGGCGATGGTCACAATCATGTTTTTTTTTTTCGTAAAATTTACGAAAGCGCACCCGCTAGAAGGTTAATAACTTTGTAATTTTTAGTTCTAAACAATGGAGTATATATTCTATCCTAGCAGGAACTCATGATATAACTCAGCCAGGAATGAAAATTCAAGTTAAAGATGTAAAAATACATGAATATTACCGATCTTCCATGGGTATAAATAATGATATAGCAATTGTTAAGGTACGTATTAAAGTCAAAGTTAAGTTTTTAGTACATTAGATCCGTAAATCGCCCGATATCGGGCAATTGATAGGAGAAGCTAAATACAGCAGAGAAACGGGTTCGACGTCGGCGTCGGTCGATATCGGATCGGATCGGAGAAATACGGATCCAATGTGGGTGTCGCCTAAAATCACAACTGTATGAAAACATTTAATACAAAATAGATCAATTACTTTGAACTCTTCAAACTGAATAAACATACTGAAATAGATGTAATCTTTTTGGACGAAAATTGATGGACATAATTGATTTGAAATCATATGAAACTGATCACTCCCTCTTAACGTCTATTCATTCATACCTGTTATTACATACAGGGTGAGGCATTAGTACGAGAAAGTACAATTACTCATTTGTGGTAAGAGATACGCAGAAAACTGTTAAGATAAAAGTTGGTGCATTCATAGGACAGTACTTTCAAAATATTGACAAATATGCAGGGGGCCAGCTATAACGACAGAGTGGAACAAACTTATCTATTTTGTAATAGAACACCCTGTATATTTTTTACATTTTTGAACTCTCCTTGACGTTTTTGTTTTTTTAATATAATATAATATATATTTTTTTTATTAATTTCGTAGAAATCTTAACCCACCGTGAAATTGTAGAGGTTTGACATCAAAAAATCTATTCATATTCTACTGTCCAAAATTATAAAATTATTAGCACATCGAAATATTCTATTTTGGTATACAGGGTTGTTTAAAACTTGGACTGTAAATCAAAATTACACTATAAATCAAAATTAGATATTTCTCTAGGTGAATAATTTTGAACAATAGTAGACTATATTAGCCGTTTGAATATGAATAGATTTTTTGTCTATCGTATGTAAGCCCATAATAACGTATGCAGCATTGGTCTGGTGGCCAAATGTGCAGCAGAGAATTCTATAGAGAAGTTAGGCAAGATACAAAGGCTTGTCTGTCTTAGCATATCAGGTGCAATGAGAGGCACACCAACTGCAGCAATGGAAGCCTTACTAAACCTTCCTCCCTAACACATCATATAAAGGCATACGAGGCAAGGATGGGATTACATAGACTGCAGGGAAATAAAAGCAAAATTTAGGATCAGGAGTATATAGTGAGGATAGGAAATATAACGGTTCCATACCACTAGGAGAATATACCTCTGTATTTCAGGCAGAGATATATGCAATCCTGCACTGTGCACGGATAAACAGATTGAGGACTTATACTAATAAGAGAATCAATTTTTTTTAAATAACTTAAAAATAATTAGTAATACCAAAAATCTCAAAGAGTAATAAAACTATTGTTTAACTTTTCTGAATAGAAGTTTTTTTAAAGACCAAAAATAAACCTTTTTTAAAACACTTTAAAAAAGTTGTAATCAGTTTTCCCCGAATAGTGCTCTGTTTTTTGGTTATTTCACGTTGGAGTATTCGATTTGGAATTTGACGAAAAAGAACCTACTTTTGGTTAGCTACAACTCTACTTCTACTGGGTCTACAGACTTCATGCATACATATTTTCTTACTTTTTTTATAAGCTATATTTTTGCTAAGAACATTTTTTTCAATAAAATACTTAGTTTTTGAGTTATTAGCGAAAAACCGCCCAAAAACATGTTTTTCTTTGTTAAAAATGAACATATTCACTCGCAAATAACTCGAAAAGTATTGACTCGAAAAGTATAGAATTAGTCATTTTATCCAATTCCGAACTTATTTTGAATGAATATTTGTCACCCCGAGAATGGGGTATTTCCCTCCATTTTTGTAATATTGAGGGAATATCTTTTCTAAAATGGAGGGAATATATAATTGGAAACTTTTTCTTATATAATAATATACAATTTTAACTACCTATTCCCAAATTTTCATTCCTTCCTTTATTTTTTTTGAGGTTTTCGAAAAGCTTTGTGTTCTTTGACCGGGCTACTGCTACTGAGTAAAACATTCCATTTATATCGTTCTCCATATCAATATTCGTGATTGAGATTTTTCTACAACCGTGTTAAAAATGCAATTTTTAGCACTCCATAAGAGCGTTAAAAATGCAACTGCACTAGGGCTTTAAAAAAATTTTAAGGCACTGCAGTTCGTATTGACCGTATATGCAATTTTGATGTCAAAAATGATGTAATGTCAAAAAAATATAAAGTTGGAATGTCAGTCAAGTTCAAGTAAAAGTTTTTGTAGATATTGTCTTGTAATTGCGTTTGTAGAAAAAATATTGAATGATATGCCTGTTAAAAAGTACATTTTTAAGGCACTCATGTAAATTGCAGAACTCGCTATCGTTCATTCTGCAAACTTTCACATGCGTGCCTTAAACGTGTACTTTTAACACTTATATCATAAATAACTATTAAATTAGGTAGATGATGATAAAATTTATCATTTAATTATGATCAAGTTTAAAGAATGTCGCTTGGTAAGTTCCTGTGAGAGGTCTATCATAATAGTTCTGATTATTTATAGATGTTTATGTTTGTTTTTAATCATTATTTAGTATGTTTATGGTCAGATAGGTCTAAAATTATATTTCGTCGCTGTGAAATTAAACCGGTATATCTGCAAAAATTGAGTTTTCGAGTTCTTGGCGTCAAAAAATGTCTTTTTTCTGTTCAAATTTTATGTCAAACCGCCATATCATATACTCGAATAAAAATCCGTCAGATGGCGTTAGACCGGTATGCATTTACGTGAAAATGGCCACTCTGTTTGTCAAAAGACAGATCTAGTGCGCAATATACCAGTGGATTCAAAACCTACGGTGACATAAAAGCAAACGTTACACTGAATTTAAAGTCATACTGTCATAGCTGCATATTTCTGGTGACATAAAAGCAAAAATTGAACTGAATTTAAAGTTTCCTATTTATTTGTAACTACTACTTCAATAAACAATAATTGTCTAAATTTTATTCATGCATGATGGTCTAAGAGCTAATAACAACGTTTTCGAGAAAGTATTTTAAGACAGCTGATTCTTTAATATATTGTTCCCTATGCTTCCTCGAATACCGTACCCGCCATCTAGCTGCTGATATAGGTTGCGTTCATTACTGCGCAGCACATCTGTACAGGTAAATACAAAATGAGGGTGATTGATTAGTTTGATAAAGCTTAGTAGATCCGCTATAATAATAGATAGCAATAAAAGTTAATGACAAAAATTGTAGCCAACTTTGAGTTTCACATTACAAAATTAGTTAGAATGGTACAGTGATAACATAGTGGTAGCCCAGACTTTTGTTTTTTTAAATGGAACACCCTATATTTTATTTTATATTCGAAATCTCCTTAACTTCCCCATCACAAAAATATAAAGGTTTGATATGTTTTACAGGGTATTTAAAAAGTTATAACCAATGTTCTATAAAAACTGTAATAAGTTCAGCTCCCTGTATAAATAAAAATAAGCACAACAACTATATAGCAATGGTTTATTGGTGCCATATTTTTTTGCTAATTGTCAAAATTTATAAAAATGATTGATATTGCTAATTTCTCTTTATATCGAATACAGGGTGAGTCAAAACGCAAGTACATTATTTTCTCAGTAATTTTAAATAGAACACCCTAATTAATAACTTGCTCGAAAATATCTCGAAATATCTCGAAAACTAACAAATTTAGGCAGGCAATATTATACAAAAATTAAAGTACGGTAATGAACTATTCGATAGTGATATAAAATTCAGGGTGTTCCATTTAAAATTTTTGAGAAAAGAATGTACTTGCGTTTTGACTCAGCTTGTATTCGATAAATAAAGAAAATTAGCAATATCAACAATTCCTAAAAAATTTCACAATCAACAAAAATACCGCACTAATAAACCATTGCTGTTGTGCTTATTTTTATTTATACAGGGAGTTGAACTTGTTACGATTTTTATAGAAAATTGGTTATAACTTTGTAAAAGCCCTATATAACATAACAAACCTTTATATTTTTGTGATGGGGAAGTTAAGAGAATTTTGAATATAAAATTAAATATAGGATGTTCCATATAAAAAACATAAGTTTGGTCTGCAACTATGTTATCAAACACCCTGTAAAATTCTAACTAATTTTATAATGTGAAGCTCAAAGTTGGCTAGAACTTTTGTTTTTAACTTTTATTGCTATCTATTACTATAGCGGATCTACTGAGCTTTATCACACTAATCAATCACCCTGTATATTGAATTTAAAATTATTTTAAGGCGGAACAATTTTGTGTCATTACTTTTTAAACCACAGAAATACCTCGCAATTATAATTCATATTTCTAATAATGTTTAAAAAGTAATAACAAAAAATTTTTCGTCTTAAAATAATTTTAAATTCGTTATTATATTTACCTGTACAAGAATGCTGCGCAGTAATGAACGTAAGCTGTATCGGTGGCTAGATGGCCGGTACGGTGTTCGAGAAAGCTAAGGGAATAATATATTAAAGAACCAGTTGTCTTAAAGGACTTGTTTTTCCGACGTTGCTAGGAGGTGGCGTTGAGGTAAACCAAACTAACGTTAAATGGAAAATAATATTGCATGTGAAAACTTTTAAAGTGTTCTGGTGAAAAATATGCATTTTGTAGCTTTGCTTTTTCT
This sequence comes from Diabrotica virgifera virgifera, assembly GCF_917563875.1. Taxonomy (NCBI): domain Eukaryota; kingdom Metazoa; phylum Arthropoda; class Insecta; order Coleoptera; family Chrysomelidae; genus Diabrotica; species Diabrotica virgifera. Next base: position 36,416,043 of record NC_065451.1, read on the forward strand.
CGTGAGGATCTTTCAGTGCGTCACAGTTTTTCGATTTCTTTCTAACGCGATAAATTGTATGTGACAGAAAAAAAACGCACGTCGGTGATTTAATTTCGTCGGTGACATTTATAACATTTATTCTAGTTGTCAATAGATGGCGCTATAATCGAAAATCAAATAATTTACAAATTATATAATATATCTACGAATATAATCTGAACAATTTATAAGACTATACAAAAAATCAAAGAAAATACCATTTTATAAACGCAATAAACACAATTGATTTGTTTTTATGCCAAATTCCAAATAAAACGTGACAACTGTCAGATTTAACTAAAATGTCATGTCACTAAAATGTATATTATCACGGACTTACCTTTTTTTCTATCATTTGTGACGCACTGAAAAATGCTCATGAAAAGAAGCATATACCGGTTTAATTTCACAGCGACGATTTATGAAAGTAAATATTTACCCACTGTGTTTTGAAATGAATCAAACATATTATTAATTTTAATTTGTTTCAGTTAGCACAAAAAGTTGAATTTTCCAATAAGATCCAACCAGCCCGTTTGCCAAACCAAGATGACCAATTACCGGAAGGGGCGCCTCTTTTAGCTGCTGGTTGGGGAAAAACTAAGGTAAACTACATTCGCTCTCGCGAGATTTTTTTTGACACATTCGGAATAGGAAACATACAACACAAAAATTCCTACCTCACACTATTAACTGCTAAAATCAACTCAAATCAACTTAATCTTTCATTAAAAAAAGAAGAATTATTAAAAATAGTGGGAGTGTCTACTAACCTCATAAAATTTTGTGAAGTTTATTTCTACAAAATATTTTTATTTTGTACAATAATAGTATATTACTTTATGAGGCGGAGAAGCATGACTTTTCTTGACGCGCCCGATATTACGCGCCGAACGAAGTGAGGCGCGTAATAGAGGGCAAGTCAAGAAAAGTCGCTTCTTTGCCGAATAAAGTATACTATTCTTTCTTCAAACGTAGCTATTTTCAACCATAAATAGTACAATTCATACGCTATTTTTACTCGAAATTAACTGTGACAACTATCAAAGTCGTCTAGATGTTAGAAATTAAAATAATTAAGTCGTCGCGTCGGTGGGATTTGCGTCTCCCTGGTTACATTTGTTTGACAGTTGTTTGCAATTATTAAAGACAGCTTATTGTTGTTGCAACCGCAAGCGCAAATTTAGTGCCAAAATGGAAAACCTAAACGAAATTGAGTCCGCGGCTAATGATGCAGTAGCACGTTTGGGGCCCTCCAAGTCCGGAATAAAGTATCGGTTAGCGTACAAGCACTTCCAAGAGTGGTGCGATACAAGAGGAGTACGGCAAGTTACCGAAGACGTTTTACTGGCATATTTTAATATAATGGAAAATGAAAATAAATGGAAATCTTCTACAATGTGGTCACGATACTCTATGATAAAATCCGAGTTAGTTATTAGAAAAAATGTGGATATAAGCAAATTTTTAAAGTTACGTGCCTTTCTGAAAAAGACAAGCGAAGGATATACTGCAAAGAAGTCTAAAGTTTTCACTAAAGACGAGTTTGATAAATTTTTGTTTGAAGCGCCAGATAAGTTGTATTTAGGATTAAAGGTAAAAAAAATTATATTGCAAAGCATGTAGTATACTCTACTAAATTATAAAAATATTTCAGATTGTTTTGTTAATTGGGGTTACCGGCGCCTGTCGATGCGACGAAATGGTAAAAATGAAGACTGTGGACATTGAGGATAAAGAAAATGTAATAATTATCAAAATCCCAGACAGTAAAACATGACAAATTAGATCTTTTACGATAATTGGTCAAAACTACATTAAACTGTATAAAAAGTATGCATCACTGCGGCCTGAAAATTTCACAGAAAACTGATTTTTTATCAAGTACCAAAATGGAAAGTGTTACCGAAGCGTCATGGGAATACATTCGATCAGCGCAGTAGCCCAAAAAGTAGCTAGTTATTTAAATTTAAACGATGCAAGCGCATACACGGGTCACTCTTTACGACGAACTTCAGCAACACTTTTAATTGATGGAGGGTTTAAAAAAATTTTAAACCCTCATGATTCGCCAATATCGGGAATGATTGCTGAAAGTTGTGCTCGACAAAATCATCAACAATTACCAATGCGTATCAAGAGTCGGGAACGTTTTTGCACGGTTTCAATTTTGAAAATGCCTCATTAACTAATTGTACTTTTAATATTACTATAAATAAAAATGATGTTTAATTGTTGTTAATGACATTTGTATTGTTGCTTTGTGACATGTTTCATATTGTTGCCATGACAACATTTTTCCCTCCGCCGCGCCGTAAAGAAATGGGAAAAAAACTGCTGCCGGCGGAGACATCAAACTTTGACAGGATCAAGTTACATAAGTAATGTCATCATTATGTGACGTTTGACGAAAAATAATTTTCTCATTTGTTAGCAATACATTATAATGGTGTAAATAAATAATTATTGATTGGCGTAAGGTTTATGTTATTTTTATGTCTGTTTACTATTAATAATATTGGATATGAGCAGGTGCGTTGATTGTGTAGTAATTTCCACTCACTTCTGACAACTGAACTTCTCAAAAAAGAAATTACTAACGTCAGTGTCAAAGTGAATCTCGATAGAACAAATTCAGTTTTACATGAACAAAATTAACACGTCACTGACATTAAAAATATATAGGGTGGAAGGCACTTATGGAACAAAATTATGGCTGTCCTTGTTTTAAAAATGTTTAAAAACTCTAATACCCGTCCATTTTTAAATATAAATATACGCTTTTTAAACCTAAATTTGAATGTACAGGGTGATTCACGCAAGCCTAGCATATTCCATAAGCTTTATTTTAATGGACACCCTATATATTTTTATATTTTTAAAAGCTGCTTAACAACCTGATTTCAACGAACCATAACATGTATTATGAATTACACAGGGTGAAATTTTGAAATTGTAATGTGTGGAAACCATTTACGGAATAAAATTGTTTGTGCCCTTATTTTACAAAATTATAAAGAACGCTAGGATATGTCAACTTTTAAATTCAAATATGCACTGTTTAAACAGAAATTTAAATCTACAGGGTGATTTACACAAGTCTAGCATAGTCCATGATCTTTAATTTTATCGAAACACCGTGAATATTTGTATGTTTTTAGAATCTGCTAAACAACCTCGAAACAAACAAGTGTACTATGTAGTGCCAATTATGAAGAATACAAGGTGCAATTTTAAAGTTATATATAATTTTCGACAAGATATTAAATAATACCTACATAAAATTTTGAAATTAGTAATTTATCATACTTTAGATAATGGTATTATTTTTTAAATTAGCTCAATAGAGGCATACATTTTCTAAACTAAGTATAAATCTATTAGGTTTTGTATTATTTAATGTCTTGACGAAATTTATAAATAATTTCAAAATTTCACCGTGTGTTATTCCTAATGGCCCTTACATAATACACTTTTTTGAGATGAGGCTGTGAAGTAGCTTCTAAGAACATGGAAATATACACGGTGATCCATTAAAACTAGTTATTATGGACTATGCTGTACTTGCGTGAATCACCCTGTATATTTAGATTTACGTTTGCAAAGCGCCCATGTACGCCAAAGATTGTTCGGACTATATTACAATATCACTAATAAGCCATACCCTCAAAATATTTCTAAAGATGATTCATGGAAGATTATACAGAAAGCTAGAATATGATATGGATGATACCCAACTTGGGTTCCGCAAAGGACTAGGAACAAGAGAGGCATTGTTTGCGTTTAATGTCCTCTCTCAAAGATGCTTAGATATGAACCTGGATATTCATTCCTGTTTCATCGACTTCGAAAAAGCGTTCGACAGGGTCCGACATGAAAAACTAATAGAATTATTGAAAAACAGAGATATAGACAGACGAGATTTACGAATTATCATCAATCTGTATTGGAATCAAAAGGCCAATATAAAGATAGAAGAACAAGAATCCGAGAATATTGATATAAAGAGAGGAGTAAGACAGGGTTGTGTTCTGTCGCCGCTACTGTTTAACCTGTACAGTGAAGCCATATTTCAGAAAGCGATAGCTGAGCTAAGTGATGGAATCTCTATAAACGGAAGAATAGTAAATAACATCAGATTCGCTGATGACACCGTTATAATGGCAGACACCCTGGAATAGTTACAAGAATTGCTAAATAGAATTAACGATTATTGCATTCGATACGGACTAAAAATAAACAATAAAAAAACAAAATTTATGATTGTCTCAAAAACAGAACATGGAAATGAAAGGCTAATGATAGAGCAAACCCAAATAGAAAAAGTTAAGACGTACAAATATCTGGGAACCTAGGTTGATGACAGAAATGACCAAAGCAAAGAAATTAAAGTCCGAATTGAAACTGCAAGTCAAGAATTTATAAAATTGAAGACAGTGCTTACAAACAAAGACCTTCAGTTGCCTCTCAGATTGAGGGCTCTAAGATGCTACATATTTTCTATATTGCTATACTGAATGGAAGCTTGGACATTGAAGAGACAACACATAAGAAGAATAGAACCGTTCGAAATGTGGTGTTACAGAAGAATATTGAAAATTCAGTGGGTTCAAAGGATTACCAATGTTGAAGTGCTACGACGATTAAATAACGAGTTAGAAATTATAAAAAGGCATAAAAACTAGAAAACTGGAATATTTGGGTCACATTACCAGAGGAGAAAAATATGAGTTGCTGAGAACTATTATGCAAGGAAGGATCCAAGAAAGAAGAAACATAGGAAGAAGACGCATCTCCTGGCTGAGGAACCTTAGAGAATGGTTTAACTGTAGTTTATTACAACTATTCAGAGCAGCAGCCAACAAAGTGACCATAGCCATTATGATATCCAACCTTCGATAGGAGAGGGAACTTTAAGAAGAAGAAGGTTCATCTTTGGACTTAGGCCTCCCCAATCCTTTTCCATTCTTCTCTGTCTGTCGCTACAGTTATCCAACTAGAGCCCACGTGCTTCGTAACATCATCTGCCCATCTCATTTGTGGTGTTCCTCTGCTTCGTTTATATTCCCACGGTCTCCAATTTATGAGAATTTTGTTCCGTCGGTCTTCTTTTTGTCTTATAGTGTGTCTGGCAAATCTCCATTTCAACTTTGCAGCTTCTTGTCTAACATCCCTAACTTTGGTTTTCTCTCTTATCCACTCGTTTCTTTTTATCCAATAGTCTTATGTGCAACATATGCCTTTCCATTGCTCTTTGCGTTTTTATGATCTTGTCCATGTTTGCTTTTGTAAACGTCCACGTTTGGGAACCGTAAGTGAGAACAGGGAGTACGCATTGATTGTATACCTTGGTCATAAGAATTTGTGGATATATTTTGTTTTTAAGGATGTAGCTTAGTCTTCCAAATGCCGGCTATGCCAGTCTAATTCGTTTTTTGATCTCTGCTCTTTGGTTTTCTTTGTTAAGTTTTATAATGTGACCCAGGTATATATAATCGTGAACTTGTTCTATTTCATCTTGTCCGATCCTCATTGTGATGTCCTCATCTGTATTTGTTATGATTTTGGTCTTGCTGTAATTCATATTAAGGCCTATCTTTCCGCCTTCTATGTCCAGTTCTTTCATCATTTCAAACTACTTACTCTAAAACTCACCAACCCGCATGGTAGGCGTGGTGTTTTATTTTTGCCATAGCCCCCTAAAAAAATGTCAGATGGATTTATGCAGTCAACAAAATACTTCATACGGTTTTTCTGTCGAAGATTTTATTTTATACAATAAATATGTTTTCAGATGAATGTTCCCAAAGGATCAGATGTTCTCAAAGCAGTAAGAATGGAAGTACTGCCGCAGGAAACTTGCACCAATGAAGGCTGGTTGAACAAGGTGATCTGTGCGGGTGATATAATAAACGGTGCTGCTTATGAGGTAAATCAAATTTAAATATTTGAAGACAAATTTAAACAAGTATTAATAATTTATCACAAACTGAATGAAAAGTCTCAGATGCAGAATTCACCATTATAATAAAAATTAAAATGGTAAATATTTATTTAAATCTGAAACTTTTCTTGTTGAAAGTTCTTTCTGAAAGAATATCCTTAATCCTGAAAATATATTCTTAATCGAACGCTTTTTTACTACTACATACTTTGTATAAAATAATAAAAATCTTATAATTTATAGAATTTTAAATTAAATTTAAGTTTTATTTAATACCCTGGGCTAATAACAAAATTCATGGAAAAGTTATTTACCAGCAATTTTATTGCTGGAATCAAATTATAAGATCCTATATATTAATAATATAGGTATGCAAAGTCCGCAGATAGTGTGCTACTATTTTTATAAATAAAATGGCGCCGACAAGTCGTATTTTTTTTTCAATTATTGCTCTATAACTCCGAAGATTTTAACTTTACAACAAAAACACCCAAATAAAAATTCACCGCAATTAAATTCTGCATAGAGATTATGTTTTTCACGATTTGCTACGACGAAAATTTTCCTCGGAAAATAAGGGTTTTCATAACAAAAACTCTAATTTTCAAATAAAGTTTTAGGTAATTATTAATCAATAATTAAATAACTTAGTGACATCAAAGCTTTCTTGGTGTAGATTGTAATTCCAGAAGCTGGTGAAAATTAAACGAATATTTTAGCAACAATTCAATTGTTAATTAACAATTTACGATCGCAATAATAACAAAATAATCATGATACATTGATCAAACTTATAAAGGTTATAAAGATGAGATGCTTATTTAATATTTTATTGACAAAATATAAATTTTTCTTTTTTTTGCATAATCTTTAAATTTTGAAAAAAAAATAGGTAGGGTAAACCATACAGTTATTGGACACTTAAGAAAATTTCAATTTTAAAAATTCGTAATTCACATTGTTCTCTGCAGATTGAATTGAAATTTATACAAAACGTAGTCTAAACAGTTTAATACAATATGGCTAAAAGGATTTAAAGAAAGGGTTAAATCTTTTTTGTCAATATATATTTATTAAAAATAGTTACAAAAATTATAGTTATTGGACAGTTTATTTAGTTACAGGACACTCAAAATTAGTTATTGGACAACTGCTTTAACACAATACAAACGTAAAAATAAATGAAAATTACAAGAAAAACCAAAAGTTCTGTGCGGTATGGGGTACCTATTATGTACAGTTGACACAATTAAATTTTGTAATTGCTTCTGTGCTTCTTTGTATTGAGTGAAAAGTTCGTCAATATCTTCATCCTCACTGTCTTGGTTACTGTTATTAGCATCGGAATCACTATCCTGCAGATTGAAGCAGTTGTGACATATAAATAGATCACCATCGTTAGGTATATGCTGTATATGCTTAACAGGAATACAACATTCGTGATAATAAAGACTACAGTCATCGCATTTTAATTTATTCGATTGAATATCATTTGAACAATAAATAGAACATTTGACTTTTTTTGAATTTTCTTCTCTTTTACGTTTCCTTTCTTGTTTTTGTTTTTCCTGCTCTTCTTTTAACTCCTCCTTTTTTCGTAACATTTCTTGATATCGTGCAGATGTAATAGCGAAAGGAAGTCTTTCCGTGTTACGTTTATTTTTTCTTTCCGGTACAGTAGGACAAGTTAAAAAATTGCCCAACAATTCGTGTTTAACAATAATTTTACTTGTAGAGGGTAAGTCATAAACATTAGTTTTATATTGTTGAATATGGATATCATTGGTACTATTACTCTCAGAAATATTTACATTTTCAATACCACTTTGTTCTGATGTTTTTATTTCAGTATTTTTAACCGGAGATGTGATAGCTACATTTTGAATAATATTAATGTTTGTGTCTCTATTTTTTAGAACCATTTGGTTATCAGAATATTTTGGATCATGTTCAAAAAAATTCCAAATTTTGAACAACAAATTCAAATTATCGTCGCTAGGTAGATTATTCTTTGGATTTTCTTTTAAATTCTCTAAGCTATGAACTTTTTCAGGACCTAAGATATTTACGAAAGTATTATAGTCCATCTTGGGTTTCTTTTGATGATCCGAAATGATTAAATTTTTTCCTACTTCTTTACCTAAACATTTTGTGTAGTCAATAGCATCTGCTTTAAATGGAAACAATCCGCAAACCTTGAAACCATTTACTACTGTTTCAGTTTTACAACTTTCTTTTGTAGCTTGCTCCAATATAGAAGCAAATACAACCTTATTGACTACCCCTCCTGGATGCTGTTCTTCCCATTCTCTTACTGACTGCCGCCAAGCTTCTTTTAGTGGACGGAAAATAGAGACGTCACATGGTTGTAAAATCCTTGTGGCGTTAGGATAAAGTGCAATTACTTCAATTTGCAGTTCATTACACAATAGACTTAATTGGTAACTTAAGTGACTCTTGTGCCCATCTACAAAAAGAATAACTGGAAGCTTAATATTATTTTCAATTAGCTGGGGGTAAAAAACATTTGCAATATACTGATAGAATGTCTTTGCCGTCATCCAACCATTATCGCTTCTGCCCACACCCCATTTAGGATTAATGCCTTTAGCAACTTTTTCTGGAATACGTTGATAAGGATAAATAAACATAGGCACGCAAATTTTACCGTCTGCTGAAAACGTAAACATCACAGTGACGTTTTCTTTTGAACAGCTTTTTTCAACATTATAAACATTTTTTGAACCTTTCATAGCAAATACTTTTCCAGTAGATGGACATATTTGAAATCCTGACTCATCTCCATTAAAAATTCTTGATGGATCAGTTAGAACTTCTTCTAGATGTTTTTCTTTAACATAGGTTTCAATATTTTTAAACCAGTTTTTGATGTCTCGTTCAGATACGCAAGCGCTAGCTGCCGTTACACCTTCACTTGTCCTTTTAGAAACCTCTGGATGTCGCTTCAAAAATCCCTAAAAAAATCAAACGATAAATACCGATTAAAATACATTTTTTTGGCGACTGACTTTTAACCATCCATCTCCAGGTCGATTATCTTTAAAGTTATTGGGGCGAGGATTTTCGGTTAAAAATTTTTGCACGCTGCTTTTTAAATCGTTAGCCTTTTTGGGGAAACCTTTTGAAGCGGTTTCTTGTATCCATCTGGAATATTGAATGTAAAATCAAATAATGCTATGGATTAAGATAAATTTAATGAACGTACCTAACCAGAGTATTCTCCTCCTCGCAAGTTAAAATAGGAGACGGTCCAAGTGTATCTTTATGTTCCGGATGTTTTAATTTAAATTCTATAGTGGACTTCGGAATTCCATATTTTTTCAGCTGTTCTATACGATTCAGTGCCATTTTGGACATCCTTAACAGCTTCTATAAGTTTATTCTTATCGTATTTTCCAAGTTTAGGCATTTTACTACAATCCTAAAAAATCAATTTAGTGATTAGACGGTCAAATTTAGTTATTGGACAGCTGTCCAATAACTGTCAAATAGATTACTAAATTAATTTTACTGCTATCTCCAGTTAATTATACATAAACACGTTGAAAATTGTAGAAATATGTGGTAAGTATAGTTATCTAGTGATTGGACAGGTGTCCCATAATATAATTCAGCAAGTTTTCTAGTTTAGTTATTGGACAGGCGTAATTAAATCCAAATTAAAATCCCTATTACTGTACGCGATCTACCTTAGGGACTATAAGTGTCTTAACTACACGCTTTTAAATAAAAATACAATCTTACCTTAAAAATAACACGTAGTTTTGAAAAAAAAGTCAGAGCAGATGCTTAACACAATGCTTAAATGTCACTTCACTCACATAACCTAAAAATATTTACCGCCAAAATCACAGAACCCGTTAAAGGCAGAACATAGACATAAGAATGTACGTAATATAGAAGCCAGTAGTGCCACCTAGTGAAATATACTCTTGTTAGCACTTGCAGAAATCTTATAATCGTAAGTTAACACTGTAATGTTCAATAACTGTCTCGTGTCCAATAACTGGCGTTTTACCCTATAATACGCTGGTCTAATTAGTAAAGTACAAAGAAAGGTTATTTACCAGCAATTTTATTGATGAAATCGAATTATAAGATCCTATATATTATTAATATAGGTATGCAAAGTCCGCAGATAGTGTGCTACTTTTTTTATAAACAAAATGACGCCGACAAATCGTATTTTTTTCAATTATTGCTCTATAACTCCGAAGATTTTAACTTTACACCAAAAACAGTCAAATAAAAATTCACCCCAATTTGATTCTATATAGAGGCATGTTTTTCCCGATTTGCTCCGACAAAAATTTTCCTCGGAAAATGTGGGTTTTCCCAACAAAATCTCGAATTTTCAAATAAATTTTTTGGGCCAGTAATTATTGATCGATAATTATATAGCTTGGTGAAATAAAAGATTTCTTGGTATATATTATCAATTCAGAAGCCGGTGAAAATGAAACGAATATTTTAGCAACAATTCAATTGTTAATTAACAATTTACAGTCTCAATAACAACCAAAATAATCATGAGACATTGATCAAACTTAGAAAGATTGTAAAGGTGTGATGCCTATTTAATATTTTGTCGACAAAATATAATTTTTTCATTTTTTTTGCATAATCTTTAAATGTTTAAAAAAAATTGTTATAAACAAATTAACATTTCTCAGAAATTGTTTATTATATTCTAATTTTAAAAAATATTTAAAATGCGTATTTCATAGGTCTTGGAAATGAATGCTTTAAAAAATTTTTCCAACCATTTGCAAAAAAGTTATGAAACAGCAAATAAATATACGAATTCTCCGTTGTTTATAATTTGTTTCAAAGCTTAAAAGTGAGTTTATGGTACAATCTAATTACTCACAAAGAATGTCAAAAATTAGTGCAATGGTTATATTTTAATCAAAGATTAAAAATACTTTTTTGTAATTTTTAGCGCAAAAGTAGGCCTGATATAGAGTCGGAACTAAAATGTTCACTCGAAGCGACTGACACGCAGCATACATTATTTATTAAAAGTGTACGTCACGCGGCCGATCGTCGCTCCGAGTGAAAATTTTAGCTACAGTACTGTATTAGTCTACTTTAGCGCGTGTAAATTACAAAAAATATATTTATAATCTTTAATTAAAATATAACCATTAAACTGATAATCGATATTTTTTTGTAAATAATTAGCTTGTATTTTAAACTCACTTCTACGCTTTGAAAGAATTAAAAAAACATTATAAACACCGTAGAATCGTATGTTTATTTTTCTGTTTCATAACTTTTTTGAAAATGAATGCAAAAAGGTTTTAAAGCATTAATTTTCAAGATATTTGAAATGCGCATTTTAGCTATTTTTTTAAATTATAATATAATAAAAACTTTCTGAGAAACGTTAATTTGTTTATAACTATTTTTTTTAACATTTAAAGATTATGCAAAAAAATAAAAAAATTATATTTTGTCGAAAAAATGTTAAATATGCATCTCATCTTTATAAGATTTCAAAGTTTGAGCAGTGTATCATAATTATTTTGGTTATTATTGCGACCGTAAATTATTAATTAACAATTGAATTGTTGCTAAAATATTCGTTTAATTTTCACCAGCTTCTGAAACTATTATCTAAACCATGAAGGGTTTTAAGTCACCAAATTATTTAATTATTGGTAGATAATTACCTATCTAAAACTTTATTTGAAAATTAAAGATTTTGTTGGGAAAACCCGCATTTTCTGAGGAAAATTTTCGTCGGAGCAGATCGGGAAAAACACGTCTCTATGCAGAATTTAATCGCGGTGAATTTTTATTTGAGTATTTTTGTTGTAAAGTTAAAATCTTCGGAGTTATAAAGCAATAATTGAAAAAAAAAAACGATTTTCGGGCACCATTTTGTTTATAAAAGAAGTAGCACACTATCTGAGGACTTTGCATACCTATATTATTAATATATAGGATCTTATAATTCGATTCCAGCAATAAAATTGCTGGTAAATAACTTTTCCCAAAAACGGCCTATTCTCCGATAATCAGCCCAGACTATAAGTAGTAATCTAAGATAGAGGGTAAACTCCTTTGTGTGATAAAAAAACTGGTGCTATCATCACAGGTAGTTCATTGGAAGACTATTATTATTATTCTAGAAAGGACACACGTAGTTATAAACATATGTATAACTAAATCTTCAAGTGAATCAAGAGTAACTTACGAGTGTAAATGAAAACGATAAAATATAAGAGTAAAAGATGGTTTTGCTTGTTTTCGATTCAGAGGGATGCACAATCCCTGGACAGCTGTTTCTGCCATTGCAGGCTTCCTCAACAGAGCTAGCGTGCACACCTCCGAATCGAAAACCAGCTAGCCCATCTATTTAAGGGAAATTTCAAAGATCATTGAACTCTCCATTGGAACGCAATCCAGCGACATCTCTTAAACAAACTGAAAAGACTCAGATGCAGAATTCACCATTATAATAAAAATTAAAATGGTAAATAGTTATTTAAACCTGAAAATTTTCTTGTTGAAAGTTCTTTCTGGTACATCCTTAATCTGCGACTGTTACCATTTATAAGACAGCAGACGACGAATATAGAAAACAAAAAGGACTCTACTATATATGCAGTCACATTCCGTTTTCACTCGTCTAGGAGAAGGACAGAAAGAAACTTCCTAGTATTTAAATCTGAGTAAAGAGAGAAAAGTAAAAGATGGTCCACGCTAGCTCTGTTGAGGAAGCCTGCAATGGAAGAAACAGCTGTCCAGGGATTGTGCATCCCTATGAATCGAAAATAAGTAAAACCATCTTTTACTTTTATATGTTATCGTTTTCATTTACCCTCGTAAATTACTCTTGATTCACTTGAAGATTTAGTTAAACATATTTTTTATAACTACGTGTGTCCTTTCTAGAAAAATAATAATAGTCTGCCAATGAACTATTCTTTGCGTCAAGATATAAGAAATCTGGCCTGGCGCTGGTGGGATGTCCCTACCGATTTAGTATCATAATATATATATATATATATATATATATATATATATATATATGAGATGTAGATCCTTGAAACACACTCAGTGATCAAAAGATCCAAGGTTAATGGTTTGACGACCACTCGTACGAAATCAAACAGATGAAATAGAGAATGTGGAAAAATCCCCTTACGAACAATTCACACATCCACCATTTCGGGTTGGGAAAAATTTTTTGAATAGAATCAAAGATCCAAACACCAGTTCTTAGAAATGTGTTTCGCCCTCTTCAACCTCTCTGGGCTTATCAATAAAGATGAGAGGTTGAATATCTTTAGACACATTCCAATCAAAAAACAACATTCGAGACCTAGACATAGAAGGTGCGTAAATCTACGGCAAGTCCGACAATGACAGTCTCAAGTTTTAATTCCCTAATTACTTAAAGTAAGTAAAATATATGTTTAAAAACATGAGATGTAGATCCTTGAAACACACTCAGTGATCAAAAGATATATATATATATATATATATATATATATATATATATATATATATATATATATATATATATATATATATATATATATAATCCTAAACCCATTTACCCTAAGGTGTCGGGTGTAATGTCTTTAGTTAGTTGCATGCACAACTTTTCTCCATTGCTTCTTATTCTTTGCTTGGTTTCTTGCTTGTTCTTTGCTGATTCCTCGTGTTTCTAGGATTGAGGTTACATTATCATCCCATGTCTTCATTGGCCTGCCCCTTGGTCTCTTGGTTTGTCTTCTGGCTTCCCATACTTTTTTAACTGGTCTTTCTTGGTTCATTCTAACCATGTGTCCATACCATCTCAATTGGGCCTCTTCAATTTTTTTTATAATTGGTTGGACCTTAAGATGTTCTCTGACTGCCTCATTTCTAATCCTGTCTAACCTGGTTATACCCATTATTCTTCTAAGAAATTTCATTTCTATGCTCTGTATTTTCGATTTTAACTTATCAGTAAGCGTCCAACTTTCACTACCAAAAGTTAAAATCGGCACAAACACCGTCTTGTATATGGACACTTTGGCTTTTTGGGATACTTCTTTTTTTGACAGAAACGTACTTTTGATTGCGTGGTACATCCGAGCAGCACTTTCTATTCTAGAACTTATTTCAGTTTCTTCAGTTCCTCTGCTCTCTATTTGTACTCCCAAATAATCCTAATGCCAAATTTGTGAAATTTTGTAGTTTATAAACATTTAGAATAATATATTGTCCGTAGAAAAAATCATTTTACATATTAGAAAAGCTGGTATTTTACACGAATGAATTTTTAAAAATGTAGTTCAATTGGTGACTAGTCGTGGTAAGTGAAGGGGGAGCTGGGAGCCGACAAATGCACGAGTTCAAAAACTAAAAAGGCAACTTAAAACTATGTATTCTTCGCGTCAAGATATAAGAAATTTGGCTTAGCGCTGGTGGGATGTCCCTACCGATTTAGGCCGATGCCACATTATGCGTTTTGACCGGATGCGTTTCCGACGCATCCGGTGATAACGCATAGTGTGACAGGTCGGTCCGGTTGCGTTGGAAGCGGATGCGTTTTGAGTCATCGGTACGCGCTTACTACCTGCACCAGACTAAACGCATAGTGTGACAGGTCGGTCCGGTTGCGTTGGAAACGGATGCGTTTTCACCGCATCCGTTCAAAACGCATAATGTGGCATCGGCCTTAGTATCATAATAACAAACAACAAACCCTCCAGGAGCGGATTCGCTAAAATTAAGGGGAAAGGAAAAAATGCAAAATTTTGACGCCTGTCAAAATTTTCAATGTGTTTTAAATGTAATCATTTGTTTCGAATCCTGAGAAAACTAATATGTAAGTATTTTTGAAAAATTGAAACGCAGAATGAAAAATTACTTTATTACCGAGGGCCGAAAGTCCCTTGGAATGAATTAAAAGTTTCTTTTGAATGAGATATTTGAAATTAAAAATCACACTAAATTTTCTCTTAGTTTTTCACCCCTGTAACTAATTAAAATAAACATTATAGAAGTTTTCAGGGACTTTCGACCCTCGGTAATAACGTAACGGCTTAAAGCCGAAAGTTCGTACCCATCCCCTTAACAAAAAAAAATTCAAGTCTTCAAGTAGATATAATATTTTAATGGGGTTGGAATAATAAATATAAATTTAAATATCATATCATTATATTTATTACGTATTTATATCTATGTAGTTATAGGTATATTATTATGTACAATGAAATAAGAGAAATGAACAAATTAAAGAAATGAAGGAAATTAATGATAATAACAATAAAAGATTAAAAGAGTGGTAGCAAATATCAGAATTAAAAAGATAACATAATAAAAAATAACACAGAAAATAACATCATAAAATTTGAAGTTTAGACGGAAAAAAATAAATACAAATTACAACTCTATGTCACTATCGCTGTCATCTTCACTAGAATCGTTATCTAATGTTATAATTATTGGTTTAATATGTGAGGTTAATGTTCTGTAATGATCTTCCGTTTTTATAACACGTGAAACACAATTTTGCCACAGTGTTGGGGAAATATTTTTTATTTCTTCTACAACATGTAACACCGATTCGCTACTAAATTTGGGACAGCAGTTGTTTCGCCGTAAACTTTCCTTAAGTTGGCTCCAGATTAATTCAATGGGGTTGAAGAGACAGTAGTAAGGAGGTAATCGCAATGCAGTATGACCATCACGTTTGGCTAATTCGTCTATAACAAATTGTTTCTCAAACACTTTTGTGTGAAGAACTTCCAACATTTCTTTTTTTGTATATTGTTTCTTCAAAGTACAAATCATTGTCATACAAAAAATCAGATATCTGTTTTTTTATCGAACCTACACTGGGGATTTTTCTAATTTGTTCGCTGTGATACGTTGCGTTATCCATTACAATTACACTTTTTGGAGGCAAATTTGGCAACACCTTCTTTTCAAACCATTCCTTAAACAAGCTACTCGTCATATTTTCATGGTAGTCCAGCTTTGAATCTTTAATGTTTTTTGCCGATAGTAAAAAACTTTCCCCTCCAAGCCAGCCATTTTTGGATCCAATGTTCAGAATAATTATTCGCTGACCTCTATTAATTAGATAATTGGGTGCACATTTAATAGAATCGTCTGTCCAACCTTTTTGAGCAGTATCGTGGGTATCGAACCATGTTTCATCTAGATAAAATATCGGTCTTCCTTCATCTCTAAATTTAGATATAGCATCCAAGTATTCATTTCTCCATTTAATTAGACGAGGAGAATCCATTATTGATGATCGCTTATTAATTTTCTTGTATCGAAAACCAATGTGATTCAAAAATCTTGATAAAGTTGAAGGCGACTACGTAATGGAATAGTCTTTAACAAGTTGATCGTAGATCAGACTAAGCGTTGGAACTAGGTTCTTTGAATAGAAATTGTAAATTGCTCTTCTAATTACCTCAGCGTCTTTTTCATTTACTGCTTTATGTGTAGAAAAGTCACTCCGCTTTTTACGAGGTTGAATTCTATTCGTAACAATTTTCCACACTGTTGTATATGGCATCCTTGTCAGTCGAGATGTTGTCTTGATGAGGAATTTACCGTCTTCTGGATTTGGATTATCTTCTTTCACAGCTTGATAAACATTCCTAATAATTTCTTCGGCATCATCAGATAAATGTAAACGTGTTTTACACTTAGCACTAGCTTCACCGACTTCAGACATTTTACTTGAATACTCGCGATCTAACCTTCTATCTAAATGCAAGAAAATAACTGCCTGAATGTGCAAATGTCAAACTTAAATATGTTTGCCCCCTGTATGTTTACTGGATAAATACATGATACTTAATTTTACCTAAATACCTATAAGCACGAGAATTATGTGTAAAGCTATAGAATAATAATTAGAGGTATATCTTATCTTTAACTAATGCTCTTTCTAATGATTCTTTAATTTTTTTATTTAAAGATAGAAAGCTGCATTATCGGAAGTCCATTTTGTTTAAAGTGAAAACGATATAAAACAAATTATAATCTAACTCCATAAAATTCACGTAATGAGCGCATTGGACATAAAAATTGTTTGTGATAATTTGTAATTGATTCCAAGCAAGTTAATTTCAGATGACTAAACGAATTCGTCTACAGTAAACAACATTTTTAATACATTGTCTAGAAATTTTAATTTTAATAATTTATTTGCATTGATAGGTAACGAGTCAGTTCTGTAAATAATATAAAGTACGGCCCTAGTAGCTGTTCCAAAACTATTGCCACCCGTCGCGAAGACAATTGAGGGATTAGTAACGTCAACTATTTATTATGATACTAAATCGGTAGGGACATCCCACCAGCGCCAGGCCAGATTTCTTATATCTTGACGCAAAGAACCTGTGATGATAGCACCAGTTTTTCATCACACGAAGTAGTTTACCCTCTATTTTAGATTATCACTTAAAGAAAACTTAAATTTAATTTAAAATTCAATCAATTATAAGATTTTTATTATTTTATACAAAGTAGTAATACATTTGTCGGTCTAGACGGCCCGGTTGGCTGAGGCGCAGTCGATCGACCAGTTTAGTGGATTTGCGATCGAGGTTCGAGCCTCAGCCAGGTCATTTGAAATTATTAAAAAGGTCAATAGTCCATTCTTGTCCACGGTTTTTGCTCTAAATTTTAAAGAAACGCTTGGATTGACATGAAATTTGGCACACGCATAGCTTACATGTCAAAGAAAAAAAGTGATATTGTGCCGATGTGTGCTTTTGCCCTGGGGGTGACTTTCACCCCCTCTTGGGGGTGAAAAATATAAGTCCAAAATAAGTCCGGAAATGGATAAACTGACTAATTTTAAGTAACTTTTGTTCTAATGAGCTTTTTCGCCAAGTCAACCTTTTCGAGTTATTTGCGAGTGAATATGTTCATTTTTCAACAAAATAATTACATTTTTTGACGGTTTTTCGTAAATAACTCAAAAAGTAAGTATTTTGTCGAAAAAAACGTTCCTAGCAAAAATATAGCCTGTAATAAAGTAAAAAAATGGTGTACGCCTTAGGTCTCTGGACCTAGTAAAACCAGAGTTATAGCCAATGAAAAATACATTCATATTCACCAAATTTCAAATAGAATACTTCGAAGTGAAATATCCAAAAAATTAAGCACTTTTTGGAGAAATCCAATTATAAATTTTTCAAAATGTTTAAAAAAAGCTTTATTTCTTCTTCTTCTTGTAATAGGACTATGTCCTGTTTCTTCTGTTACAGTCTTTGCTGCGATCCGGAGCTCCAACTCTCGTACCATCGTTTTCTGGGTCTTCCTATGGGTTGCTTGGTGTTGGGCTTCTGTGTTTTCGCCCAATGCGCCATACGTTCAGGGTCCATCCGATCTACGTAGTCCCTCCACATGCGTCGTCGCGCTCTTGTCCATCTCACTACGTCCTGAACGCCTAGCTCTCTCAATGTGTCTTCGTTTCGTACTCTATCTCTGAGTGTGATACCTCTTATGGATCTTAGGGTTTTCATCTCTGTTGCTTTCATTATCTGTTTGGTCTTTGTTGTCTCGGCCCTTGTCTCAGCTGCGTATGTCAGTACGGGTCTAACACATGTCTTATAAATGCGGACTTTGCTTTCGGTGCTCATATATTTATTCCGCCAGATTATATCCCTCAGGAAACCAGATATTCTCGCTGCTTTCATTGCCTGCTGTTTTGATTCTTGCCACAGATGCCTGTCGCTAGATATTTCCACACCTAAGTATCTGCAATCCATTACCTGTTCGATTATATGGTCGTCCACTACTAACTTACATCTAATTGGGTTCCTGGATATTACCATCGATTGGGTTTTCTCTTTGGATAGTGTCAGGTTATACTTTTCGGCGGTTATTTTGAATTTTTGTAGTAGGCGTTGTAAGTCATCTTCGTTTTCGGCTATTAAGATTGCATCATCTGCGTAGCAAAGTATTCTCATGGTTGGGTTACCCATTTTATATCCCTGATTCATTATGTTAACACTACCTATAACTTCATCCATTATTAAATTAAATAGGCATGGACTGAGGCTGTCCCCTTGTCTAATGTCTGCATTGATTTTGATTTCTTCCGTGAGCCCGTGTGTGGTTTTAATTCGTGTTTTGTTAGATCTATTGAGCTCTTTGATTATGTTTCTATACCTCTGACCTATGTTTTTATTTTCAAGGATACTGAGCACGTCCTTTAATCGTACTCTGTCGAATGCTTGTTTCAGATCTACAAAGCATGTGAACATGGGCTTGTCGAATTCTATTGATTTCTCAACTAATTGTCGCATTATGAAAATAGCGTCTATTGTAGATCTGTTTGGGCGAAAACCCTGTTGTTCTTCCGATACACCGGCTTTCTTATATATTTTTTGGGATAGAATTTTTGTCAATAGTTTTGATGTAGAATTGAGTAGCGTAATTCCTCGGTAGTTCGTAGGATCTGTCTTTACGCCTTTCTTGTAGATGGGTATTGTTATACTCTCTCTCCATTCCTCTGGTACTGTCATGTTGTTTATAATTTTTTGGAATAATGTTGTTATCTCTTCTATTATTTTTGTACCTCCGTATTTAATTAATTCATTTGGTATATTATCCGGACCTGGTGATTTTCTATTTTTTGATATTTTGATTGCTTCGTTTACTTCTTCTTGGGTGATGTTGTCATTCTCTGTTTCTTCTTGGTGAATGTTTTGTAGGCCATTTCTTTGCACTTCATTATTATCGTCGTTATCGTCTTTGTATAGATTCTCGAAATGAGTTACCCATTCTTCTGGCTTTATTGCGTTAATTTGTAATTCTTCGGTAACCGGCTTCTTCCTGTTCCTCAACATGTTCCATACCTTCCTTTGACCTCCTCGTAAATCATGTTCCATGTCATTTGAGAATTTTTCCCAATATATTTGTTTTAGATCTTTGATTCTGTTAGTTGTTCTATTTCTTTCTGATTTATATCTTTGATACTCTTCTGGGGTCCTATTGTTAATATATCTTACGTATGCATCTTTCTTCTCTTTTGCTAAATCTTTGACTTCCTGTGTGAACCATGGTTTTTGGTTTCTGCCGCCGTTTAAGTCAATTGTTCTTTCTCCAATGGCTTCTTTTGCACTACTAGTTATATGATTTTTTATTTTTTCCCATGCTTCGTTTATATTGTCTGTGATTTCAATAGGGCTAAGATTGATCTTTTCCTCAAGTCTTTTTTGGTAGAGATCCTTAGTACTTTCGTCTTGTAGGGATTCTATGTTGAACTTGGTGATGTAGTTAGGTGGTTTCTTTCTCTCTATTATGTACGCGTGACGGTACTTGCATATAACCATTCCGTGTTGCGTTCCTACATTCGCAGACGTCATTGTGCGTACGTCAAGTACTTCCCGTGGGTGAACTTTTCTGTTGGTTATCACATAGTCAATCATCGATCTGTGGCCCCTTGTGTTAGTGAATGTATATTTATGTTGTTCTTTGTGGTCAAAGTATGTATTGTTGATACGCAACTCGTTGTGTGCACATATCTCTATTAGTGAATCTCCGTTATCATTTGTTGGTGCTTCGTTGAACTTGTGCATTATTCCTTGGATGGGTGTATTTCCTATTCTTGAGTTAAAATCTCCCAACAAGAATATTTTTTCTGTTTGTGGCAATCTATCTAGGGTCTCTTGAAGTTTTTCGAAAAATTCGTCTCTCTCGTTCTTTGGTTTGTATACATCTGGTGCATAAATGCTAACAATATGGATTTTTTCATTAGCTAACTTCATTGAAATATCCATTATATGCTGGTTGGTGTAATTAACCCCTTCGATGTTATTTTCAAATTTTCTGTTTACTAATATGCCAACACCTGCTTGTGCTCTGATGTTCTTGTCTACTCCGCATTAGAAGAATATATGATTTCTATATACTGTGTTACCTTTACCCTTTATTTCTTTATTTCTGTTTTTATAAAAGTTTCTAGCATTAAATTTAAGCAAGTTACGCTCAAAATAAAGTTGTTCCCTTTTATTTTGGCAAAAAAAACGGGAAGACCACCGCCTAATTAGCAACTTAAATGAAATTAATCGTTACTGCTCCACAAATTATTTTACTTATGTTGTGTTTATGTGATCTGTAAGTTTCATCGATTCAAAGTGCTTATTTTGGAAAAAGATTGGTTTTAAAGTAAAATTTTTAAAAATTTTAATTTTGAAAAATATGCTTTTTTCAAAATAAAGTAAAAAATTTTTAGAGATACCAAAAATCTCGAAAAACAAAAAAGTCAGCATTACTTTTCTGAATATCATGTATTTTTTTGTTTTTCTTTTAGACAAAAAGTGATTAAGATTTGGTGTTTCTAAATTTGCATACATTCGTGATCAGTGACTCGTTCAACCCTTTTAATTACAGCCCTTTCAAAAATAAGGACTTTGAACCGATGAAACTTACAGATCATATAAACAATACGTTCACGAGTCAAGAAACTTGTGAAGTCGTAACGATTAAGTTCATTTGAGATACTAATTAGGGGGTGATTTTCCCGATTTTTTTACCAAAAAAAACAAGGAACTACCTTTATTTGGAGCGTAACTTGTTTACTTTTAATGCTAGAATTTTTTTTTTATTAAACAAAAATGAAGCGTTTTTTAAACACTTTAAATAAATTGTAATGAGTTTTCCCCGAAATGTGCTTAATTTTTGGTTATTTCACGTTAAAGTATTCCATTTGGAATTTGACGAATATGAACCTATTTTTAATTAGCTATAACTCTGCTTCTACTAGGTATAGAAACGTGATATATGCAACATTTTCTTAAACTTTTTACAGGCTATATTTTTGCTATAAATGCTTTTTCGACAAAATACTTACTATTTGAGTTATTTGCAAAAAACCGTCTAAAAGCGTGGTTATTTTGTTGAAAAAATGAACATATTCACTGGCAAATAACTCGAAAGGTATCCACTTAGCGAAAAAACCCTATAGAACAAAAGTTACTTAAAATTAGTCAGTTTATCAATTTTCGGACTTACTTTGGACGAATACTTTTTCACCCCCAAGAGGGGGTGAAAGCTATCCCGGGGGCAAAATCACATATCGACACAATATCACTTTTTGACTTGTTAGCTATGTGTATGCCAAATTTCATGTCAATCCAAACGGTTCTTTAAAATTTATAGGTTTTGCAATATTTTACCGTTAAAGAACGTACTGCAACGCCGTAGTATAAAATTCAATAGAATCTACGACTTGGTCTGGAATAAACTGGCGTCTGATCGGCCTATGGAGGAGCGGTACAGCAAGGGATAAGGGCTTCTGGCTTGGTGATACTCCTCCATAGATCCCTACCGAAGGGCGTTGATGCCTAAAAAAGGTGTATAATAATATCGTATGGCATTTTTGCCGGGGAGATCCTTTCGGATAGTTCCAGCGCCAATTACATCTTTAACCCTGTTTCAAGTAACTAGTGTCGATGTACACTAGCCCAGGGGGACCGACGGCTTAACGTACTCTCCGAGGCACGGTGAGACGGCTCGTGTCATTATTGGAAATGAAAATGGTTTGTCTTTGGCAGGGATCGAACCCACGTCTACTGGCGTATGAGGCCAGCGTTTATGCCGTTACCCACGGCCGCTCACAGGTGTATAATAATATATAGTAATACATTTAAAACATTTTAGGGCGACTCAGGAGGTCCTTTAGAATATGATGGTGTAGTAGTAGGTGTCTCATCGTATGGTGTGGGACCCTTTCTATGTGGAGCATTTACTAGTGTCGCTGATTACCGTAGATGGATAGACGAAACCATACATGCTTTCTAATTTATCTGCAGTAAAATTTCTTTGATAATCGGATTATGGAAATTTGTTTCTGCTATGAAATACTTATGTAGATAGTTAATTTCTCAATATATTTTGATTCAAACAGCAACAGCCTTTACTATAAAACAGCAACATCCAAATTACCTTTGGAACATAGAATCTAGTATGGAATTTAGACAACCTATTATGTAGAACCGTTTTTCTTTTATTTAATAAAGATCTAAATCCATTATATCTGGTACTATAGGAGATATCAAAAAAAGTTTTTTTACAAAAAAGGGAGGTAACTTCACATTTTAAAATTAGTTACAAATATACAGAGTCTACCTTAACACCGTACCACATCAAAGGTATGTTTTTAAATTAAACACCATGTATCTAAATCCTAAATTTGAATTCCACGTCACTTCCTTGTTAAAGACTACAAACTTGTTGTGTGTTATATTAACCTAATTTCAATGAAAATTGCAATAAGTTTAACAACCTGTATCATTATCATGGCGTACAAATACAACATGGGACATATGGGAGATGGACAAAGAGATTGCTCGAGTGGAGACCAACCCTAATAACACCAAACATTCTATGTATGTTCCTAGAATGTACACACAGGACATTGAAAACATTCCTGGAATATCCTCAAAAGCACAAGAACGTCCCTTAAATGTCCCAGGAAAGTCCTGTGTCAGCATTTTAAACATTCCTTGAATGTCTTGTTGGAACATTCCATGAATGTCTACAAATGTTCTTTGGACATTCACAGTATATTTTTTAGACATTCCCTGGATATAGTTGCTGATGTGACATAATACCTCCGATTTGTTTTTTCATGAGTTTTTTCAGAGAGACTAAAAACTTTTTTTACAGTCACCTCCTGTTTTCATATCATATTTTTTGACATGTTTTGTAGTATATTCAACTATCTATTTACTACAAAACATGTCAAAATTTACATGTGAAAACAGGAGATGACCCTAAAAATGGATTTTCGTCTCCTACAAAATTCATGAAAAAGCATATAGGAGGTATTGTCACATCACCGACGATATACCAGAAGTATATGTGGCAGTACCAAATAATACATCCTTATATATTTTTTCCATAATCATCACTACGATGATGATTCATTGTATTGAATTGTACATTACAATTACAATCTGGCCATAACTGACCAATGAGCAATTTAAATTTAACCTAAATTACTACTGTTCCTTAAAATGAAGGGCTTACCCCATAGCGTCTCTTATCTAATCTAACAAGATCGTGCACTATTCTAACACAGGTACACAAGTACTATGCTCTGATTTTCACTATTACCTATAACTCAAACTAGTTCAAAAGGCTTTGTCCTCTTCAATCTTTTAGTTTGCCCAGTAGTATCGAGGAGCTGAATTTCCTCAATATTCTCGTACTTATGAAGTTGTTGCTCGTGACTTCCTGCCATCTTCTTGATGATTATATCCAGATTCCATTCCTAGGTCTTTATGGAGATCACTGTTTGTCACATACCAAGGAGCATCTGCAATATTTCTCAGTATTTTGTTCTGGAATCTTTGTGTAATTTTTATATTACTTGGTCTAGTATACCCCCATAGTGGGCATCCATAAGTCCGTACAGGTCTTAATATTTATCTATAAAGTAATAATCGACAATGTGTAGTTTCTTCCGACTAGCGAATACAGCTGATTCTAAAAAAAATTAAAATGACTGGTAATTTTTCTACTCTTTAAAATTAAAAATCAAAAGAAGTAGGTACTATTTACAGGTAATAATATGCATAAATAATTCGTTTCATAAAGAATAAAGAAAATTGAAAACGGATTTTATAATACTTGCATAATTGTTTAAACAAAAGAGACCCAGCCAAAGCAAAACTAACAGACAGAACAGCAAAAAAAGCCACTAATTTCCATTTCCCAATATTCTTTATCTATGCATTTTCCTTTGCATTTGCATCTATACATTTTCCTTTTCCTTATCTATGCAGAAATTTTTAGGTTATCACGAAATGAAAATGTGATGACCACGCGACCCTGCATAGATACACGCGCGGCAAATTTGAAAATGAACGCAAATTGAATAGTAAATGGCCTCTCTTAAAATATAGGACATTGGTAGTACGTTCATAGAATGTCTTGTGGTAACATTCCACTAATAATTTAATCATATGTTCACCGAATGTTCCTTGAATGTCCAGGACATTCAAACATTGATAGAACTTTGATAGTACATTCCTGGAATGTTTTGTGTTGTTAGGGAAGAGCCGATAAAAGAAGTAGAGGAAGACCACCCACGCGATGGACAGACGATATAAAAAGAATAACCACAAATTTGATTCACAGCGCCCAGGACAGAAGACAGTGGAGGCCTATATCCAGCAGTGGATGCAAAGAGCTGATTGATGATGATGGCAAATACAAGGATCTACTGTAGCCATAGTTTTTAAATAATTATCAACATTCATTAAATGAATTAATTATTATATTATAATTAAGCGATTCCTAAGTATTTTCTAAAAATGACATGTAACAGTATACTTTTTTACTTACATAAAGATCGTAACCTAAAAAAAAATTCCTCATAATCTCTAATGCAGCATCATTTTTCTTCAATAATTTATCAGAACTATCACCAAGGGGTCCCGAATTTGTTAGCCATACTCTAGTTCAGAGGTTCTCAAAGTGGGTGACGCGGCACCCTGGGGTGCCTCTAGTATTTGCCAAGGGTGACGTGGAACATCTAAGAAAAGTCGAACAACCGGCTGCTGCGCTACTGTCCAATCGAAACATGTTGACTATTATTTTTGTACTTATGTATTCTCGATGGCGACCTAGAAACAAACAGCCGAATTCGACCGACGCAACTGCTAGCTGCATTCATTGCACAGGTTAATTATTATTCTTGCAGCCGATAAGTGAGTTTTGTAAAAATTTGAGTTAGATTTCAAAGTGGAAGTTTTAGATATAACTGCAGAAGAAAAGTGACGACGTAAGTAATTATATTCATTGGAATTAATATTTATAATAGTATTATGCACCTTTTGTTGCCAGTGGCGGCTCGTGGCCTTAGGGACAGGGTCGGCAAGGTTTTTGTCTCCTCAGATAGGTATACCCTCTAATTAAAAGGCTTCAATTATCATAGAAGATTTTTGGTTTTTGTTTTTTTTTTTATTTTTTTTTTGTTTGTTCACATAGATTTAGAACCTAAACATGTTTATAAATTAACTTTAGTCTATGTTGTTTGCACGTAGCAAAATGGGTAATAACACCATCGTAAAATTTATTAATGTGTTGGAGAGATTTTAATAGTTTTTTTCTATTGACATTTGAGAAAAGCTTGACATTCTCTTTTGTTTCATGGTGTTTCGACAATACGTTTTGACACTTTTGAGACAAGAGAAATCCCGTTCATTTAAGGCAAAAGTTGGTAGCACTGAGAGAATTCATGATAATAATTTATTAATTTCGGAAACAGTTTGTTGCAATGAATTGCAGTACATAAAATTATACATATTTTGTAACTTATCCCATCTTCCGAAAATATTTGGATCAGCATATAAAACTTTTAATTAATTTCCTTAGTTTATTTGATTAAAGAATTATGGATAGTTTTAATACACTTGTCTAATAGATATTTTGAAAATTCTTTGGCGTAACTTTTAAATTTTTGCAAATCTTCAAAATTTGAAAAAATAACTACCTATCTAATTGCACAAGTAATAATAGTATCAAAAATTTTAAAATATACTTGTTTTTCGAGATCTTTGTCATACTTTTGTCTTTTGTGGGGGTGTTCAGAAATATCAAGCGAATCCACAACGTCACTGCGTATATATTGAAAATTACTATCTCTGAGATTTTTTACCAGCTTTGTTATTCTATTTTTGGAATAAATAATGTCAGTTGACTGATTTTGAACAACATTGAATATCACATCAGTTTGGGTAAACAGTTTCTTAGAAATATGTAAAAAAATATTACAAGAATAATCATTTAGTAAAGTTTTCAAACCGATTGCTTCACGGATCGAGATATTATCACTTGCAAAATTGTTGCCTTTATTAATAAAATTGAAAACTTCCAAAAGCTGTTTACGAAAATCTGCTACAGTGAAAATTAACTGAGATTTAAAATTCCAAAAGCTACGTTATTTCATAATTAATTTCATCCCGAGCGCACTATTAGCAGGGTACGTGCCTTGGTACATGCCTTGCTGGTGTCTGCCCATGGTACAAAGACGCCTTTGCAAAGGCGTCTTTGTACCATGGTGTCTGCTTATCACCGATCGGCAGATTGATCTCTGCCGGTATCTGCCGGACTCTGCCATTCAAATACGGGTGAAATTGTGATGAAATGTATAATTGGTTGCCTATCGGCTAATATTCCACAGCGCTTCTTACAAGTAAATCGTAAATCTAGGGACGGCTCGCCGTCCCTGTCGAAGCAGATCTTATAAAAAAGAATTCACACAATCGCATCGCAATCGGATGCATGGCTGGGATTATTAATTTGAAAAGTTTCTTACGCGTAAGGATCACTTTTAACGTATCGGATTGATCGAATTCTTTTAAAAACAATGAATAAAATTTAGTCTGTATTATCTCACATATCTTTTTTTATTTTACAGAAACAAATATCATCAACTCAGATTAAATTAAATATTTAGAAAATCTACAATGTGTCCATAAATGAGTGGGTCGGCACTGCCGACCCTGACCGGCCGCCACTGTTTGTTGCTATTTTTGCCATAAAATATGTCTTAATGTTTGAAAATAAAATTACACTATTACGGTTGAACATACCTTTCATTGTTGGCAATGTTTTGCTCTCTTTTATTTAAAACATTTTTTCCATTCCAGAATAATGGAAAATTGGCTGAAATCTGGGTATTTGAAAAGGAAATGTAGTGAAGTCACTGAAGCATCTGAATCAACTGATTCAGTGACAATTAGCAGAGATCCATTCTAGTCCAGCTCATCCAAGTTGTTTTTTCTCAGTTCGTGGAAAGGAGGTTCCTTACCAAAAAGAAATTCGGGGAAAAATAAGAAGGTACGATCCTAGCTATCTCACGTTATATGGCTTTATCCAAGTTGGAAGCGAACAGGCACCAAAAGGTCAATGCGTTAGTTGTTACAAAATTGTTGCCAATGGGTGCTTGGTTCCATCTAAACTAAAAAGACATTTAAAAAGTAATTATCCTGGCTTAGCCGATAAGGCCGAAGAAACCTTCAAACGTCGTGCTTCATCTCTTCAGGCAGGGTCATGCATGATGAAAAGAGTCTGTAAAAATGAAAACGAAAACGCCGCTGAAGTATAATTTATTGTTGGTTTGCACATTGCGAAAGCTGGAAACTCCATACCATCGCCGAGCAACTGATTAAACCTTGCGTGAAAGATATCGTACAATGCATGTTAGGTCCAGATATGTGCAGATGTCAAACAGCACTATAAGCAAGAGAATTCACACAATTTCAGACTTTGTAGTGAGAGAGCTTATAAATAGGTTAAAAGCTGTGAATTCTTCAGTTTACAGCTTGATCAAAGTACCGACGTTGCTGGACTTGCTATTCTGCTTGTGTTTGTGAGGTTTCCATTCGGTATGAAAATATGTAGAACTATGTGTGAAGAGCTTAAAAGTTATGCCACTGGTGAAGAAATTTTCAAGGCTATCCACGAGTATATAAGAAAAAATGATATGTAGTAGAATAAATGTGTGAATGACTCCAGCATTTGAAAGACGTATTGGATGGTTCTGTGAAAATAATTAACCATGTGAGATGGGTATGGATCACTTCAATCTTTTGCTCCACACTGAGGTCCGGTGGCTATAGAGGGGAACAATTTTAGGGAGACTATTTGAACTAAAAGATCCACTGATTATCACATTTACAGAAGAGTCTTTCATCCAAGAATTAAAAGATGTCAATTGGCTGCTAAAATTGGGATACCTTTCAGAAATGTTCGAAATAATAAATAAAACCACCACTTCGCTTCAAGGCAGAGAAGCACAATTAGATAAAATCAAAGCCTTGCGTAAAAAATTACATTTTTCAAAGCATGTGTTGAAAAGAGGAACCTCACAAATTTTTCTCGATTACAGGAGTTTGTTATAACAAATGAAATTAATCCTCAAACTAACTTCTTTGAAATTGTTATGGCTCATTTGCAAGGTTTGGAAGAAAGTATTGTAAACAATTTTCCTGACATTGACTCAGCTAGATGATGGACCCGTTTTCGTGCGACCCATAAAATAATCCTGTTGGAATGACAAATGTAGTTGATGATCTCAAATTCTACTTGAGATCAGCGAAGATAGCAGTTTAAAACGCAAATACTGTGAAGGAAGCCAAGAAGAGTTCTGGATGCAGGTATATTCAGGAAATAATGTTGTTGGCCAGGTTGCAGCAAAAATACTTGTGTTTCACATCGACTTATCTCTGTGAGTCTTCTTTCTCCGCATATCCTTACATTAAAAAGAAATACTGAAGCAAACTTCAAGCATCAAGGGATTTGATGGTTAAACTTACGAAGATTGCCATAATTATAAAAGATATAATGAAAACATCATCGGAAACAGTTTCATTCATCACATTGAGTAAGGATATTTGAACATCAAATGTACCTACTGTATTTTGTTGATCTGAAATAAAGTTTATATTGAAATTAAATGAGCCTCAGAATTGTACTTTTTTCATTTTTTGTCGTTTCCCAAATGGCTTCAAGGGTTGGTGTGTCTCGAAATATTTTTAGCCCTACAAGGGTGCCGCGACTAAAAAAGTTTGAGAACCACTGCTCTAGTTGGTCGAACAGTAAGACTATAATTTTGTCTTAGGTATCCTATGCATCGTTTTCATGGGTTCTGCCCCTGTGAATCGTTTTTATACCGCCAAGATTGTATTCATCTGGGGCCTGGAAAGAAAAGGAAACCTTTCAGGTTTATGTGTATAACAATTAACCAATATCCCATTAAAAACCAGACGCAGAATAATTATCAGACCAATGTCGATGTTTTTATTCTTTTTTTTTTCATGTACTCTAGTAATACACATGTTTTTAATCAGCTGAAAGGGTTTTGAACAAGCTATCGAGAAACATCTTTCTTTGTTGTCCAAAATATAACTTCTACTATTTGGCGGCAAAAAGATCCCATTTCCTATCTCCCTAATTCAGGAGTGTTCTCGAAGTCATTCTTTATAAGACCAATCGATAAATCTGAACTGATCCAAACGATCAATAGTATCAAAAGCAAATCATCCTGTAGTACTGATGGACTATCCATAAAAATCTTCTCAAATCTCACACAAAATGTGTTGGAACTCCTCGTCTCACTAATTAATGATTCCTTTGAAAGAGGTAAATTCCCAGAGTGCCTAAAGATAGCCATTATTATTCCTCTTCATAAGGGTGGTGAAAAATAAAATGCTTGCAACTATAGACCCATTGCCTTTTTTTTTTTTTTTTTTTTTTTTTTTTTTTTTTTGTTTTTCTCTGGAAGCCGTCTGTTGTGAACCGGTTGTACTGCAGCCACTTGGCTTATTGTACATCTTCCATTGTTTATGAAACCCATTCCAGAATTCTGGAACCCTGTACCAGCTTGTACAGGTCTAGTGGGTGGGTGCCATATAATTTTGGAGTCATTTCGATGTCTCCGAAAAGTGTTTGCCGCCTCCGATCCAATGCCTCACAGTCATGCAAAATATGGTTGACTGTTTCAGGTTCTCTGTTACAGAGTCTGCAGCTCAAGTCTCCATGAAACAGCCCCATTGTATGCAGGTGACCCTTAACTGGCGCATGTCCAGTGAGGAAACCTGTTATGACACTGAGCTGATTCCTGCTTGTTTTCAGCAGTAACTCAGCTCTACTAGCACATGTCCGTCCGATATACATCTTGCCATGTGTTTGACCGGGTACACTCTCCCAGTGTGAGTTGTGTTGGCTTCGGATCCAGGCTTTTTTTCGTTCGCGGACGGAGCTTTTTGGCACTCCCACGGCCGGCTCTGGACCCAGGTATTTTGTAGCTGATGCTCTCTTGGCAAGTGCATCAGCTCTTTCATTGCCGTATATGCCCCGATGACCTAGAACCCATACCAGTATAACACTGTTATGTTGTGCCAGTCTATCAAGTTCTTGTCGACATTCCCACACCAGCCTAGAGTTCACCTTAGGGCTTATAAGAGCCCCAATGGCTGCTTGGCTATCTGTGCATATGTTAACCCGCTGCAGTTCGAATGCCCTCAGGTTGTTTTCTCTTGCACACTGCAAGATTGCAAAAATCTCTGTCTGAAATACGGAGGTACATTCTTCCAGTTGAATAGAAATGTTGAAATTTCCACCACTATAGAATATTCCTGCGCCCGAACCGTCTGCAGTTTTAGACCCGTCCGTATACCAGGCGCAACCCTGCAGTCTGGGTCGAGAGTTTCCTCTGTCCCAATCGTCTCGTGGGCAAATGTCCACTTGAAAAGGTACTTCAGGCATATATATTGATGTCATATGGTCAGAAATCATCATCCATTCGGCATCATTAATTTCATTCGTTATTTTACTATGTCGTGATTTAACTGGTACGTTGCTCAGGTTTTCTCGCAGTCTATAATAGCCCATTCTCGCCTCACCTCTTATTGTTATATGTAAAGGAGGGAGATCCAGTAGTGCCTCCATAGCTGCCGTAGGTGTGCCCTCATAGCCCCCGTGATCCCGAGACAAGCAAGTCTTTGCACCTTGCTTAATTTGATGATGGCACTTTTTTGCTGCACTTTTGGCCACCATACCACTGATGCATATGTAATTGTGGGTTTTACTACCATGTTATAAGTCCAATATACCATGTCTGGTCTCAAACCCCACATTTTCCATGAGTACGTCTGGCTACCATTAACGTAGATACCGCTCTCTTCGTTATTCTTTCTATCTGCTGATTCCAAGTAAATCTTGAGTCTAATATTATCCCGAGATACTTTACTTCACTCACCAGATTTAAATGTATACCATTTAGACTTAGAGGACCCAATTCCTCTGAATTCCTTCTTTTAGTAAATTTCATGATTTTGGACTTTAGAGGACTGATGTTAAGCCCTACATTTGAAGTCCATTCTGTAACTACGGTCAGAGCCTGTTGCATTCGATCTCTGACTGTACCATTAAATTTTCCGTGGGCTAAGATGACTAGGTCATCCGCATAGCCCAGGACGTGATGCCTATCGTTGTCGAGTCTAGCTATCAGGCCATCCATGACCAGATTCCACAATAGAGGAGATAAGACTCCCCCCTGTGGGCAGCCTCTGGCTACCTGAGCTGACACTGTATCCCCTAGCAACGTAGCATATATCACACGGCTTCTCAGCATGCAGTCTATCCATCTACAGCTTGTTTCGTCTATTCCTTTTAGACGGATCGCCCTTGTGATCGCTTCGTAGGAGGTGTTGTCAAATGCTCCCTCAATATCGAGAAATGCACCCAACATCACCTCTTGGTTTTCTAGAACGTACTCCACTCTCTGTACAAGATGGTGCAGTGCCGTTTCTGTGGAGACTCCCGCTCGATATGCATATTGTCCCCGATGTATCGGACTTTCAACCAATACACCATCCCTGATATGCCTATCGAGCAGTTTTTCTAAGGTCTTTAGTACGAATGACATCAGACTTGATGGCCGCAGAGACTTGGCCCTTTCCTGTCCGATTTTGCCAGGTTTGGGTATAAAAGCCACCCTTATCAGCCTCCATGCTTTTGGTATGTACCCCAGCCCTAAACTAGCCTGCAGTATCTTACACAATTTTTTGAAAAGAAGGTCGTTTCCCTTCTGTAGAAGTATTGGATAAATCCCGTCCGGACCCGGTGATTTATATGGCTCGAATGAGTTTATTGCCCATTTGATTTTGTCCTGGTTTATAACTTCTTTTGTCACATGCCAGTTTTCCCTAGAACCATAATTCATGATATCCAGTCCGGTTTGCCATGTGTCTAGTGGTATCAGTTTTGTCTCAGACTCAGGAAAGTGCACCCTGAAAAGCTCTTTCAGGGTGTCTTCACCATTCTGAGTGTATTCACCTGACTCTTTTTGGAGCGAGGGAATACTTATCTGAGGGTCCTTTGAGAGAACTTTATGGAGCCTTGCCATTTCTGAAGTCCCTTCTATCTCTTCACAATGCCTTCTCCACGATTCTCTTTTTGCCCTTCTCAGTTCCTTATTGTAGTCAGTCAGAGCTTTGCGATAATCGCCCCACTCGCCTGACCTTTTGGCGAAATTAAATTTTCGTCTAACCTCTGTCCTTTGATTTGCAAGATTATGATTTTACTAGGGAACTTTCCTGTTGGAATTCCTCACTATCTCCGGACAGTTGTCTTCGAACGCTGACGTGACAATCTCTTGAAATTGTTCGGCAGCCATGTCTAGGTCCAATGTATGCCTTATCTTCCCGTTAATCCTGCCTAAGCTATATTCTATGTCTGCTTGATATGCTTCCCAGTTTGTTTTACGAGGATTATGATAAGTTTCCTTGATAAGCTCATTGCCTGTCATTTCAAAACAAATGTGTCGATGGTCTGAAAAGGACACCTCATCTGACACATGCCAGTTTTTCACAGTTCTAGCCACGTTAGTCGTGGCAACTGTTATATCAATCACCTCCTTCCGTCGTGAAGTCACGAAGGTTGGTTTGTTTCCTACGTTTAATATGTCTAAATTATGTTGCATTATAACCTGTAGTACTGACTCACCTCTTGCATTGGTGTTTGTACTGCCCCAAGTCAGATGGTGCGCATTCGCATCACAGCCAATGATCAATTGCAATCCATTTTTCCTGCAATCTCTCACTAGCTGCTCCAATTCCCTTGATGGTGGTTGTTCGGGATCATCATATGGGAGGTATGCTGATCCGAAAACTATCTGCTTCACCCCTCCTCCATCTATGATCTTCATCTTTACCGTGGTTAAATCCCTGGAACAGTGATTTATCAACGCCAGTGTTTTGATGTTTCGTTTGACTATTATGCAAGTTCTCGGGACATCGGCAGATCGGCTATATATAAGCTCTCCACCAATACCCGATAGACCTCTTATTTTGCCCTTGTAAACCCAGGGTTCTTGTATCAAGGCTACATCAAACCTTCTCATGGCGACAGTAAGTTCTGCCGAAGCTGACTTACTATGCTGGAGATTCGCTTGCAGGATTCTGATTGGAGCCATCAATGCCTCTGATGGTTTTGAAGGATATCTTTTCAAGTCTGTAATACGACTTGAAATTAGCAGCCTTCAATGTTTTATAGGAGACCTCGTCGATCGTGTATACGAGGATTTGCATGTCCTCTCCGACCTTCCGATTTTTCAACAACCAGTCTTCCGTCTTAAGGTCTTTATTTTGCCTCTCTAAACGGGTTCTGACTGTTGATTCTTCAGCCTCTTTCTCGGGGATGCGGGCGAGGACATTAGGGCGTTTGGGCATGTGGCTGGGATCGACCACATTTAAGTCGACTCCTTCCCACAGGCCCTCCATAGTCCTTACCACCTCAGTAGTCCATTTTTTGGTATGTTCGTTAGCACAGTTTACCCACAGAGTACCTGCGCTAAACGATGTTATATGGAACTGTAGCAGTTGATTTTGACTTCCAACAGGAGCCTCATCCACTGCTAGCTTTAGTTTGTTGATGATCAGGTCTGCGTGAGCCTGATCTAGTTGAGTATCCGGATGGTGCCTGTGTGCCACCGCTATCCTGAATACTTTTGTGACATTGCTGTATGACCTAGTCTGCTCATGAGAGCTCCTTGGTCTCTTAGCAACCCTTTGTTGCGGGGGGGGGGGGGGTAATGGTATTCTCCCGCGGTCTCTTTTTACCCTCGGGTTTTACCAGTACTCCCGTTTTGTTTTTATGGGGATTTGCTGTGGTCCATGTTCCAGCAGCCATTTTTGCCTTTTTCGTCATCTTTCTTTTTTGAGCTCCAGAAAGGCGTTTTTTGCTACTTTGTGCAGAGTCTGTTCCGCTTGGAACAACTTCTGGCTCAGTATTTGGGACAGATACAGAATCCACGACTGAAGTCGCCTCTGTGTCCGTTCCCGTTTTTGTGTTTGTTTTTTCAATCTCGTTCTCCATATTTGTTCCCACGAGTTAAGACGAATTGCTGTCAGGCACGGCAGTGCGCCCTTACCGTGCTAAGGCTATAATCCCCCAGAGTTCGCCATCTCTCTAGGGCATCGCTTTAGATACACTTTACTCCCTGTACCATGCATCCCGTCGGCACGATGGTGTTACACCTTAGGATTGGAAGGATGGATCATTTGGCGTTACCCAGGGTGCACCACGTGGAGGCGATCCATCGCTACACCCCGACCTATTGCCTTACTACCGGTACTCTCCAAAATTATTGAGAGACTCATAAAAACCCGACTTATGTCCTTTCTCATTGATAACAACATCTTATCCCAAAATCATTTCGGCTTTTTAACTACTAAATGTACCACTGCTGCCATGTTTTCTGTGCTTCATGAGGTTTACCAAGCACTAAACAATAATCTTTATACTGCCACTATTTTCTGTCACTATGCCAAAGCTTTTGATTGTGTAAATCACGACATTTTGATTAAAAAACTAAATTTCTATGGAATTCGAGATATTTCTTTGAATTAGTTCCAATATTACTTGAATAATAGGAAACAACTAGTTAGAGCAAATAATACTGACTCTAGTCTCAAAGGCATTATATCACAAGGTTCAGTATTGGGTCCTCTAATGTTTCTTATCTTTATAGATGACATCACTAATCTAAAAATCGACGGGAAAGTTTTTCTTTTTGCTGATGATACCAGTATCACTTCGAGCAACTCAACTATTGCATCTCTTCATGCAACTATAACTTCTGATTTGCTTACGATAAAAACCTGGTCTGACTCTAATTTACTCTCTTTTAACGTGGATAAGACAGTAGCATTATCCTAGAAAAGTGCTCTTCAACCCCTGCTTCTTAATAACAGCCAGATCTCTACCGTTGATTCTGTAAAATTTCTTGGTATTTTTTTAGACAACAACCTCAAATGGTCCCTTCATATCGATTTGTTACGTAAGAAACTCGCCTCGCCTATGCTATAAGATCTGTTTCGAAAGAACTCAATTTAGCATCTTCTAAACTAACATATTTTTCCTTGTTCGAGTCTCATCTTCGATATATGGTCTTCCTTTTCGGGGTTTTTGTACAGCTGCCCAATTAGATGTTATTTTTAAATTACAAAAAAGATCAATAAGGTATCTGTTTGGCCTCAGAAGAACAACACATTGCAGAAGTTACTTCAAAGATCACGGAATTTTAACCCTTCCATCTTTATATATTTTAGAAACTGTTTGCTTAATTCGTAAACACATGCATGTCTTTCCAACAAGGCCTCATCATGACTACTTCACCAGAAATTCAACTTTTAATGTCTATTTACCGATCCCGTCCTCTGAGTTAGTAAAGAAATCTATATTATATTCCCCAAAAAAACTATACAACCATCTCCCTTTACAACTCAAATCTGCAACATATTTCCCCAAGTTCTGTAAAATGACAAACGCTCATCTATCTAAAAGACCATTATTCAGTAGAAGAGTTTCTTAGTGACTAACTATGAAATTACAGAAATGTACAAGTAACCAAACTTATCTATATTTGAGTGTCACATGCAGCAGCTTAAACTTATTAGTTCCTATGTCTGTATTTTACTTTGTTGTATGTTCACTTTGCAACTTCTATTAATTTTTTAGACCGGGCAGTATCGTCGGCCCCGCTACCGCAATTATTCCGATTCGATTTTTTTTGCACAAACTTTCTCAAAAAGAGGTCCTTATAACATATCCACAGGGTGCCGGGCGGTGCCGTGGTCGAAAAATTTTTTAAACAATTTTTTTTTAAACAAATTCACAAAAATAATTTTTTATTTCCAATTTATTTTTTAGATAATTTGGGACATTCTGAGCAAAAAAGGTCTCTTGTCATTTTTCTCTAAAATTGACTGTTGTCGAGTTACACGCGATTAAAAATTTTAAAAATGCGAAAATAGCCCTTTTCAAGGCTTCATAACTCGATAAAAAATGATTATTATGAAATTCAAATAGTAACAAAATCAAGATTCAGATGCCTTCTTCAGCGTTCTGAAGAGATTTTTGTCATTAATTTATTACAAAGCTGTTATTTTTAGTTATTAACAATTAGCGCTATAGTCCAACTGTATCGTCGCCCCCGTTAACGGAACTATTTCGATTAGATTTTTTTGCACAAACTTACTCAAAAAGAGGTCCTTATAACATATCCACAGGGTTCCGGGCGGTACCGTGGTCGAAAAATTTTTTAAACAATTTTTTTTAAACAAATTCACAAAAATAATTTTTTTATTTCCAACATTTTTTTTTAGATAATTTGGGTCGTTCTGAGCAAAAAAGGTCTCTTGTAATTTTTTTCTAAAATTGATTGTTGTCGAGTTATATGCGACTAAAAATTTGAAAATACGAAAATGGCCATTTCAAGGCTTCATAACTCGATTAAAAATGATTATTATGAAATTCAAAAAGTGACAAAATCAAGATTGAAATACCTTCTTCAGCGTCCTGAAGAGATTTTTGTCATTATTTTATCACAAAGCTGTTATTTTTAGTTATTAACAATTAGCGGTATAGTCCAACTGTATCGTCGCCCCCGTTAGCGGAACTATTTCGATTAGATTTTTTTGCACAAACTTACTCAAAAATAGGTCCTTATAACATATCCACAGAGTGCCGGCCGGTGGTCGAAAAATAGTTTAAACAATTTTTAGACCACGGCACCGGCCGGCACCCTGTGGATATGTTATAAGGACCTCTTTTTGAGTAAGTTTGTGCAAAAAAAATCTAATCGAAATAGTTCCGCTAACGGGGGTGACGATACAGTTGGACTATAGCGCTAATTGTTAATAACTAAAAGTAACAGCTTTGTAATAAAATAACGCCAAAAATCTCTTCAAGACGTTGAAGAAGATATTTGAATCTTGATTTGGTCACTTTTTGAATTTCATAATAATAATTTTTAGTCGAGTTATGAAGCCCTGAAAATGGCCATTTTCGCATTTTTCAAATTTTTAATCGCGTATAACTCGACAATAGTTTAATCAAGTTTAGAGAAAAATGACCAGAGACCTTTTTTACTCACAATGACCCAAATTATCTAAAAAAATTGTCGGAAATAAAAAAATTATTTTTGTGAATTTGTTTAAAAAAAAATTGTTTAAAAAATTTTTCGACCACGGCACTACACTGCACCCTGTGGATATGTTATAAAAACCTCTTTTTGAGTAAGTTTGTGCAAAAAAATCGAATCGAAATAGTTCCGCTAACGGGGGCGACGATACAGTTGGACTATACCGCTAACTGTTAATAACTAAAAATAACAGCTTTGTAATAAAATAGTGACAAAAATCTCTTCAGGACGTTAAAGAAGGTATTTAAATTTTGATTTTGTCACTTTTTGAATTTCATAATAATCATTTTTAATCGAGTTATGAAGCCTTGAAAATGGCCATTTTCGCATTTTTCAAATTTTTAATCGCGTATAACTCGACAACAGTCAATTTTAGAGAAAAATGACAGGAGACCTTTTTTGCTCAGAATGACCCAAGTTATCTAAAAAAAATTGATGGAAATAAAAAAATTATTTTTGTGAATTTGTTTAAAAAAAATTGTTTAAAAAATTTTTCGACCACGGCACCGTCCGGCACCCTGTGGATATGTTATAAGGACCTCTTTTTGAGTAAGTTTGTGCAAAAAAATCGAATCGGAATAATTGCGCTAGCATGGGGGACGATACTGCCCGGTCTATTTGCAATATATCGGTTTTGTTTTATTTTCTTTACTTTATTAACTTGTATTGTTTTATATTGACGATTTATCAAATTTCAGAAAATTGTATTTGTTATTGTTATTGTTATTATGTTTTTTTTCTGACTTTATGTTAAGCTTTGTCCATAAAATTTGTATAATAATTTTCAGTCCCAATAAAGCATATTTTTATTCTATTCTATTCTATTCTATTCTATTCTATTCTATTATATATAAAATTGCTTGCTGTTAGCCTGAATTTTCTTACAGGATAAGAACTTTTCATTTGTAACCTGTCTAGTGTTTTTCATCATTCATTAAACATTTTTCTTTTAATGCTGATATAACCAAGTAAATCCCACTGTATTTCCAAAACTTCGTAGCTTCTTCTTTAACCTTCTAATTGTACCTTCAGGTACCTTAATTTGAAGAACTGTACATATATGGTTTTCGTTGATAAACCTAAAGTACGAGGATTAAGAAGAAGAATGAACGATATGTATTAGGCCTGGATCCCGCGTAACAAAAAAAGGTTATTAATAGCATGCTGAAAATTTGAGAAGTGGAAGTGGAACAGGTTACAAGTTTCGAACGTCAGACTACGAAAACGTCCCATGTATTTTGTCGGACAGAATTTCCAATTGATTTTTGTTACCCTTTCATTAAACTCTCATGCAAAAATCCGACTGCTGTTTACCACCAATATAATTCCTGTCATGTGACATGTTCTACGTGTCGGACTTATTAAAATGCCCAACATATTTGTCGGACAAACATTTTTTCATATATTATAATTTTATATAGATTGCTATTGAATAAACTTAAAAACAACCTGCTAGTTTTCACAATTATAAACTTGTCAGGATGACACGTTCCACAATTAAAATCACGTTCCACAATTAAAACTTCTCCTGTTTCAGTGTTCCCATACATCAAAGTTTGTCCAACTAGACACCGTTAAGCTATTAACAACTTTTCAGCTTGCTATTAGTCAACTTTTTTGGTATGGTTTGTTCAACAGTAAATGGTTGAGTTCAATTAGTGCGGTCGTAAATATTATTAAATTTATCTGACCTGCCCGATTGTTAAGACCCACCCGGAGCGATAAGCAACAGAGGTAGACAGAGTTGGTCTTTTGACAATTAACACTGACTAGACGGTACTCCCATAATAAAGCAAATAAATTTTACCAGAAAACATATTTAAATTTCACCTGAAACCGGGCCTTTTATACTATTATCGGTTAATCCAGGATGTTTATAGTGGTAACTAATTGAACTCAACCATTTACTGTTAAACATACCATACGCGGGATCCAGGGCTATAGGTATGTATGTCGCTAATAATCTCAGAGGCTGATGCGACTATGTTTGTAAAATAAAATAAAACAAAAAGATCCTATTGATTATTTTGTAAAAATTTAGACAAGGACAATATATTTCTTTAAAACAGTTTCATTGTGTTTTACTAAATTTTCTGCGATAGTCAATAGATGAAATATCTTTATACAGGGTGAGTCACCACTAACGGGAAGGAAGATTACAGCGAAATGGTAAAATATTTGAAAAAAATTTTAAATCAGTAGCTTGTAAGTTGACAAAAACTACATTTTAAAATTATTTTGAAATATACAGGGTGTCCCAATAAATGGCGGCGTATCAAAGTTATATTTTTTTTGTTATGGAACACCCTATATTTTATTGCATTTTTTAATTGTCCGCAAAAAATAAGATATAGTTTCATAAGGCTTCCCTATACCTATGTACAGAGTGTTCTGAGTTATGCTGACTTTTCTTAAAATGTAAAGTTTTAAAAGAAGGTTTATTCTCAAGTTATTTAAGAAATTATAAAAAAATTACTTTTACATCTAAATAGTTGGATATTGGTTGAATGTATTCCATGATTAATTATTGCACATTTATTTACAGGGTGTTCAACATTTACAGTTTCATTATTGGATTATTCAATGTGTCATATGATGCTTATTTTAAATGGAACACCATGTATATTAATAAATCATTATACTAAACAAATTTACCTCTTTCGAATGGTATATGGATTATGGATGTCCTATACTTAGGTCTCATAGTTTTTGCGTAATTTACAATTATTTAAATTCCTAATCTGTAAATCAATTTTAAAACAAAAGATGTATCTCATTGTATGACATTGTCATTTTATGACAGTACGGTCTGGTAATTATCAAAAATATAAACATCCGTGTATGATATTAAAATTTAATTGTTCCCAAAAATGAATAATCACGTTATCTACGAAAGAGTAGACATGGTACTTTGCATTGGGGGGTGTTTCCAAAATTGTATCTTACCTTCTAAAGTTTACTCTCAAAAGAATCCTGATAGAAGACACCCAAAAAAGGACGTTTTTGAGAGATTTCTCAATAGATTCTGTGCTACTGGTAATATTGCATACGGAAAGTTAAATAAAAATAAACCAGTTTTTCGTGATGACGTCAAGGAATTTGATGTCCTGCTTTCTGTATTTTATTTTTCATAATAATGGTCTAGTAAATAGACATAATTTTCATTTCATTGTGATACAGTACTGTTGATCGCCAACACCGATAGAGTGTTAATGTTTGGGGCGGTATTCTGGGCGAGTACGTTATCGACTCGTATTTTTTTAACGAAAATCTGAATGGAACAACTTTTTAAATTTCTTAAAACAAGATTTTTGGATCCTTCTTGAAAACCTTCCACTTAGCGTCCGAACAAACATGTGGCTCCAATTGGACGGAGCTCCTGCTCATTTTTGACGTGATGTTAAAAACTACCTTAACAGAAAATTTAAAAATAAATGGATAGGTAGAGGCGGTCTATATATTTGGCCACCTAGGTCACCAGGATTGACAAAGATGGATTTTTACGAAGTTTTAAATGGGTTTATATTAAAAATATTGTATATCTATGCTACATTTCCTACAACTCCAGATGATATTAAATTGAG
Source organism: Diabrotica virgifera virgifera (assembly GCF_917563875.1). Lineage (NCBI taxonomy): Eukaryota > Metazoa > Arthropoda > Insecta > Coleoptera > Chrysomelidae > Diabrotica > Diabrotica virgifera. Next base: position 36,457,597 of record NC_065451.1, read on the forward strand.
AATTTCGAACGTTATTTGCGTCTATAACAACAGCTATTTATTATAGCTATTATATTATAAAGATATAATCGTTTGTTGTATTGCACAAGAAGGCAAACATTTTGAACATCTATTACGTAACTGATAATAATTTTTTACTTACAATAAGTTGTGGTTCATTTTGTATTATTCATGTATTTGTTTTAATAAAATTCTTTGTCTCTTTATGTATTTAATTATTTTCAATGAAAAAAATTATTTTACACATCAGCAACTAAAAGTAAAGTAATTTATTTACAACTACACTCGTTTCTAACAACTATGCCAAGATGATGGGTTTAAAAATCGTGAGTGACTATAAATATTATTTTTAAAATCAATTTATCGTTTAAGAAAATTGTAAATTACGCAAATATGACTCCTAGTTATAGAATATCCCTATACCATTCGAAAAAGGAACCTGTGTTTAGTATAATAATTTATTAATATACATGGTGTTCTATTTAAAAAAGCATCATATAACACATTAAACAATCCAATAATGAAACTGTAAATTTTGAACACCCTCCAAATAAATATGTAATAATCAATTATTGAATACATTAATTATAAGATAATTACCAGACCGCACTGTCATATAATGACGATGTCATACAATGCCATTAATTAACTACATCTTTTGTTTTAAAATCGATTTACAGATTAAGAATTTTAATAATTGTAAATTACGCAAAAACTATGACACCTAGGTATAGGACATCCATATACCTTTCGAAAGAGGTAAATTTGTTTAGTATGATGATTTATTAATGTACATGGTGTTCCATTTAAAATAAGCATCATATGACACATTGAATAATCCAATAATGAAACTGTAAATGTTGAACGAACACCCTGTAAATAAATGTGTAATAATTAATCATGGAATATATTCAACCAATATCCAATTATTTAGATGTAAATGTGATTTTTTCATAATTTCTTAAATAACTTGAGAACAAACCTTCTTTTAAAACTTTACATTTAAGAAAAGTCAACATAACTCAAAACACTCTTTACATAGGTATAGGGAAGCCTTATAAAACTATACCAAGATTGTATAAAACTATACTATATTGGACAAGTGGACAAGAAACTGAGAAGTAACCAAGCAGGCTTTCGTGCTAAACGCTCTACTATAGATCACATATGCACCTTAAGAATCATCCTAGAACAAGCTAATGAATGGCAGAAAGACATAAATTTAAGTTTTATCGACTTTGAAAAGGCTTTCGACCGAGTCAATAGGGAACAAATGTGGAAAATTTTAAGACAGTATGGTCTACCAACAAAAATTATTAACCTGATCAAACTGTTTTATGATGGGTATAAAGCTAGACTAGAACACGAGGGGGCAATCACAGAAGAAATAGCTATTGAAAGCGGTGTTAAACAAGGTTGTATCTTATCTCCTACTTTGTTCCTTATCTTGGTAGACTGGATTATGAGGAAAGTAACGGATGAAACGGATGATCGGACAGGCATTAGATGGAACCTCTTTAATCAGCTTGAAGATCTTGAATTTGCTGACGACGTCTTCCTGTTAACAGAGCACAGAACTCACATGCAAACAAAAGTCGATAAGCTAACACAGTACTCTGATATGATTGGTCTCCGGATAAATACAGAGAAGACAAAAATCTTAAAAAATGATAACCCGCAAATTAACAAAATAAAAATAAAAGACAAAGAAATTGAAGAAGTAGAGAAAGTCACTTATTTGGGATCAATCATGGAAAGAAAAGGAGGATGCATGAAAGACATACAAGCAAGAATAACGAAGGCACAATTCGCCTTCAATGCGTTAAATAAAATCTGACAAACAAGTGAAATAACAGAGTCAACAAAAATCAATATATTTAATACATGTGTAAAAAGCATATTACTCTACGGAGCAGAAACTTGGAAGCACGATGAAACCACAACAAAGAGGAAACAGACTTTTGTAAATAGGTCCTTAAAAAAGATCTTAAAAATTTACTGGCCTAATATAATAACAAATGAAGAACTATGGAAACGAACGAAACAAACCAGTATAATAGCAACAATCAGACAGAAGAAATGGAAGTGGATCGGCCATACGTTAAGAAAAGATCCTAGTAACATCACAAGACAAGCACTCGAATATCAACCTGAGGGTACAAGGAAGAGGGGACGACCAGATAATACTTGGAAGAAAACAGTAACCAGAGAACACAACAGAATCGGCTTAAGTTGGGGGGAAGTGAAAAACAAAGCAAGAAACAGAGGAGAATGAAAGGAACTGGTACGCAGATTAAAAAATGTAGCTTTTATCAAGTTACAAACTACTAATTTAAAACTTTTTTCAAATCTTATACCATTTCGCTGTAATCTTCCGTTCCGTTAGTGGTGACTCACCCTGTTATACTTGTAACATTATTGGAAGAACTAGAATGGAGAGATCCGGAATGTTATAAAAATTTCTTCGAATTAAACCAGGCACTTAGGAAAAAATAAATTGATTTTTAACTATAGCACCTATCGACTTAATGACACTTTTTGCATTGTATTCAGGATGGCGCATGGTGCCAGGAAAAAAGTCTACAATAAAAAAATTGCATTTATAATGCATTGAATGCATCCAAAAGTGCATAAATATGTCAAGATCAATATATTAAGAGCCAGATTTTGTTAGTAGGGTTTTTTTGGGATCGCTGAACATGCATACATATAGGTACTATCTGAATGTTGGTATGGGTTTCAAGAGGGAAAATCCACTGAAGATGCAATATGTGCTCTAACAGCTAACCTCTACAAAGCTCTTGATAATGCAAGACCAGCTCTTTGTATATTTGTAGATTTATCAAAAGCATTTGACACTATTTCACATAAAATATTCCTAAATAAACTTAAAAAATATGGTATAAGTGGACTTACATATAATATTCTAGAACGTTATCTTCTAAATAGACACCAACATATTTCTATAGATGAAGAAATTAGTAAAGGAAAGATAAAATTATGTCTTACGAAGTCCCGCAGGGAACAGTTTTAGGACCAGATAACTCTCTTTAATATCTACATACCTAAATGACGTCTTCAGACTGAACATCTCCGGTAAAATAATAAATGTTGCAGATGACACAGCTATTTTCTAAGATACAAATACGTACGTGGAAAACAAAAATCCGAAAAAGATTTGGCTACAATTCAGAAGTGGTTTCAGTTTAATAAGCTTTCCTTAAAGGTAGATAAAACAAAATATATACCATTTACATCAGGGGTGGGCAAAAGCCGGCCCGCGGGCCGCATCCGGCCCTTTTGCTTACTTTATCCGGCCCGTTGAAAAATCCCGCAAGCAACGTTTTTTTAATATCTTTTATGCGATTTTGTTGAAATCAACAGTATTAGTGTATGTAGTGTTCATATAAATGTTATTATTCTTCTTCTTCTTCTTCTTCTTTTTGTATAGACATGACTCTGTCTTTTTTCAATGTGCCTCTAGTAAGTTGTCGTTCCATCGTTTTCGTGGTCTTCCCACTGATCGTCTTCCTATTGGGAACCATCTCTCGCTGTCCTGACTACCCTCTTTGGTGTCATTCGGCTTATGTGGTCATTCCATTATACTCTTCTGTTGTTTACTCAGTTATTAATGTTATCCATCTTGCATCTCCGTCGTATATCTGTACTTCTAGCTCTGTCCCATAGAGTCTTACCATCGATTTTTAGAAGGGTTTTTATCTCCGCTGTTTCGAGTAATCTTTTTGTCCTCTCTATGTCGAGTCGTGTTTCTGATATTGAGATATATAAATAATAGAGAGTAGTATAATTTCGAACAGCCTACTTTAAAGTACCCAACATACTTTTATAAAGCGGGGGTCGACTGCCTACATAGAATTGAATTTGCATTTCTCTTACTCTTCGCGACAGATTCGTCTTTATATTCTGCTTTTCTTATAGCGTTTGTGTGTTTAACCTGGTCCAGTCGCGAATGTTTTTCAAACAGGATATTTATCGTCTACCAAGACCGCTTTTTCCTTCGATTTTACCTTTCATAATCAGTTGTAATAACTCGTACTTATCATTATTTCTAAGTATGTGCCCGAAATATGTTGTTTTTCTCCTTTTGATGGTAATCAAAAGTTCTCTGTCTCTTCCCATTCTGTGCAACACTATTTCGTTCATAATATAATCGGTCCATGGTATTTTCAAAAATCTCCTAAAATGCCACATCTCCTCAAACGCTTCCAGCTTTCTCATTAAGTTAACATTAACAATCCAAGCTTTGGCACGATAAAGAAGAATAGAGTGGTTGGTTATAACATTTTACGATTCCATATATGACTTGCAGATTGAGTCTTTGCTTACTTAGAAATTTTCTCATCTTCAAAAAGGCTGTTTCTTGACCGAATTTCTGATTTCGGATTTAGATATTCCCTAATCCAGACTCATAAGTATTTTATATTGTCCATTTGTTCAATATCTTTATTTTTATCTGGATCTTTGTTAGGACTATTAGAATGGAACATATTTCTTTAAATATTACGTGACAAATTTTACTGGGTACAAATTGTTCGAATGTATACCCAAGTAAGACAATTTATTGGGTATGTATTACTATTATCTATTAAAAGTCAAATTTCTTTGTCCAACTGCTTTAAAATGGTACTTATAGTATTGGTCAAAATAATTTTTTGGGCAGGGAAAAAACTACACCAAATATATTCGCATGTGCACAGCGTACATTTATGCGGTTATAGTTCTACGGCCCGGGAGACATTTTGAAAATTTCATTTTGGCCCGCGCTTAAAAGTATTTGCCCACCCCTGATTTACATCATACATAAATAACCTCCTAATACAAATACAATACAAATCTTAGCTTATTAAAAATCGATATAAAAAATGAAATTCCAGATACATGCGAGATTAAATATCTATGTAGGTATAATAATTAATTTAATAATACTACTTAAAATAACTTTTGGATTTTTCATGTGTTTTGGCCCTAAATCCCTGTTTTAACACCTAAGATAATTAACATTTTCAAAAATGTTGATGGCTTAAAAATTATAACAAGGAATGTGAAGACGGTATCTAGGTTATGCACAAAAACCAAGGATCCCTTCACGACACAGGAATCTTCTAATGTTGTTTATTCCCTACCTTGTTTCAATTGTAACCTATATTGTCAACGTATATATAGGGGAAACTTCACTATACATCACCATGTAGACTAGTTCAATATTTTTCAACATTTTCTATTCCTGCGATCCCCTAAACTGACCTTGGTCTTACACAATAAAATTTTTACTTGTTTGCTTATAGTCTAGTCGCAACATAGGGGGTCCCGTGGACACTTTTAGTTCGCCGCGATTTGATGTGGTTCGCGCAATGGAAGTGGTCTGGAAGCCCAAATGTGGTGCGTTTAATTGTTATTAACAAATTATGGTAAAATTAGGTGTTTTTCAGAAATTATTAGAAGCCCTGTAAATAAATTGATAGTGTTAAGGTCTTCTCTGGTGTATTTTTGGTGGCTGAATCGAATGCGACTGGTCGCTATTATTCAAAATGTGTTCTTATTTTGGTAATAACAAAATAATTGTTTATTGGCAGAAAAGCTCGAAATGCGTTATCTACAGCAAGTTTGTAGTCTTTTTTATAGTATTTTTATACGCGAAATCGATTGTCACTAGTAGTGATAGCTTAAACCACGTTCCGACTTTGTTATTAATAAATTATTGCAAAAATAACGGTTTATAGTACGTTTACTCACGGTTTTTGCTCTAAATTTTAAAAAACCACTTGGAATGACATGAAATTTGACATGCACGTAGCTAACATGTCAAACAAATCAAGTGATATTGTGCCGATGTGTGCTTTTATCCTGGGGGTGAGTTTCATTCCGTTTCGGGGGTGAACGAAGAAACCTTTAAAATAAGTCCGGAATTGGATAAACTGATCAATCCTAAGCAATGTTTGTTCTATACAGTTTTTTTACAGACTGAAGTCAATATATTTCGAGTTATTTGCGAGTGAATATGTTTATTTTTCAACAAAAAAACCAAATAACTCGAAAAGTATTGACTTAGTGAAAAAACTGTATAGAACAAAGGTTGCTTAGAATGAATCAGTTTATCTACTTCCGAAATTATTTTAAAGGTTTCTTTTTTCATGCCATATTTCATGTCAACCCAAGTGTTTTTTTTTTAATTTAGAGCAGAAACCGTGAGTAAACGTACTATAAACCGTTATTTTTGCAATAATTTATTAATAACAAAGTCGGAACGTGGTTTAAGCTATCATGACTAGTGGCAATCGATTTAGCGTATAAAAATACTATGAAAAAGACTACAAACTTGCTATAGATAGCGCATTTCGAGCTTTTGGGCGAATAAACTATTATTTTGTTATTAACAAAATAAGAACATATTTTGAGTAATCGCGACTAGTCGCATTCGATTCACCGACCAAAAATACACCAGAGAAGACCTTAACACTATCAATTTATTTACAGGGCTTCTAATAATTCCTAAAAAACACCTAATTTTACCATAATTTGTTAATAACTATAAACGCACCACCTTTGGGCTTCCAGACCACTTCCAATGGATTCAGCGACCCAAAAAACCTATAATATCACCATCAAATCGCGGCGAACTAAAAGTGTCCACGGGACCCCCTATGTTGCGACTAGACTATTAGGAACCATAAAAGCGCAATACAAAATAATGTTTTGCGTCAAAAGTGATTTTTTATGGTTTTATTTTCTTTTCGTGAAAATTTGATATGAAATCGTTTTATTTGGTTTATAATCCATGTCCCATGTTTTGCGTCAAAAGTGATATTTTTGGTTTTATTTTATTTTCGTGAAAATTTGACACGAAATCGTGGGTTACTCTCTGGTTTATAACCCATGAAAATATAGCTAAGTTACTACATAAGAGTGCGGCACAGTACCTTACACATTATACTTCCATATTTTCTTAAATATCTAATATTTTCAAAATTTGGAACGATTTTCGTGTTTAAAATGGAAAATGTTACATGGAGTATTGCATTATTAATTTGTACTTTACTGGTTAACAACAATCCTCTTGCAGGTAAGTTAAAATATTAGTACTTAATCTTTCATAATTTATTTAAAATTCTTCTTACTCTGGTTTTTATGTAGACATGTCTGTTTTTTCAATTTGCCACTAGTAAGTCGTCGTTCCATCGTTTTGTGGTCTTCCCACTGATCGTCTTCCTATTGAGGAACGGTTTCTCATTGTCCTTACTACTCTGCCTTGTTGTCATTCGGCTTATGTGGTCATTACATTCTACCCTTCTGTTTCTTACCCAGTTATTAATGTTGTCCACCTTGCATCTCCGTCGTATATCTGTACTACTAGCTCTATCTCTCTTTTTCGACGGGTTGTTAATCTTTTTGTCCTCTCTGTGTCAGATCATGTTTCTGCCGCGTATGTCATTATTGGTCTGATGACTGTTTTGTAAATTCTGCCTTTCATTTCTTTTCCGATATTTTTATTTCTCCATATTGTCATTCAGGTAACCTGCGGCTCTGTTTGCTCTATTCACTTGATCTTCCACTTCTGTTTCGATCCTTCCTAGCTGGATAGTATGATGCCTAGATATTTAAACTCCATTACTTGTTTTATTATCTGACCCTCCAGCTCCAATTTACATCCTATTTTCTGGCGATTATGTTGAATTGGTGCAGCATACGTTGTAAATCATCTTCACTTTGAGAGATTAGTATTGCATCGTCCCCATAGCAGAATATTTTAAGTTGTTTTTCTCCCATTTGGTATCCTTTTTTAGTGCTTACTTTTTTATTATTTCGTCCATGATCGGCTTGTACAATAAAGGACTCAAGATCCCCCTCTCTTATCCCATTGCCGGCTTCAATTGGGTCAGTTAATTCATCGTCCACTTTTACTTTTATTGTGTTGTTCCGGTAGATAATTTCGATCGTTTTAATAATTACTATTTAAAATTGTATGGTGTTATTTGAATTTTTATATGCAGAAATATACCTACAATAGTACATAATATATTCTTTTTATATAACTATGTTTATTCACAATATAAATCATTACAGTGTTAGGTAAATGTGTTACTGGTTTTGGGCGTGAAGGATAGACATCCAGTGATGTCTCACCTTATTCTACGTATCTACATATTATACCTGTATTTAAGTTTTAATCTTGAAGTAGGGCCAGGTTCTATCTAGTCGCTTTTACGCCAGGGAAATAAGGCAAAAATATACGTACCATGTTCGGGACACTTGAACAGCCAGGTTGCAAATTGTTTTTTGGGTACTATATACCTAATACATTATAAATACAAAAATGCCCGTCACAGTTCGGACGAGAATTTTAGTTATTAACCAATAAGGTTCAAAAATGGCAGTTTTTCGTTTAAATCGTTACAGGTAAAAATAAGGTGATTAAATATCTTATTTATAGTATTCTTCTTTTAGTAGATGAGCCAAGGTTTAAAATGGCAGTTTTTGAATTTTGGTCTGATCATTTGTTGCTTCGGAAATTGCAAAATAAATAAAATGATCTTAATACTTTCATATCGCACGAAAAGTTGAGTCAAACAATCCATAAAATGCTCAAAAAATTTTAAGACGATTCGTCGATTAGTTTAAATTTTATTCAATTTGTTTATCCCAAGGAGCTTTTTTTTCGCAATATTATTGTTCAGAAAATAATAACGATATAGCAATTCTGTGAAAACCATATAAAAGAAAAATAGTTATGTTTTTAAAGTGTTGAAAAAATCATTAAAAAGTCGTTTCTATGACTCCGAAAACATTTTACTAAAGTAGAGTAATTTTTGGCTAATAAACAATTTGAATACCTTTGTTAATATTGACTGTAGAGTAAATCTACTTTAAGGCATTTCAGAAGCTGGTATTTTTACACGAATTTTCAAAAAAAAAACTTTTTGCCTAGATTAATTACGGTCAAAGTTAGCCACTTTTTTATTTAATTGACGGCTACTTTGTTTATATCAATTAAGCAACCTAACTAGCGGCATTTTGAAGATGAAGGTATATATTTTGAACTTCAACAAAGTGGTTAATGAAACTATAAATTGACGTCCTAACAGAATCGATTCGTGGTCGGTGGAGGGGAATTATTGAAATCCGTGGACTCAAAAAATGAAACTGATTCTTCAAACATATGCTGCGATTAATATCTTCGGAGCTTGTTGATAGATTTTGATCATAATTTTTTAAATTTGTATGTACTCGTAGTCTTATAGAGTACGCTATGTACACATATCCCCACCTAACATTACAAAATGTTAGGGGGAACCCCCCTTATCACTCAGGAATATAAAAAATAGATTACGACCGATTCTTAGACCTACCGAATATACATTATATAATTTCATAAAAATTGGTCAAGGGGTCTCGGAGGAGTATGGCAACTAACACTGCGACACGAGAATTTTAGAGATGTAAATATATAGATGGCTATTAAAAAATGGGGGACGGTGATAGAAGGGTGAAAATTAAGAGTTGTATGTATTTTTTGATTCTACATGATATAAAATTAAAATAGACAATTTTGTCCAAAAAAATAAAAAAAAAACGTCAGGGTGGCAACTCCCCTTTTAACTTATGGGTATGAAAAATAGATTAAAGGCTATTCTCAGTCCTATAGGATATAAGTGGAAAATTTCATAAAAATCAGCCAAGCCGTTTCGGAGTAGTATGGTAACTAACACTGTTACAGGAGAATTTTATGTATTATTGTGTATCAATTTATCAATCAAAGATAGAATAAAAACCTTATTAATTTTAATATAACGCGGGCACATAAATTTGATACACCCTGTATATTGATTTGTAACTATTTATTATAAGTAGTTTTTAAGAAGTGGGTTATCGTTAATGAGTTTTTTTCCCTGAAAAATAAAATACATTAGGAAAGAAAGTGATATGAATAGACAATAATTGTTCAGGGTATTTGGAGATTATAACGGTGCTGTGTTATGCACGAGGCCAGAAGCCACAGGTAATGATATCTTTAGAAAATAATGTAAAAGAAAGTTTGGAATTTTAATCTCTTTTTGTTTAACCCCGAGTAAATTTTGTAGAATTTCCCGAAAGTAATTATTATGATGGTAGGAATATTTTTTAAAGTATGCGTGGGTCTTTTCGAATGAGGAAAAGAATGGGGAAGAAGAAATGTCTCTGATTGGTTTGGCAATTTGAAATGGGAAGGAGAGAAGGTTGAATTTTTCAGATGGTTTTGGAAAGAGGGTTATTATGTGATCGGCATCGCGGAAGAGCAGTCAATGTTTTCGTGGATAGTTAAAAAGCAAGTACCAGTGGTTGTTTGATAGTGGAGAGTGGAGCTGAAAAGTGGAACGAGAGACAGTTCAAATTGAGAAGGAATACCTCTTTGATTCTGTATTATTGTTAGAAGGAGAGGAGAGAATTTTGGAGTTGTTTGAATCGAGTACTGGTTAATAGAGGCTTGGCTCGTTGTTTTTTGGAGAATTAGTGCTGGTATGCTGCTGGATTGAAGCTTAAGAACGGAGAGCGCTTTGATGGGTAGCCTAACATAGTCGACAATGGAGAGCTGTTTGGGTCAAGAGGAGACATCATTGTGAGTGAAGCAAAAGGTCAGTCAACTTATGTGAAAGATATTTTTATGTTCGGAAACTAAAAATTTGAGTAAAAGCATATGAATTAAGATTCCAATATTTCAAAAATTAAATAGGAAGTATAAGTAATTTTGCGAATACCTAAATTTGTTTGTTTAGCTTGTTTTATCAGTCATCGGAAACAAACCGATAAATTTTTATTTGAACTAGAATAAATTTAAGTGGTAAAAATTTCATTCGGACAGCTATGTCCACAGGTTTTAATTGATCGATTTTTAGAGTATTGATTTTGATATTAAAAGATATTTCTGTATGCTTATTTTATATTTCTATTTATTTCCCTTTCCTATTTTTCTTCCGATAAGGACCAACTAAGAGATACTGAAACCACGAGAGACGATAAGTATAGCATAAGATAATTAAGATATTTTTTTTTATTATAAAAAGGCACCCTGAGATTTTTTCTTAAATTTTTGTATGATTTGCGACAATTCGATAATTGATTAAATAATTAATTGGAGTTATCAAATAAAGACTAATTGATATAAAAGTAATAAAAAGTAGATCATAACAGTATGTATATAGAAGTAACTGTGAATTAAATAATCAAAGTGGCTATGTGGCTAACTTTGACCCTAATTAACATAGGCAAAAAGTTTTTTTTTAAATTCGTGTAAAAATACCAGCTTTTCAAATCCAAAGTAAATTTACTCTACAGTCAATATTAACAAAGCTATTCAAATTGTTTATAAGCCAAAAATGACTATACTTTAGTAAAATGTTTTCGAAATATTAAAAACGACTTTTTAATGATTTTTTTCAACACTTTGAAAATATAACTATTCTTCTATCAAATGGTTTCCACAGAATTGCTATATCATTATTATTTTCTGAACAATAACATTGGGAAAAAAGCCCTTTGGGATAAACAAATTGAATAAAATATAAACTAATTGACAAATCATCCTAAAATTTTTTGATTATTATACGCACTGTTTTACTCAACTTTTCATGCAATATGAAAGTATTAAGGTCATTTTCGCAAAGGTTATAGCAACTTCTTTATTTTCTAAATTTTAGTATTATTTTGCAATTTCCGAAGCCAAAAATGATCGGACCAAAATTCAAAAAGTGCCATTTTAAACCTTGGCTCATATTCTAAAAGAGGAATATTATAAATATCTGGACCGGATAAGGCACTGAAGAAGAAGAAGAAGAAATATTATAAATAAGATATTTAATTACCGTATTTTTACCTGTAGCGATTTAAATGAAAAAACTGCCATTTTTGACGCTTATTTGTTAATAACTAAATTTCTCGTCCGACCTGTGACGGGCATTTTTGTATTTATAATGTATTAGGTATATAGTACCCAAAAAATCCATTTGGAGCCTGGCTGCTCAAGTGTCCCGACAAAAACCTTATTTCTCTGGAGTATTTGTGGCAGAACCATTATTGAATAATTCCCTTACTATTTCCCTTGCTCAAGCGCTGCAGCAATCCAACTTTGACTTAAATACCCGATGGGGAGAAGATTGGGAAAGTAGGACAGATCCGAATTACCATAGTCTACCGGACACCATAGGGAAACCTGGCGAATTTGAACGTCCCCGTAAGATTTGGGCAGCACTTAATCGAATTCGAACAAACTGTGGAAGATGCGCCGACTCCCTCTACAGATGGGGTAAACTCCCCTCGCCTTCTTGTGACTCCGGCGCTGCAAGACAGACGATCAGTCACATTGTTCAGGACTGCCCACGCAGAGCACACACAGGCGACCTTATAGACTTCGTAATAGCAACCGAAGGGTCAATCGAATGTATAAAAAAATTGGACATCTGTTTGTGATGCATTGTATAATGCATAAATCTAAATGTATTCTGTGATGTACTTAAGCCATACGCTAAAATAAAAAATAAATATTAGGTCTCTGGTGATAAGGCAAAATCTTACGTCATTAATTGTCAACAGTGAAAAATTAACTGATGTATAGGTTAAAACTCATATAAAAATTGCAATGTAAGTATTTATGAAACTTAGCGCTATAGACCCGTGTTGAGCTGCCCCCCCCCCCCACTTGCAAAAATCAAAAAACAAATAGCCCTGATTTATGAGCTATTTATGAGCTCTCATATTCCGCAAACTAAAATTTTTGAGCTCGTTCCACTGAGCAGGAATTTGATACTTTAGTGCCCCCCCCCCCCCACTACTTAAAAATAGGAATATTGAATCGGTTTTTGCGGCAGAATTACGAGCTATTTATGAGCTCTTGAAATTATATAATTTCGATTTTTGAGCTCATCCCCTTCACCCCCAAACAACCCTTTAATTGATTTAACTTAAGAGAAAAATGCTGAGAAAACTTAAAATATATCGTATTGCGGATATAATTCCTATAGCTTATATACTCTAAGAATAAACTATTAAATCACGTGCATTTCGATTATTGAGCTACAACCCCTTCGCAAGAAAACCTACATATCATTGAATAATTTATAAGCTTCCAAATTACGCGCATTTAGATCAGTAAATTGCAATTTACTTTGTATAGTGCAGTCACTGAAGGTAAAAATCAACGATTGCCTTCAATTTCGGTGAACCTTCATTGATTTTCACGAAAATTGATCAGTGGTTAGAGGATACGTCAAGAAACAAAGGTGACATGGTACCACCTTGCGCCTTTATCCTGAGGGTGGATACCGCCCCTTCTCGGGGGTGAAAATTATTTTATTAAAAATAACTGCACAAATCAATAAAAGAACAAATTAAAAGCAAAATTTATTATATAAAGTTAATAAAATAAGTCAATACTTTTTAAGTTATTAAAGATCAAAGATTTTAATTATTCGTGAAAAAAATGCATGTTATGAAGCGGTTTTTCGTAAATCACTGAAAAACTGTTAGTTTTTACAAAAAGTTAATAGTAGTTTAATTCGTATCATAGGCGCAACCAGGATGATCCTAAGGGGGGGTTACAACTACCTGAAAGGGGGGGTTAAAACTACTGGAAGGTCTTTGAGGGCTATGGTGTTAAGCGTATAGAGCTCAAATCACATCCCAATGGGGGGTTACAACCCCCAAAACCGCCCCTGGTTACGCCTATGATTCGTATAGCTTATATTCTAAGAATAAACTCTTAAATCACGCGCCTTTCAATTATAGAGCTACAACCCCTTCGTAAGAAAACCATCCCATATTCCCGGCTTAAGAGAGTTGTACTTAAAATAATTTAAATTAATTATTTGGCGACTACATATCGTTTAATAATTTATGAGCTTGCAAAATATACGCATCTCAATTATTGAATTGCCTTTTTTTTTCTATAGTGCAGTCACTGAAGGTAAAAATCAACTATGACCTTCGATTTCGGTAAATCTCCATTCATTTTCAAGAATTAACAATAACAACTTGGGGTTTTAACCTGGGGTATATGTCACCCCTTCTCGGGGGTAAAAATTACTTTATTAAAAATAACCCCACAAATCGAGAGAGGGACAAATTGTAAGCAAAATTTGTTATATAATGTGATTAAAATAAATCAATACTTTTTGAGTTATTAATGATCAAATATTTTAATTTTTGTGAAAGAAAATGCATGCTTTAAAGCGAGAGAGAGAGAGAGAGAGAGAGAGAGAGAGAGAGAGAGAGAGAGAGACATACTTTATTGATACAATGTACCAAAAGGCCATCGACCGAAGTCTTTCAGCCAGGCCTTTAAAGCGATTTTTCATAAATAACTCAAAAACTGTAAGTTTTTACAAAAAAGTGTTCGTCACTAAAATTCAAGCTAATAAAAAATATAATATATTGCTTACTTGAAAAACCTTTTAATGTTAATTTAAAGTAAGTTATTGGTAATTAAATGTATATTGTTTCTGCGACTATTCAAATCTAAGGATTCAAGCTTAAATAACGGGAAAGAAATGCATTTTTATAACACTTAGGTACTAAATACTTGTCAAAGTACTTAGAAATACCTATCAAAAATGAGCTCCAGAAAAAGTTGATAGCATCAAAATCCGCTCACCAATTTTCGTGAAAATGAATGGAGATTTACCGAAATCGAAGGTCATAGTTGATTTTTACCTTCTGCACTATAGAAAGAAAATGGCAATTCAATTATTGAGATGCGTATATTTTGCGTGCTCATAAATTATTAAACGATATCTAGTCGCCAAATAATTAATTTAAATTATTTTAAGTACAACTCTCTTAAGTCGGGAATATGGGATGGTTTTCTTGCGAAGGGGTTGTAGCTCTATAATCGAAAGGCGCGTGATTTAAGAGTTTATTCTTAGAATATAAGCTATACGAATTAAACTACTATTAACTTTTTTGTAAAAACTTACAGTTTTTCAGTGATTTACGAAAAACCGCTTCATAACATGCATTTTTTTCACGAATAATTAAAATCTTTGATCTTTAATAACTTAAAAAGTATTGACTTATTTTATTAACTTTATTTAATAAATTTTGCTTTTAATTTGTTCTTTTATTGATTTGTGCAGTTATTTTTAATAAAATAATTTTCACCCCCGAGAAGGGGCGGTATCCACCCTCAGGGTAAAGGCGCAAGGTGGTACCATGTCACCTTTGTTTCTTGACGTATCCTCTAACCACTGATCAATTTTCGTGAAAATCGATGAAGGTTCACCGAAATTTAAGGTAATCGTTGATTTTTACCTTCAGTGACTGCACTATACAAAATAAATTGCAAGCTTATAAATTATTCAATGATATGTAGCCGCCAAATAATTAGTTTAATGCATTTTAAGTACAACTTTCTCTTAAGCCGGGAAGATAGGGTGGTTTTCTTGCGAAGGGGTTGTAGCTCAATAATCGAAATGCACGTGATTTAATAGTTTATTCTTAGAGTATATAAGCTATAGGAATTATATCCGCAATACGATATATTTTAAGTTTTCTCAGCATTTTTCTGTTAAGTTAAATCAATTAAAGGGTTGTTTGGGGGTGAAGGAGATGAGCTCAAAAATCGAACTATATAATTTCAAGAGCTCATAAATAGCTCGTAATTCTGCCGCAAAAACCGATTCAATATTCCTATTTTTAAGTAGTGGGGGGGGGCTGACTCAGCCCCCCCCCCCACTAAAGTATCAAATTCCTGCTCAGTGGAACGAGCTCAAAAATTTTAGTTTGCGGAATATGAGAGCTCATAAATAGCTCATAAATCAGGGCTATTTGTTTTTTGATTTTTGCAAGTGGGGGGGGCCAGCTCAACACGGGTGCGCTATAGTCTGTAATCTCAATTTAACCTGAGACTGGAAGAATTAGGTTTCTGAAATATTATATCCTATCCTGTTTTACCCTACGAATTTGAAACCTGAATCATCAAAATGAAACTAATTAGAAGCGTTTAATATGTGGTCTTATCGTCGCATGCTCAAAATATTATTGATTCAACGAATTTGAAACATATGACTCCGAAGCCTGGATCAATGGACTGGCCTGTCAGTAGATGAATTGTTGCATGTCATACAAGAATGACAAACATTTCGAAAAAAAAGACATGGAGAATACCACCAATGCTCAAATCTAGGTACAATACTATAAGACTAAAATACATACTTTTGCATATTTCTAGGCATCAAAGTTAATTTAAAAGTGGCAGTTAATTTTTTTTCTCTCGTTATTTTTTTAGATAATCACCTTAGAATATTTGGTGGATATGAGGCTAAGATAGAGGACCACCCCTGGATAGTTTCACTTCAATATAATTCTAGCCATACCTGTGGTGGGTCTCTGTTGAATGACGATACGGTTCTTACAGCAGCTCACTGCTTTAGACGGTAAAATAATCTAAAAGGAATAATTATTTTCTAATTAATAAGAGTTTAAAATATCTTATAATATGTAACATCCCAAGCAACCAAATAACGTTTACAAAACGTTGAAAAGTAATCAAACCACGTCAGTTTAATACGTTTTTTCGACGTCGAAAGTCACATGAATTTGTCCTACAATAATTGACTTCATTTTTACCACGTTTTAAATAAGTGATATCAAAAAACTTAATTTTAACGTCCTTTCTTTTAGATTTATTTTTCATTTTATGGTTTTAAAAATACACAATATTTATTCGTATCTGCATTGTTGGTATTGCAATTTTTCCATTTAACTGTTTTGAATTTAACCCATAGGCTAAACGTAAAACTAAATGGAAAACTCTCTAAAATTCATAGAATTACAATGTCTTCAATACAGCATATAATACAATTTTCACTTTTTATGTATACTTACTGTATACATAAAAGATGTTTCAAAACTGAAATAACATATAAACTAATAAATAATTTATTAACAAATTATCCAGCGTAATGTCTTAATTTAACGCTAATTTAAATAAAAAAGAATCATGAATAACAACTCATTATTGCGAATACCTCTACACAGTAGTACATGAGCATCATTTTTCTTTACCAAATAGCCAAATCTTGTAGACTGCTGAAGCAACCTTAAAAGGCTAAAAATTAATTTAATTAAACTCGATAACACATAATTAGTTCATTAACAGAAAATAAACACCAAAAACAAATAAAACCATAACCTGACAAAGTTTTCAAGAAGAACTACTGCAGTAAACTAACTCACCTGAGTAAATACGAATAAAAATCTCTTAATTAACACGTTCTTCAACTAAATATCTAAATGAAAACTCTTATTTTACCACACAAAGCACGTAAACAATATATTTTAAAAAATTTATGACCATTTAACGTTATAAACGAAATTGTTTGGAGTTAATAATAAACTTTAAGCTCCTTCCAATTTTGTGACTTGAGGTCTGAAATCAAAACGTTTTTCAAACGTATTTTAACGTCATTAATCTTACATAATTTAAAAGCACCTACAAAAGATGTTTATATGACGTAACGTTCAAAAACGTGAATATATTTAACCAAAAACTGACGTTTCCTCGACGTTATTGACGTCACTTGGTTGCCTGGGATAATATACGTTGGATAGCCAAACCTAATAAGTATAATAGATACAATATTACTAATAATAATTAATGTCAGAGGGTTTAGGGTTTTTTACAATGAAAATTGCGAAATTGGATGGAGCTGTGTATTTTGTGTCTCCCATACAAAAGCCGATCGTTAACTAGATAAAAGCAAAAGCTGATATTATACTGTCTACTGTCTGCCTGTCTATTCAAATCTTCAAACCGTAAAATAAAAACAAAACAGTCAGAACACACGCACTAAATAGGTCACTTCATAATATATAGGGCTTTTGAAGAGCCATGTGTGGATAGTTAACAATATTAATATCACATGAATATCACAGACTACCCTCCAGAGGCGCCGCTTAAGGGGTTGGTCTGTTATAATATTAAATATCCGTCGTTTTATTTAAAATTTGTTATACAGTGCAATGGTAATTTATAGCACACAAGCAACTCGATGCGCCGACTGTGGTATAATACTCCAGGGTAATAAGCTAGAAATAGACCATGCTCGGGACACTCAAAGATCCAGGTAGCTGACTTTTTTATAGGGGAGTGCAATTAGAACGAAAAGATACAATGTTTCGGAAAAAATCAAACAAGGTTATATTTTTCTAAAACTTTTTTTGTTAGTTTATAAATATGTTAAAGTAAAAAGTTCTACTCACAAATTTCGCCGCTAATTGTTTATTAATTGTTTAAACAATAACAATTGTTTTGTATAAAAAATGTTAAGAACTTGGGTGAATTCAACATTTTATTTTGATAAAAAATGTTTTTATTTTAGTTTTGATTATGCTGAACCCGAATCTGACATTACAATTTGCAAATTCAAAATGGCGGATTTTTTCCTAAAAATCCTTACAAAGTAGTTGTAAAATCCGAATTTTTTTATAAAACGTGTTTGTTTGCATATATGTAGATATTTTTGAGAGGTTGCTGAACCTGAATCAAATTTTGATAATTTAAATTATAAACTGGCAGATCCAAAATGGCGAATAACTTAAAAAATAGTTGTAAAATCATAATTTCTTCACAAAATATATTTATTTCTACATATATTTATTTTTGAGTGCTTTGGTAAACCTAACTTAAATGTTAACATTATAAACTATAAAATTGCGGATCCAAAATGCGGATTTTCTAAAAAGAAAATAAAAAAGAACATTTTTCTATAACATTTATTGTCTTTATTTTTAACAGGTTGTTGAATCTGAATTAAAGATTGAAAATTTAAATTTCAAAATGCCGGATCGAAAATGGCGGATATTTAAATGAAAAACAAGTAGAATCCAATCAAACAAATATGGAATTTCATTCTTAAAAAAAAGATAAACAAAAATTTTCACAATAATATTAAAAATTAAAATGTATGTATTAGAAAGAATATAAAAAAAAAAACAAATTTTCGATTAGAAGAATATAATTACATATTGTAACATAGTTTTTAAGTCCAAACAACTTTTCTTTATAAAAATTCTCGATATTGTGAAATATAAAGGTACTTTACTCTTGAGTGAAATTCATATTTTTTGACATACCTCGTACAAAATTAACAAAACTTGATATTTGATGGTTGCATCTTATGTTATATACGATGCAGAGTATTTTATAAAGAATAACTTTTTTTCGTAAAACTGATATTAAAAAAGTTATCAATAGGTTCCAAGTTACACAGACATACTGTATAAGAGCTAAAAAAAATTTTTTTGTTGAACATTTATTATTGCTAAAGCTTATTGTTAAATGTATTTTGGGTAAGTTTTACAGAAAAAAGTTTTGATCACTCTGTATATACATTTTTTCAGCTGGTAATTTTCGGTTTTTGTATTACATTTTTGTTATCTTTCTTAGTTTTCTCAAAAATAAATTGTTTATTTCATTTTTAAACTAAAATAATTCAGTGTTTTTTAAAGATTACATCCCAGGCTTTAAAAAAATAGCAAAAAAATTGTATTAGATTTATTCAAACTTGAGTAATACCGTCTTAAAATGGTGGGAATTCTGTAAAACTACGAAGTTTTCAAAAATTACATTTTTTGAGACATCGTATTATTTTAATTAAATTTTTGAGGTTTTTTTTGAATAAAACATCGTTTAGTAAGATGATTGAGAGTTAAGTTGTGCGAATTTGAGAGTTTTATAAGTAAAATTGTATTAGTTACACATTTTTAAATCATTTTTAAACAAAATTCATGTAAGGCTCATTTTCCGCCCACACCGTACTTATGTCCATATATTTTATTTCTTTTTATTACAACCATAAGATATCTTATTTCATCTTATTTCATGTCCAATTTGTAGAATTTCTTTTGATCCATTAGTTAAAGAATTACATTAAAAAAACTCAACCGTGCACTTCTTCCAACGCTAGTTTACAGTGCGCCAATGTGTGTGAGAAGGGTGACTCTAGCATTATAAATAAAAAATTACAGAAGCTAGAGATTTAATTTTAGAAAAATCTTTATATAAGGTTTTTTTTTGTAAAATTTTCTGAATTTTTCAATGGTCAAGTCAGTTTTTTTTTAGATATTATATTTTCGGAGTTATTTAAAAAAATATCTAACTTCGCTGTTCATTTGTTTAATAAAAAATGAAGCACCCACTTCTCGAGTAGAACTTTTTGATATGTTGTTTATTAAACATTTCTTAATGAAATTACAAAAAGTTTTATCTTGTTTGATTTTTTCCGAAGTGAAAATCTAAATGCACTCCCCTATTAGTTATTGTAGACCTATAGGAAGAAAACCTACCTGTATCCTGCCTAGAGTTCACTTCCGTTTTTTAATTATTAACAATTTAGTGCAAAAATCGCGATTTTTTTCGATTTTTTGCATCCTATTCAAAAGCTAAATAGTTGACATAAAATTACAAAATTTAATTTTTAGAACATTAAAAAACCTTCAAAATACCGATTTTTGAAAGTTAAAAAGTTAATTGTTTGCTACTCAAACTGCAAAATAAGTGAAAATCGTTATTTGTTAATAAATGTTACTAAAACTACCTTATAACTTTAGTGTTTCACCTAAAGTTGGGTATTGGGGTACTTAACAAACCCTCAAAATTTAAGACCGATCCATTAATTGGTTTAAGAGTTATTCTAATTGTTTATTCCAGAGACCTATATTTTGCAATAACATAAGACAGAAAATAATGAAGATAGGGCAATTCTGCGTATGCCAAGTAAAAGTAGAAAACTGATACTATCAAAATGTACTGCAAAAAGATAAAAAAATTATCTAATATAGTCAAAAATACTAATGCCAAATTTGTGAAATTTTGTAGTTTATAAACATTTAGAATAACTTTAAAAATATTGTCCGTAGAAAAAATCATTTTACATATTAGAAAAGCTCGTATTTTACACTAATTTTTAAAAATGTATTTCAATTGGTGACTAGTCGTGGTAAATGAAGGGGGAGCTGGGAGCCGACAAATGCACGAGTTCAAAAACTAAAAAAGGCAACTTAAAACTATGTACTATCATTTTCTATTATGATTTAGGTCTCGATCCCGCGTATAAAAAAAGTTGATTAATAGTAAGCTGAAAATTTGTTAATAGCTTAAGGGTGTCTAGTCGGACAAACTTTGATATATGGGAACACTGCAACAGGGGAAGTTTGTGGAACAGGTTAAAAATTTGGAAGGGTCAGACCACGAAAACGGCACATGTATTTTGTCCGACAGAACAGACTTAAACTCCCCGAACAGAGATTAAACTCTCATGCAAAAATCAGACTGCTATTTATCACCAAATGGGCGTTTTAATGAGTGGAACATGTAGAATATGTCAAATGGCAGGAATTATGACAGGTGATAAATAGCAGTCTGATTTTTGCATGAGAGTTTAATCTCTGTTCGGGGAGTTTAAGTCTATTCTGTCGGACAAAATAAATGTGCCGTTTTCGTGGTCTGATCGTTCCAAATTTTTAACCTGTTCCACAATTAAAACTGCCCCTGTTCCAGTGTTCCCATATATCAAAGTTTATCCAACTGGACACCCTTAAGCTATTAACAAATTTTCAGCTTGCTATTAATCAACTTTTTTTTCATACGCGGGATCCAGACCTGTATATCTCGGGATCTACTGAATATATTTTGATCGTTCTTTTTTAATGTGTATGTAATTTTTCTGTAGATTACAAATATGCCATTTGTCTAGACATTTATTTATTAATAAGCAGTCTAATTTGTTTAAACAATTTTTGAAAAAATAATTTTTTCGCAAAAATCCATGTTTTCAATCATACTATCAAAATTAATCATAGAAAAAGTTAAGGTATACTATAATAAATAAATTATCTTTAATAAATAATTATCTAATAAAAAGAATTCATGTATTAAAGTGTACGTTACCTTTTTCTATGATCATTAACAATACTATGATTAAAAAAATAGATTTTTGTAAAAAAATATTTTTTCAAGAATTGTTTAAACAAAGCAGACAGATTATAAATTAATAAATTTATAAACAAATTACATATTTGTAATGTACTTATAAATTACATACAAATTAAGAAAAGAAAGATTAAAATCCATTGAGTTGATCCGGAGATACCGAAAATTGTATTAGCTTGAAATTGCTTTTTCGGTATTTTAACTCGGTGGATTTGTAGGTTCCCCTTAGTAATCGTTTGAACTACATTTTTGAAAAATCGTAGAGGGTGCTGTGAAGGTACAATGTTTATGCAAATCTTTTAGGAAAAAATACAAATTCCATTCTTTAAAATGACATTAATGAGATTCCTTAATTATTATAAACAAATTAGCTGTAAATTAAAAAAAAACGTATGGCTAACTTTGTCCCAAATGAACCCAGACAAAATTTTTTTATTTGAAAATTCGTGTTAAAATACTATCTTTTCTAATATATAAAAATATTGTTTCTACGGACAACATTTTTTAAAGTTTTTCTAAATGTTTATAAACTACAAAATTTCAAAAATTTGGCATTAGGATTTTTGACAATGTTAATTATTTTTATCTATTTTTAATACATTTTGATACTATCACTTTTCTACTTTTATTTGGTTTACTCAGAATTGCCCCATCTTCATTATTTTCTGTCTTATCTTATTGCAAAATAAAGGTGCCTGGGATAAACAAATAGAATAACTCTTAAACTATTTAATGTATTGGTCTCAAATTTTGAAGGTTTGTTAAGTGCGCTAATACCCAACTGTGGGTGAAACACTAAAGTTCTAAGGTAGTTTTAGTAAAAGTTATTAACAAATAACCATTTTCACTTATTTTGCAGTTTGCGTAGCAACAAATTACCTTTTTAGCTTTCAAAAATCGGCATTCTGAAGGTTTTTCAATGTTCTAAAAAACTGAATTCTGTAATTTTATGTCAATGATGTAGCTTTTGAATGGAGTGCAAAAAATCGAAAAAATCGCGATTTTTGCACTCCGTTAATAATTAAAAAACGGACGCGAAATCTAGGCAGGAAACAGGTAGGTTTTCTTCCTATAGGTCTACAATGACTAAAAAAGTAGTCAGCTACCTGGATCTTTGAGTGCCCCGAGAAAATCCTTATTACTCTGGACTATAAATGGGGGAGACGATCACTGAGGTTTTGCTTAAAATTTAAAGCTGGGTATCCATATGCGACCCGTGCTGTATGCAAACGCTATATTTGTATTAATTTGTACAGCGCAGCGGGACGAACCACTTCGGAGCTGTTCGTTCGTCGCTTGTCTCGAACCACGGCCTGTCAGTTTTTGGGATGAACACTGAACACACATGATATTTGCCGATTTGCCGTTCCATTTGGATTGGAGACGAAGCGATATTGTCTGGTTCGTTTCGTCGAATCGAGCTTGTGTGAATGGCGTGTTCCTAGAGATAAGAAACGTGAGAAACACAATGTAATCAATTTTTATTTTATAGTTGATAAACAAATAATTGCTGTGTTTATTTAGGCACATTTAGAACGTGATTTTAAAATAAAATTACTAATTCGCTGTAAATTATGAGTTCGCTGCAAATGTATTTTCAACGAACTGTACGCGAGCAGTTCGCAAACAGTTAAAAAACAAAAGGTTAATAACGTTGTAATTTTTAGCCCACACCAATGGAGTTTATATTCTATCCTGGCAGGAACTCATGATATAACTCAGCCAGGAACGAAAATTCAAGTTAAAGATGTAAAAATACATGAATGGTACATATCTTTCTTGTTTATTAATGATATAGCAATTATTAAGGTATGTATTCAAGTCAAATTTTTGGCTCTTGCCACTTATTTCATCTGCTACATAACTGATTTTGATTAAAATCACAACCGTATAAACATGTTTAGGTAATACACAATAGATCAATTCATTTAAACTCTTCAAATTGACAATTGGATATAGTAATTGAGTCAATACTCTCAATCTTTAGTTTGTATTTTTATTAGTTGTTATATAATCATGGGGCAACCGGTTTCGAGTCTTACAATATATGACTCATCATCAGGCCCAGTACAAAAGTCTTCTCAATACAAACTACAAGCTAAAAACACAAAACGAGAGACATGTACACATATATATATATATATATATATATATATAACTGTTTGACTGTTTGATTGGTCAACTCTTCTTATGGGGCTGGTGACTTCCAGGTACATCTTTAGCTCTGTGGAACAGTTTCTATGGCTGTTATGTAAGTACATACCGATCACTAAAAACTTTGTATTATGTCTTTTAATCGCATACGATCTAATCAGGACTCCATCAACCCTTGACTAGTTAAGGATTGATGGTAGTATATATATATATATATATATATATATATATAAATAAAAAAATTTAATATCTTAAAAAATAATATCTGTTATCTTAAAAAAAAAAAAATATATATATATATATATATATATATATATATATATATATATATATATATATCAAATTATACACCAAGCACTTTTCATCTGATTGGTTGCTCCCAATGACTAAGTGTCTCATTTTTACATGCTATAGACTATTGAGTTCAGTACTATACAGTTGCTTGGCTTTATTGTGTGTGATTGAAACCAAGACAAAGTTGTTTTTTATGTTTTATATATATATATATATATATATATATATATATATATATATATATATATATATATATATATATATATATATATATATGTGTGTACATGTCTCTCGTTTTGTGTTTTTAGCTTGTAGTTTGTATTGAGAAGACTTTTTGTACTGGGCCTGATGATGAGTCATATATTGTAAGACTCGAAACCGGTTACCCCATGATTAAATAACAACTAATAAAAATACAAACTAAAGATTGCGAGTATTGACTCAATTACTATATCCAATTGTACAATGGACTCGCATTGGCAACCCTTTAATCATCTTCAAATTGAATGAGCATATTGAAATAGATGTAATCGTTTTGTTTGGACGGAAATTGAAGAACATAATATTGTCTTAAATTCATTTGAAATTGATCACCCCCTTTTAAAGTCTATTCATACCTGTTATTTCGATTTTTGAAGGATGTTTATTTTGGTTTTAATTACTATTTAGTAGATCTGTTCTAGTCAGATGATACTAAGATATAGATATCCATATATTAAATAGTGAACTTGCACATTTTTGATTTATTACCTAATAATGTTCAGTTTTGTTTAAAAATAGGATTTCCAAGATTTCACACCTCAAAAACTCAACCTTTTCAAACCATTTCAAACGAACCAAAAAGCGTGCGAACACTTGTGACGTCACATCATTACATTTTATATAATATACACCAGTTTATATAAAACACTCAATTAGTCAGAAATAGCAACTATCAAAATATTTATAAAACTGAGTGTCAAATGAATGCCAAACCTAATGAATTAATGGCGAGGACTTCAAATACTATAATGATATGACGTCACGACCAATGTGGGCGCGTTTTGGGCTACCTGCTATAATTTGAATTTTCTCTCTATTTTAATCGTCTTTAAGGGCCAAACTAAAGACAAAAAACTTTTTTTTCTTTGATATATGTTTAAATTATGTTCTGTTGTGATTTATAGCAATTTTTTCGAATTTAAAATTTTATGCAAATTCCCTATTAAATATTTACCTACTGTGTTTTAAAATAAATCGTATAAACTTTAAATTATTTCAGTTAGCACAAAAAGTTGAATTTTCCAATAAGATTCAACCAGCACGTTTACCAAATCAAGATGACCAATTACCAGAGGGGGCGCCTATTTTAGCTGCTGGTTGGGGACTAACCGAGGTATGAGATGAGTAAACACATGAACAAAATTAATACATTGCCGACATTAAAAACATATAATACACTGACCGGCAAAAAAAAGTGGCCGTCCTATTAACTTCATTAGAAGTTTTATGCACTGTTTCATATTGTAGGTATACTCAACATCTGTTTTAATTCACGTCAATATTATTTCACGTATTTGGTTGTGAAAGCTCAAAGAAGGTTATCCTTTTTTTTAGTGAAAGTTATTACGAATTAACTTAAGCAAAATTGTCTAATATCGGGTATTATGCACTAAAATATCTAAAAAACCAATACACTTCTAAATAAACTTGAAATCCAAAAAAATAAATGCTTAAGATTATGCCTAGGTTATTTAAAAACCACTCCAGTCCAAATATTGGAAAATGAAGCAGTGGAACGTCCATTGCATTTACGTCGCCAATTTGTCAGTGATAAATTTATAACTCGAATTCTGTCCAAAAAATGTAAATACCTTCAATACAAGATCTACATGAGCTCTCAGTTTTAGACCTCACTCATAAGTACTGGAGAACTAAAAAATCTATACCTTTGGTAGAAAGTTATCTAAGTACGGTAAAGTACAGTATAGTTATCTATAAAAGCCAAATTCCGCCTTACTACAGTGAAATGACAAAAAAATTATTTTCTAACAAGTTTAAACATGTTATTTAAACTCACATTTACCGCCAAATATATTTGATATACTTATTAGAGAAAAATGGTCAAATTTTCAGTACATATTTACCGATGGGTCAAAAGATGCAAATGGAACGGGCTGTGCAGTATTCCACGAAAATAAAAATTACCATCATCAATATAGCCGACCTATTGAATGCTCAATATACACAGCAGAAATGATTGCAGTAATGTTTGCTGTTCAGTATGCACTACTGAATCCAACTAGCAATTATGTTATATTTACTGACAGTAAAAGCGTGGTGGACAGATTAAGTAACATTCAAACCGTCAAACACATAAACCACATTGAATTGAATATACTTAAAACTCTGTTTGAAATTACACAATTAGAAGTAAATGTAACAATTGCTTGGATTAAGGGTCATTCGGGAATAAAAGGCAATGAAATAGTTGACAATTTTGATAAATCAGCTTATATGATCGGAGAAAAAATAAACAAAAATTTAATTCCAGCTTCAGATATTGATACTTTCAGCAGACAAAAACTTAAAAATAATTGGCAATTGTATTACAGAGAATGTAATACTAGCTCAAATTTTGCTCATTGTAACCCTAGGATATTCTGAAAAAGATGGTTTTACACAGAATATAACAAACATTTTATAAAGACCATTAATCGGCTGAGAGCCAATCATGCTCTTACGCCACCTTACATGCATAGAATCGGCTTGTCAGATACTCCCAATTGTACTTGTGGCAAAATCGGAGATCTAACACATGTCATATTAGAGTGTCATTTACACATAAATAACATAAACGACCTTTATAAGGAATTAAAAGATTTAAAATGTTTTCCCAATAAACCTTAATACTTCAATATTTACAAATGATATGTAAGTTCTTCATCTCATTTATAAACATGTTAAATTATGTAAATACAAGTTGTAAACGTAATATGTACTAAATAGGCATAATTTGTTAATGTGGTTTGAAAAAATTAAAAGAAAAAATAATATATAAAAAACATAATACAATAATAACAAAAAAAAATAAGAAAAAAAATAGAAACAAAATAAAAAAGAATAGAAAAATAAAAAAAGAAGTACAAAAATGTGTTTCGCACAAATTAAAATATATATTAAAAAACACAGTAAAATAATTTAAAAAAACAAAATAAAAAAACAACTCAATGTACCATGTATATATAAAAATAATATTGTAGTATGTAATCATTCTTCTTTATTTATGTATTAATAATAGATTCTAGAAGTTTGACTGGCTTCGAATGATTAGTTTTAAAAAAGCTGGAGTTAAAATCGAATAAAGAATTTTTGTAGTTTGGTAAAAAATTCCATTTTCTTCAAAATAGAAAGATTGGCATCAGAGATACAAAAAATGTTTAAATATGAAATTGTAGGTTATTTAATTCCCAAGAACTTGGTTTGAAAAAATCTTTTCTACGGCAAAAATTGAGTGAATCGTAAATGAGTATTATCGAAAAACGTTGATTTTTTGGATATAAAACTAACACTATCGATAGCGAATAAATCGAAAACTATTAATTTTATCAAAAAAATGTATGGATCATGTTTTACTTAGAACGAATGATTTTATCAACTTTGCGGTCAAAATCAAAGAAAAAAATAATATATAAAAAAACATAATACAATAATAACAAAAAAACATAAGAAAAAAAATAGAAACAAAATAAAAAAGAATAGAAAAATAAAAAAAGAAGTACAAAAATGTGTTTCGCACAAACTAAAATATATATTAAAAAACACAGTAAAATAATTTAAAAAAACAAAATAAAAAAACAACACAATGTACCATGTATCTATAAAAATAATATTGTAGTATGTAATCATTCTTCTTTATTTATGTATTAATAATAGATTCTAGAAGTTTGACTGGCTTCGAATGATTAGTTTTAAAAAAGCTGGAGTTAAAATCGAATAACGAATTTTTGTAGTTTGGTAAAAAATTCCATTTTCTTCAAAATAGAAAGATTGGCATCAGAGATACAAAAAATGTTTAAATATGAAATTGTAGGTTATTTAATTTCCAAGAACTTGGTTTGAAAAAATCTTTTCTACGGCAAAAATTGAGTGAATCGTAAATGAGTATTATCGAAAAACGTTGATTTTTTAGATATAAAACTAACACTTTCGATAGCGAATAAATCGAAAACTATTAGTTTTATCAAAAAAATATATGGATAATATTTTGCTTAGAATGAATGATTTTATCAACTTTGCGATCAAAATATAATAAAAATTTCCTCCGAGATGGGGGGGCAACCACACCCATGGTAAAAGCGCCTTTCGGCATCGTATAGATTTTGATCCGTGGACTATCCACTACTTATTCTTGAATTTTCATCCATTCTGTAAAAATTGCGAGGTGAGAAGCTTTGGCTCTTGGACTAATATACTGGTGAGCATTCAGGAAGTCGTTGATAAAATTAAGTTCAGTTCGAGCTTCAAATGAGATTCCAGCCCAAACCATGACACCACCACCGGCAAACTTTCTTCTCTGGGACATAGAAGCTTAGGCATATCTTTCATTTCTCCATCTCCAAACCTTCTCTCCTCGGCTGATTCGGCTCCAATCCTGTATATCCCAGTGTTGATGTTGTCGAGCAAAAAATAATCGATTTCTACAGTATCTGGCTGGGTTGTAATTCGGGAACAATAGACTGCCTCCTTTCTATTAGTCATCTTCCATTGAGGCGTCTTCTAACCGTTCTCTCACCTACATTCACATTTAGAATCTCCTGCAGACGGTTTTTTGCAGCAATTGCAGTGGAATGGCGATTTCTTAAAAGTTCCATCACAAAAAAACGATTATCCCTTTGTGAGGTAACTCTTCCACGACCGGAACCAGGTCGACATTAGTATGTGCCAATCTCCATAAAGCGATGGAAAGCTCTCTGTACTGTAGTTCTCGGAATACCTAAAGTTTCGGATATATAAATTTGACCTCTTCCGTCTTGTATCAATGCAATAATTCGAGAAACATCTACTGTAGATGACACCATATCTTAATTATTCAGACATAATGTTTTCAACTTAGAAGATAAACAGCGACTACAAAAAACAACAACATAGACGTCAAAACTATCACAAACTATCAAAATCAAGCATACATGATCGCAATAAATATATCGCAAAAATTGAGACGCAACATGAAAAAATGCATAAAACTTCCAATGAATTTTTATTTTCGGAAATTTATAAAGTGGCCACTTCTTTGCCGGTCAGTGTATATTTAATATGCATCCAGAATGGTTCACACAGATCACACATTAGTTTATTATCTTTATTATTTTTAATAAAACACCCTACAAATTAATATAACAATTAGGGTTAAAAGTATGATAGAACAATTTGAAAAAGACTACATACACACATATAATTAATAAAAGTCCTGTTTTTGTATTAAAATTCGTTTTTAAAAACAAAAAATTTATAATTTGGTATAATTTACTAATACTGATGGCAAAAAAATGCAACGCCTAGAAAGACAAATATTTTTTAAATAGTTATTTATGGAAGTATACATTATAATTTTCTTATTATTTGATAACACTCCTTGATTTTCTTTACACTCAGTTACTCTATGTAATTGATCATGTAGTGATTATTTTATTGTAATATATAAAACCAGAGATGTAAATGAAAGAAAAGCAGAGAATAAGAATAGGAGTATGCAAAAAACTGAATGCGAAACAATAAGAAGTTACAAACTAAATGACAAACGAGTAGCTAACACATTCAAAGAATTAGTCGAACAAAAATTAGGGACTACTTCAATAGAAGAGATAAAAACGTAGTAGTCCAGGGCGCATCTGTTTTGAGATGGACGTTGAGAGGTGACTCAAATTTTTTTGCAGAAATTGCTTGAAAATAATTCAAATAATAATATTTGAGTTATCCTCCCACTCAAAATGGTCCGCAACATTGTTTAAATAATCAAAATGTCAAAATATGAAGGAAAAATTCGATTTTTTTATTGGTTTTTTGATTATAACTTTAAAACTATTCATTTCTGAGAAAAGTTGTACTAACATAAAAGTTGCCTAATTAAATTTTCTATAATATAGAACTGGCTACAAATTTAAAAAATAGTCACCCTTGTTGCAAAATAGCAATAATTGCGAAAAAGCGATACAAAAACAAGTATTTGCATTTTACGCTTTTCAACAATTTATGCTACACTTAGGACCTTCATATTTTACCAAAAAAAACTATATGATATATTTAAACAACACTGTAAATTTCATTAAGATCGGTTCAATAGATTTTGCAAAATAAATTTTGCAATCCAGCTTTCGCAAAAAAAATTCATTTTTTTAAAATGTTGCAGGACTGAAAATAAAGCAGATAGCAAGTTGAAGTTTTTTTTGCTTATAGAAGTGTACTGTGCCTTTCATTTGCAATTTGCAAAATTAAAATAGATTAACTACCACGGCGTCAGGAATTTTTTTAAAATAAACATTAATTATTGGTGCTACGCGCAGGACAGCGGTGTTCGATTCACACAAGTTGATTTCCACCAAAATTTCTTCCAATCTTTATCTAACACATTATTTTCTTACTCTATAATTTGTTGTATTTAAATATTTTAATTCCACAAAAATAAAACTAATTTTATTATTGTTTGTGAAATATTGTTTAAACCATTGCATATGTTTAAAAATAATAAACTTTTATTCTGTAAGTTAAAATATATGAACAAAGAAAGTTTTTGCTAATAAAACGTGTTATTTCAAAGGAGAGCGTATTTGTTTTTATTTTGCAATAAACAAATTTATTTATTTATATCGAAATATAATAAAAATTAAAATGTATCAATCATTATCAAAGGTCATTGGAATGCCCCATCAGAGCAAACTATCCGCTGTCCTGCGCGTAGCACCAATAATTAATGTTTATTTAAAAAAATTCCTGGCGCCGTGGTAGTTAATCGATTTTAATATTGCAAATTGAAAATGAAAGGTACAGTACACTTCTATAAGCAAAAAAATTTCAACTTTCTATCTGCTTTATTTTCAGTCCTGTAACATTTTGAAAAAATGAATTTTTTTTTGCGAAAGCTGGATTGCAAAATTTATTTTGCAAAATCTATTAAACCGATCTTAATGAAATTTACAGTATTGTTTTACTATATAATAAAGTTTTTTTGGGTGAAATATGAAGGTCCTAAGTGTAGCATAAATGGTTGAGAAACGTAAAATACGAATACTTGTTTTTGTTTGTTTTTTTTTTCGCAATTATTGCTATTTTGCAACAAGGGTGACTATTTTTTAAATTTTTAACCAATTTTGTATTGTAGGACATTTAATTATACAACTTTTATGTCAGTACAACTTTTCTCGGAAATAAATACTTTTAAAGTTATAATCAAAAACGGAGAAAAAAATCGAATTTTTCCTTAATTTTTTGACATTTTGATTATTTAAGCAATGTTCCGGACTTTTTTGAGAGGGAGGATAACTCAAATATTAATATTTGAATTATTTTCAAGCAATTTCTGCAAAAAAATTTGAGTCACCTCTCAACGTCCAAATGTACTAATATTTTTACAGATGCGCCCTGGTCTATAGAGCATTCCTGGGTTATATACAAGAAAGCAATCTTAGAAGCGGCAAAGGAAGCTTGTGGAACCTGTAGAACCGTCAAAAACAAGAAACAAACATCTTGGTGGACAGACAATGTGAAAAATGCTATTAAAAATAAGAAAACCGCTTGTAAAAAATACTTTTATAGGCCAATAGGAACGAAACTAGTTATGAAGAGTACAAGAAACAAAGGAAAAAAGCAACGGAACTAGTTTCAGAGGCAAAAAAAAAACAAGTTGGGCAGAATTTGGAAAGAAAATGGAACAAAATAGCAAAGAAAACCAAAAGCTGTTTTATAAAATTCTTAAATCGTTCAGGCAGGATAAAAAAGAAACAAATAGATATATTAGAGATTCAGAAGGAAAAGTGTTAACCGAAAACAAAGAAATAATGAGCAGATGGAAAGAGTATTTTCAAGAACTTCTGGAAGCAACGCATACAGATACAATGGAGGAGGAAGTAGGAAACCTACTGAAACAGGGAGAAACAGGTGAGAAAATGTTAGAGGATGCTATTAAATGGCTAAAAAAATGAAAAGCACTTGGGTTTGATAGAAAAACGAACGAAATGTTGAAGCACATGGGTAAGAAAGGCAATGGATGTAACTCCTGGAGGTTTTTAATGAAATATGGAAGAAAGAGATAATTCCAAAAGATTGGGAAATGGCGCTGATTTTGCCCATTTACAAGAAAGGAGACAAGAAATGTTACAGTAATTATAGAGGAATTTCTTTACTATGCACGTCTATGAAAGCCTTCGAAAAAATAACTGAGAGGCGACTTAAGAAAATTGAAAGTTCACTGCACGAAGCACAAAGTGGATTCCGTAAAGGAAAAATACCCAGGACCACGTATTCACATTGAAACAAATAATAGAAAAAGTTATCCCACAAAACCAGACAGCATCACTGGCATTTATAGATTTGGAGAAGGCTTTTGATAAGGTGAAGAGGGATAAATTGTGGGAAATACTGAAGAAAAAAGGTGTAGAGGACAAAACATTAACTGTGATTGAGAGCTTATAATCCGGTCAAAGACATCAAAATGCTTGGCAAATAACAAAAATTGCCGGAGAGCCAAATTTTGGTGGAGAGCTAGGGTATACCATAACAAATAAAGTTTAAAAAGTCCCCATCGATCCCATGTGTGCGTCAAAAGTTATTAGGGGTCAAAGGTCAAAATTTGAGATTTTTTGGATTTTTTTCGAAAACGGTAAGATTTATCAGAAAAAAACCTTAAACCAAAGTTGTAGATCTTAAAATTCTCTACAAAAATAGTCCTTATTATTTTTTTCCTAAGAGTTGCCATTCCTGAGATATCGCGATTCAAAGAGTCACATTATACATGATATGCACACGTTTCCACACCACCTGTGAGGTAGTGTAGTCGGCGCGTTTTTTTACCGTGGTTTCCCCTGTAGGCCTACTCCACTAACTGTTTTGACAATTTTAGGATAATTTAAGGAAACAATACCGGTCAAGTTCTAGATATTACCTTATTATTGATATTGATTATTGATATTGCTATTGATTATTAGGTTAACTATTGTTTTGATTTCTTTAGATATTTTAATCAGATTCATATTCTTGAAAGTCTACTTCAACAGTCAAGTCTTCTTCGATTTCATCTTCTTCCTCTTCCTCTTGCTGGATGTTCAAAAATTATTCAAATGTGACTGAGTCATTGGTCTCTTCATTAAAATCACAGGAGTCTTCCTCTGTTGTACTAAACTGGACATTTGAGCAAGACTGACCTTGGCAGTTGGTACACACTAGAGAACACAGCAACCCGACTTTTTTACATCCACATTTGGCACTACATACAACCTTTTTTCAATTGCAAAAAATAGTGTTAAGGAGTTTTTCTGGAGCAGGTGGGAGTAAGGTTTTCATCGGTTCCAGAGTATTATCTATTAATTTCCAACCCCAGTCTTCTGGATTCAGTTCATTGCCTAGCCATGTTTGAACTTGATAATATACTCAATACAAATGTTGAAAAGCAGATGCTGATGTTGGAGGAAGACATGAAAGTTGTACTTGTTTCTTGTTTCGCGTATTTTTTACAAAAGTTAAGTATCGGTATTTATCAAGAAAAATAATTTTTTTGAGCTCCATAAACCGCAAGAAGAAAGCGAATTCCTTCGGTTATCGCATGTAAAAATAAAATGTACTTTTGGCATTTGGGATAAGCCGATAAACTATTCGAAGAATATATCTCTGTTCGCTGTTGAACCCTTCCAGGTTTCAGAAAATAAATAAATTTATCTACTGGAGTCCTTGCAGTAATCACTACCAACAAATCAACACCTTCACCAACTACAATTGTTGTGTTTGTTGCCTTAAATTTTTCAATTGCTGTCTCAATTATAAGGACATCTGCGTCATTTTTAGCTTGTTTCACTTCAATATTCGCAGCTGTTAATTTGTCAGTTAACATTTCAGCTTTCTTCTTGCGGTTTATGGAGCTCCAAAAAAATTATTTGTCTTGATAAATACCGATACTTAAATTGTGTAAAAAATACGCGAAACAAGAAACAAGTACAACTATCATGTCTTCCTCCAACATCAGCATCTGCTTTTCAACATTTGTATCGAGTATATTATCAAGTTCAAACATGGCTCGGCAATGAACTGAATCCAGAAGACTGGGGTTGCAAATTAATAGATAATACTCTGGAACCGATTAAAACCTTACTCCCACCTGCTCCAGAAAAACTCCTTAAGAGGAAACAGTAGCGATCAACAGGTAGCCAAAACGCGTTCCAAGATTGCGGCTGTAATTTTGAATATTTTTTCGAGATATTTGGCACACGTATTCGTAATATAATAAAGAATGGCGGTACAGAGCCCAATTTGAAGAATATATTAATATGTGGAAATTACTCTGTAATTAATTACAATATTAAAAAAACGAGCCTGTACCGCCATTAAGAAGAACAAATAAATGCACTTTCTTCAAATAAACTTTTTTATCCGATGCCTAGATTTTGTGTCATTTTGGAACTACTAAAATTTTTTATTTCATTAGTAGTTCCAAAATGGTATTTTTTTGTTCTTCTTAATGGCGGTACAGACTCGTTTTTTTAATATTGTATTTAATTACAGAGTAATTTCCACATATTAATATATTTTTTAAATTGGGCTCTGTACCGCCATTCTTTATTATATTACGAATACGTGTGCCAAATATCTCGAAAAAATATTCAAAATTACAGCCGCAATCTTGGAACGCGTTTTGGCTACCTGTTGATCGCTACTGTATCACCTTAACACTATTTTTGCAATTTCAAAAAAGGTTGTAGTGCCAAATGTGGATGTAAAAAAGTCGGGTTGCTGTGTTCTCTAGTGTATACCAACTGCCAAGGTCAGTCTTGCTCAAATGTCCAGTTTAGTACAACAAAGGAAGACTCCTGTGATTTTAATGAAGAGACCAATGACTCAGTCACATTTGAATAATTTTTGAACATCCAGCAAGAGGAAGAGGAAGAAGATGAAATCGAAGAAGACTTGACTGTTGAAGTAGACTTTCAAGAATATGAATCTGATTAAAATATCTAAAGAAATCAAAACAATAGTTAACCTAATAATCAATAGCAATATCAATAATCAATATCAATAATAAGGTAATATCTAGAACTTGACCGGTATTGTTTCCTTAAATTATCCTAAAATTGTCAAAACAGTTAGTGGAGTAGGCCTACAGGGGAAACCACGGTAAAAAAATCGCGCCGAGTACACTACCTCACAGGTGGTGTGGAAACGTGTGCATATCATGTATAATGTGACTCTTTGAATCGCGATATCTCAGGAATGGCAACTCTTAGGAAAAAAATAATAAGGACTATTTTTGTAGAGAATTTTAAGATCTACAACTTTGGTTTAAGGTTTTTTTTTATAAATCTTACCGTTTTCGAAAAAAATCCAAAAAATCTCAAATTTTGACCTTTGACCCCTAATAAATTTTGACGCACACATGGGATCGATGGGGACTTTTTAAACTTTATTTGTTATGGTATACCCTAGCTCTCCACCAAAATTTGGCTCTCCGGCAATTTTTGTTATTTGAAATGTCTATATAGACCGGGTTATTATATAAGAACAAGAATAGTGTCATTTGGAGAAACAACATCTCGGATATCCTTGTAACTAGTGAAGGACTGAAACAAGGAGGAGCCCACTATTATTCAATATATTTATGGACGAAATCATCAGAGCCTGTTCAAACAAAGCGAAGAAAATAAAAGTAGGGTACAAAAATTTACAAATGGTGAGGATTTCGGAGGGAGCATTTTCATACGATGTGATAATAGCTGCAGAAAGTGCACAAGACCTCCAAAGTAAAATGAAAATCTGGAATGAAACACTAAAAAGATATGAAATGATTTTAAATAAAGAGAAAACCAAAGTAATGAAGATAGGAGACAATCAAAAATGAGCATTTCAATTGAGGGAAGAAAATTAGAACAAGTCGACATGTTTGAGTATTTGGACACTAATATAGAGGATTCAGGAGATAAAGAAATGGAAATCAATTCAAAAATAGAAAAGCTATGAAAATGTACTATCTGATGAACAGGGGTTTAATAGATAAAAAAAAATTTCACGGAAAACCAAGATGAATGTATACAAGACGATATTCAGACCAATCCTCACTTTCGGTTGCGAATCGTGGGTATTAAAAAATGGACAGAAAAGTAAATTACATGCCACCGAAATGAAATACCTGAGAAGAGTGAGAGGAGTTACGAGAAGAGACAAAATTAGAAATAATGTAATACGGGAAGAGCTAAACATCCAACCCTTGATCTAATTTATCGAACAGAAACAGCTAAGTTGGTGGGGACATCTGCAACCTACGGAAGACCAACGACAGGTTACAAGAGTATGGGAAGCCAAAACATGGAAGAAGGCAAAGAGAGGAAGACCTAAAAAGACCTGGGAAAAAACAGGTGGGGAACTGCTGGTAAGAAGAGGAACCACTTGGAATGAATCAAGAAGAAATGCAAAAAATAAAAAAGAATGGCGAAAATTTGTATACCAGTAATGGTATACTAGCTGCAACACACCATTAGATGGTATAAGTGTCTCCTGATTATATAATATATACTCTATGTAATTGATCGAATTGAGTGGTCTATATCATATTTCTGAATACCCATCCAGATTATTCTTATGGCATGCCACAGGTCTTATAAGTTTGCTGGAAGACCTGGCCATCGATTTAGCTTTCAACCTCCCGTATCCCACACATGCTCGATTGATGACAAAGCAGCTGATCTTGATGGTCAGTCTAAAGCTAAAGTATATATTATTGTGTTTTCAATTTATCAAAGGCAAAATGAAAATTAAATTAAATTTTTTTAAAATAACGCGGGCACATAAATTTGATACACCCTGTATATTGATCTGTAAATATTTATTAGAATTTAGTTTGGATGTAAGTGGATTTCTATTTCAATGAGCTTTCCGATGAACCATTAAAGACTTTTGTGAATAATTAAAGTGAAAAGGACGATGTATTTAGTTTTAAAATGGAAAAAGATTGTTTACTACGGGAACTATAGAATCCACAGGTAGAGGTAATTATCATTTTCTAGAAAAATGGTTTAAAAGAAAGTTTGGAATTTTAATATCTTTGTTTCAACCCAAGTAAATGTTGTAGAATTCACCGAAAGTAATTAGGATGGTCGGAATAATTTAGAAGGAATGACTGTTTGTTTGTCGAATGGAAAAGAGAAATGTTTCTGATTCTTGGCAATTTGGAAGGGGAAAAGTGGTTTGAATGTTGAGTGAATTGGAAAAAGAAGTCAGGATGTTATTGGCATCGCTGAGGAGCAGTTCGACGTTTTCGTGGATAAGTAGTTAGCAAGTACCAGTGGTTGTTTGATAGGGGAAAATAGTGCTGAAAAGTGGAACGAGAGACAGATCAAATTGAGACGAAATACCTCTTTGGTTCTGTATTATTGTGAGAAGGAGAGCAGAGAATTTTTGGAGTTTGTGTGAACCAAGTACTGGTCAAAAGAGGCTTTGGCTCGTTGGAGAATTGGTGCTGGTATGCTGATAGTTTTGAAGCTGGAGAACGGAGAGGGCTTTGATGAGTAGCCTTTAACATAGTCAACGAGGGAGAGCTGTTTTGGGTCACGAGAAGACATCAGAGTGAGTGAAGAAAAAGGTCAGTCAATTTATGTGAAAGATATTTTTATGTTCGGAAACTAAAAGTTTGAGTAAAAAGCATATGAATTAAAATTCCAATATTTCAAAAAGTAAATAGGAAGTATAGGTAATTTTGCAAATACACAAATTTGTTTTGTTTAGTTTCTTTTACCAAAGTCATCGGGAACAAACCGATACATTGTTTTTTTTAACTAGAATAAATTTAAGTGGTAAAAATTTCATTCGGACATCTGTGTCCACAGGTTTTAGATTTGATAGATTTTTAGAGTATTGATTTTGATAAATAAAAGACAATTCTCTATGTTTATTTTATATTTTTGCTTTATTTCTTTTTCCCATTTACCACGAGATAAACCACGAGAGAAGATAAGTATAACGTAAGATAATTTAGACATTTTTTTAATATCATAAAAAGGCAACCTGAGATTTTTTATTCATTTTTTATGTATGATTTGCGACAATTAAATAATTAATCAAATAAATAATAATTAATATAAAATTAATGAGAAGCAGATCATATACCAGATAAGAACCAAAATGTCACTGGTACCCCATGCAAACGCCCTTCCGGCGGCTAAGTCTTCATAAATTTTTCAATTTTTTTTTGTGCAGATCTCTACTGGATTAGTTATCTTCACTGAATAGATTTATGCAGTGAACAAAAAACTTTATAAAATTTTTCTGTCGAAGATTTTATTTTATACAGTAAATATATTTTCAGGTAAATGGGACTGCTGCATCAGATGTTCTCAAAGCAGCCAAAATAGAAGTTCTACCACATACAACTTGCAATATCCTAAAATTGTTACGCAAAGTAATATGTGCTGGAAATAGAACAAACGGTGTTTATATGGTAAATCAAATTTAAATAAGTATTTTTATAACTCCGTGTGCCCTTTCTAGAAAAATAATATTTGTCTGCAAATGAACTAACATTGTGTGATTCTATCACCAGTTTCCCATCACACGGAGTAGTTTACCCTCAATGCTAGATTATTCTTTAAAGAAGCTTCCTACTCCAGGGTAATAAGTTAGAAATAGACCATGTTTGGGACACTCAAAGATCCAGGTAGCTGACTAATGTTTTAGATATTGTAGACCTATAGGAAGAAAACCTACCTGTTTCCTGCCTAGAGTTCGCGTCCGTTTTTTATTTATTAACAATTTAGTGCAAAAATCGCGATTTTTTTGATTTTTTGCACCCCATTCAAAAGCTAAATAGTTGACATAAAATTACAAAATTTAATTTTTTAGAACATTAAAAAACCTTCAAAATGCCCATTTTTGAAAATTAAATAGTTAATTTGTTGCTACCCAAACTGCAAAATAAGTGAAAATTGTTATTTGTTAATGACTTTTACTAAAACTACCTCAGAACTTTAGTGTTTCACCCAAAGTTGGGTATTGGGGTACTTAACAGACCCTCAAAATTTGAGACCGATCCATTAATTAGTTTAAGAGTTATTCTAATTGTTTATCCCAAAGACCTTTATTTTGCAATAACATAAGACAAAAAATAATGAAGATAGGGCAATTCTGCGTATGCCAAATGTAAGTAGAAAAGTGATGCTATCAAAATGTACTAAAAAAAGATAAAAATTTTTCTAATATAGTCAAAAATCCTAATGCCAAATTTGTGAAATTTTGTAGTTTATAACCATTTAGAATAACTTTAAAAATATTGTCCGTAGAAAAAATCATTTTGCATATTAGAAAAGCTGGTATTTTACAATTTTTAAAAATGCAGTTCAATTGGTGACTAGTCGTGGTAAGTGAAGGGGGAGCTGGGAGCCGACAAATGCATGAGTTCAAAAACTAAAAAAGGCAATTTAAAACTACTATAATTTTCTATATTTTCTTTTTTTAATTTGTATGTAATTTTTCTGTACATAACAAATATGCAATTTGTCTAGACATTTATTAATTAATAAACAGTCAAATTTGTTTAAACAATTTTTGAAAAAATAATTTTTTCCCAAAAATTCATGATTTTAATCATACTATCGTTATTAATCATAGAAAAATTCAGCTATACTTTAATAAATAATTTATCTTCAATAAATAATTATCTAACAACAATCATTTCTTTATTAAAGTGCACTTTAACTTTTCTATGATCATTAATGGTACTATGATTAAAAAAACAGATTTTTGTAAAAAAAATATTTTTTCAAGAATTGTTTAATCAAATTACACTGTTTATTAATTAATAAATTTACAAACACAATACATATTTGTAATGTACGTAGAAATTACATACAAATTAAAAAAATAAAGATAAAAATCCATTGAGTTGATGCGGAGATACAGAAAATTATATTCGTTTGAAATTGCTTTTTCGGTATTTTAACTCGGTGGATTTGTAGGTTCCCCCTAGTAATCGTTTGAACTACATTTTTGAAAAATCGTAGAGAGTGCTGTGAAGGTACAATGTTTGTGCAAATTTTTTAAGAAAAAATACAAATCCCATTCTTTAAAATGGCATTAATGAGATTCCTTAATTATTATAAACAAATTAGCTGTGAATTAAAAAAAACATAAGGCTAACTTTGTCCCAAATGAACCCAGGCTAAATTTTTTTATTTGAAAATTCGTGTTAAAATACTGTCTTTTCGAATATATAAAAAGATTTTTTCTACGGACAACATTTTAAAGTTATCCCAAATGTTTATAAACTACAAAATTTCAAAAATTTGGCATTAGGATTTTTGACTATATTAATTATTTTTTATATTTTTTAATACATTTTGATACTACTCTCACTTCTACATTCATCTGGCATACTCAGAATTGCGCTATCTTCACTATTTTCTGTCTTATATTATTGCAAAATAAAGGTCTATGGGATAAACAAATACAATAACTCTTAAACTAATTAATGGATCGTTCTCAAATTTTGAAGGTCTTTGGGTGAAACACTAAAGTTCTAAGGTAGTTATACTAAAAGTTATTATCAAATAACGATTTTCACTTATTTTGCAGTTTGCGTAGCAATAAATTAACTTTTTACCTTTCAAAAATCGGCATTTTGAAGGTTTTTCAATGTTCTAATAAACTGAATTTTGTAATTTTATGTCAACTATTTAGCTTTTGAATGGCGTGCAAAAAATCGAAAAAATCTCGATTTTTGCACTAAATGGTTAATAATTAAAAGACGGACGCGAACTCTAGGCAGGAAACAGGTAGGTTTTCTTCCTTATAGGTCTACAATAACTAAAAAAGTAGTCAGCTACCTGGATCTTTGAGCGTCCCGAGAAAATTCTTATTACTCTGGACTATCCTCTTCTAGTGCCGACGCCACTAATGAATGTTGGCTATAGCTATAACTCTATAACCATTGCAAATTCGTCTCTACCTTCTGCTTTTCTGAAAAGCGTCTGTATGTTTAAACCGGTCCAGTCGCGAATGTTTTTCAACAAGGATATTTGTGTCTAATAACACCCCTTTTTTCTTTTCGATTTTACCCTTCATAATCAGCTGAAATGACTCATACGTCATTTCTAAGTATGTGCCCCAAATACTCTGTTTTTCTCTTTTTAATGGTGGTCAAAAGTTCTCTGTCTCTTCCCATTCTGTGCAACACCATTTCGTTCGTAATATGATCGGTCCCCGATATTTTCAAAATTCTCCTGAAAAGCCACATCTCAAAAGCTTCTAGCGTTCTCATTAACTCAAAATTAACAGTCCAAGCTTCGACACCATAAACAAGAATGGAGTGGATATAATATTTTACCATTCGATATCGGATTTGCAGGTTGAGTCTTTGCTTACTCAGAAATTCCCTCATCTTCAAAAAGGCTGCTCTTGATTGATCTATTCTTGATCGAATTTCTGATTTCGGATTTAGTTCTTCCGTAATCCAGACTCCTAATGTTGTCCAGTTGTTCGATATCTTCATTTTTTATCTGGATCCTTGTTATGACTTTACTCCTCTTGATGATCACCATAGTTTTTGTTTTACCTTTTTGTTTATTGTGAAACCAAACCAAACAATGTCGCAAATTGTGTTTAGAAGCGGCTGCAGATCTTTCTCACTTTCAACGATAATGACTCTATCGTAGGCATAACGAATGTTATTTATATTTTCACTATTTATCTTGATCCTTTCTTTGATGTTTTCAAGGGCTTGTGTAAATAACTCTTCGGAAAGAAAGCAGTAAATTTAAATTTAAACTCTATCAAGCGGTTGCTACAATTTTATCTTCTTCTTCAAGTACCATCTCCGCGACGGAGATAGATCGGCAATCATCATAGCTATTTGGATTTTAGCCTTTAGCCTCCCATCACTTTTAGTTTTTTTTTGACAGTTACCTCCCGACGGTACTTTTAAGTCCGCCTTATTTTTTCGGTCAAAAATTTTTAAAGCAAGATAAAAGCATAGTTTTTTTCAACGGTGCTTTAGATTAGCTATAAATCTTATTCTGTATTTAACAACACGAATTCGCTTGAATGACATTGGAAGTATTAAACCTCAGCTGATAACTAATAAATGATATTTAACAAAACATTCTTAAAAAAATCTACTTTAACACTTGGGATATAAGGGTACCTGACTTTGGTGGTACTTAAAAGTACTATCGGAAGATTAAGGGTTAAAGATGTTTACTCTGAAAAGTTCATTTGATATATGTATATCCGTATCATTCTCTCAGGATGCGCAGCCACGATATTTTTACGTCTCTCTATGCTTCTTTTTCCGTGAATATTTCCCTGCATAATCAACTGGAGCAAGTTGTATCTCTCTCCACGTGTAATACATAATATGTCCAAAATATTCTAATTTTCTTATTTTCATGGTAGTTAAGATTTCCATTTGTTTATTCATCTTTATTACAACCTCTTTGGCTGTGACGTGTTGTGTCCACGATATTTTCAGAATTCTTTTGTACACCCACAGCGCGAATGACTCTAGTTTTTTCATTAATGCTGATTTCAAGGTCCAAGCTTCCACACCAGAAATGAAAGTCGAGAAAACGTCGCACCTAGCCAACCTATTTGATGTGAAAGTTACCATGGGATTGCTTGAGCCACCATTGGAATGTCATCGTGGGTTCTAGCGATCACAAGTTCAAATTCTTAGTGTGTGAAAGGAGCGTAACTCTTAGTTCCAACTTCAAATCTCGGGCGTAGAAAAGTTCGACACCTAGCAGGTAGCGACTAAAATTGAATGGGAGTTTTCGACACCAGCCACAAATGCCGGTTTTTTTCTTACAGGAATATTCGACACCAATTAAATATAATTGCGGCACAAACAAAATACCATAATTAATAACTAATTAATGTATTTGTTTATTTTATAAACATAATATACATTTTATTTCTCTAAAGCGGTAAAAATGTCTGAATATAACGCAACTATACTAAATTTAAAATCAAGATGCAGTAGAAATAAACAAACCAAGACACGTTAAATGCTACTAGGAGCACTCCGAAATCATAATTACAATTTATATACATTGTAAATTCCAAATCATGATGTCCAAAGCTTATACATTGTAAATTATATGATTCAGGAGTGCTCCTAGTAGCATTTAACGTGTCTTGGTTTGTTTATTTCGACTGCATCTTGATTGTAAATTTAGTATAGTAATTTGTATACATTTTATAGTCAATATATGTACATGTATATAATAATAATTTATTAGCTTTTATAGGAATGATACGATATAACTTTATTTAAATCTAACCAAAGTATTACCTATGTATTTGTTGGAATCGTAGCTTATCCATCATTTTCTCCAAAATTACCAATTTAGCTTTAACGGTAGTATTTACCATTTATTTTGACATAAGTGTCCACTTTTCAATAAGCATAAAAACAAAAGGAAATTGAAAATGGTTATTCATTTTTGACAAAAAATGGATGCGTTGAGGATGCGTTGAGTAAAAGGAAGAATTAAACCTCGAATGGAAGGGTTCACAGGCATTCGTAGTCCTCGTAATAGACCTGGATTCTGATTAGACCATATCTCTGTGGTGGAAATAGGCTATCGATTATGTAAGTTAAATCAAACGTATGTCTTAACTATTTTTGACTAACTTAAACCCAAAGATTGAATATTTTTAAACATATTTTTTTACATCAGTTTTGATGTAAGTGAAAACGGCATCTGCGAACTTTTACATTGGGTCACATACCCAATACAGCACAATGAATGGCCTTTCCACAAATTTTTCAGTTGACTCTAACGATAATTGAAATGTTGCAAAAATTTTAGACTTTAGTAAACAGAATAAATGTTTTTATGTCATCGACAATTTGTCTTTTAAGAAGGAGCATAATGTCCATTTTCCCAGCCATGTATAGTAAATAATTGGAGAAAAACTTTGGTACTGTATGAAAATGTACTATCCATATACAAGCAAGACGTCAAACAAGAAATTAAATTCCACGGAAT
Source organism: Diabrotica virgifera virgifera (assembly GCF_917563875.1). NCBI lineage: Eukaryota > Metazoa > Arthropoda > Insecta > Coleoptera > Chrysomelidae > Diabrotica > Diabrotica virgifera. The sequence goes on from NC_065451.1 coordinate 36,502,234, forward strand.
AATATTCGTGAAAATTTAGATGCAAGTGATAATAAAAAATATTGAAAAACCCCAAGTAATTAGCCAGCTACCTGCTTTACCGAGCGGTGTCGAAATTTCCTGTAATAAAATTTTACCCTTCGATTACCCCAGGTACAAACACAAGTTGGTGTCGAAAGTTCGCCCGCCGCAAATCTCTGGTGAAGAGTCCTTTTCTCATTTTGTTAAATTTACTCTACCCTGTTCTTTTCTGATTTTAATTTCCTGGAAGTAATCACCAGTGGAGTGGATCATTGTTCCAAGATATGCATATTGCATACCCGTTCGACGTTCGACATTGGTTCTGTTTATGTTACTATTGGTTCATTTAAGAGATTCTCGTTATTTCTCGTGTTTTCGATATTATCATAAATTTTATACCAAGTAATAATAAATTTAAAACATTTTAGGGTGATTCAGGAGGTCCTTTAGAACATGATGGTGTAGTTGTAGGTGTTGCATCGTATGTAATTGGTGAGTCAATGTATGGAGGATTTACCAGTGTCGCCGATTACCGTACATGGATAAGCAGAACCACCGGTATCTAATTTGCCAACAGTAACATTTTTTTGAGAATACAATCATGGGACTTGGTTTTTGTTATGAAAGACTTATGTAAATATTGTTCATTTCTCAATAAATTTTGATTCAAATAGAAATATTGCCTTTACTATATAACAGTAATCTCCACATTTTTCTCTGGGTATTAAACATATTTTCTTTCTTAAGATTATACCTTCGGAATATAGTATTGAATTACCAAATTCTCTACACAGCCTGTAAAAAATTTGGAATGAAATTGAATACAAGGAAGACAAAATCGATGGTCATCAGTAAAGCTCGGATTATAGGCAAAATGCCTTTTTTGCTTATTTTGCCTATTATAATTGTTTTTTGCACTTTTTGCCTTTTTTCGTAAATTTCGCCTATTTGTGCCTTTTTTAAAATTTCATGGTACTACCCATGATATTATTCTATTACTAAACCATTCTATAATAAAATTTTGGGTCAATAATAAAATATCAATGGTTTGTTTATATAACAGATTTCTAGGAAAATGTACCTGATCGAGACTTGAGGGTTAACTATTTGGAAATCCCTAAGCTTTATTAGTTTATTATCAGTTGATCAGTCGGTTACTGTATCAGAGTTTAGTCACAAATTGCTATATCCTAGTTTAGTTTTGTTGCGTATACCGAAAAGCAAAGAACACGTTTTAAAACGTTTTAGACATTTGTGTGAAAATATGACATCTAAATTAAGGCTATGGATGGCACCTTATTCGGAACTTTCTCTAGAAGGAGATATAGCATTTTGTAAACCATGCGGCAAATCGGTAAGTTTTATTTTCTCTCGTCCCACAACATAACTAAATTCTAAAGCGGTTTTAAAATTCTAATTATTTTTTTTAAATTCTCAGATTTCAAGTAGAAAAAAGTACTTTATTGACCAGCATTGTGGAACCCCACTTCATAAACGTAATTTGGAAAAATGAAATTCCTCTAAGTTAGCCCAAATATCTCTGCGGGATAGTTTAAGCAGTTCAAAAAAAAAAAGGAGGAAGACGCATTTAAATTTGATTTATGCCAGATGATGATTGCATCCAACATTTCTCTATATAAAGTTAATAACCCTAGTTTTAAATGCTTTTTCGAAAAATATCTTAATAAATCCTTACCGGACGAAAGTACATTGAGAAAACATACTGTGGAAAAATGTTATGTGGAATGTATTTCAAAAATTAAGCGGGAGTTAGAGGGCAATTTTTTGTATATTATCGTGGATGAAACGACAGATGTATGCGGCAGGTATATAGCTAATTTAATTATTGGAGTTTTGAACGAAAACTTTGCGAGAAAACCTTATTTAGTTGCCGTTAAAGAATTGGAAAAAACAAACAATTTAACAATAAGTCGATTTATACAAGATAGTTTAACAAACCTCTTTTTACCCAACCCTATACCAGTGAATAAAATAGATTTAATGCTTTCAGATGCTGCGGCATATATGTTAAAAGCTGCTGTTAATTTTAAGATTTTTTATCCTAATTTAATTCATTGCACTTGTGTAGCCCACGGGGTAAATAGAATTGCTGAAGAAATAAGAAATCTGTTTCCGTTGGTAAATAATTTTATAAATTTTGTGAAAAAAGTTTTTGTAAAGGCTCCGTTGAGGGTGCAAATATATAAAGAAAGACTTCCCGGTGTCCCTTTGCCACCTAAACCAGTAATTACAAGGTGGGGAACCTGGCTCGAAGCAGTTTTTTTTACTTTAAACACTGCAATGAAATAGAATTAGTTATGTCAGAATTTGATGATGATATTTCCGAAGCCATTCGAGAAGCAAGCAAAATATTAAAAAATCCCAAATTGAAACAGGAACTCGCTTATATCAATGAAAATTATAAATTAATAGTTACCACAATTACCTTATTAGAAAAACAAGAGATAAATTTATGTGAGTCAGTAAAATTAATAGATAATTTAAAGACGAAAATTAAATCGGCACCTGGAAGTAACGGTCAATTAATTTTTAAAAAAATGAAATATGTTTTCGATAAGAATGAAGGTTTTTCGTTTTTATCTAATGTTGCTAAAGTTTTGAATGGGACATTTTCCGAGGAATTACAAATTATGCCAGATTTATTATCCGCTCTGAAATATGCTCCAATTACATCTGTCGATGCCGAACGTTCGTTTTCAATGTACAAATTAATTTTAAGTGATCGAAGACATAGTTTTAAGACCGAAAATATTGAAAAACATTTAGTTGTTTCTATTAATGATACAATTTTAAGTGGTTACAATGTTTAATTAACAGTTATTTAGTTACTAGTTTATTTATACTAATGTGTAAATATACCTGCCTTAAGTTAATATTACGCTAATTCACTTTGTACAATAAATAATAAGTTATATTTCTTTATTGCCTATATTTTGCCTAAATGTTAATATTACTGCCTTTTTTAATAAAAATCTTTGCCTATATAGGCGCCTTTTTCTTCAATTTTTGTTGCCTATAAATCCGAGCTTTAGTCATCAGCAAGCACCAAAACGAAAGGGTGAAGGTCAATGTCGACGGAACAGATCTGGAAGGTGTAACAAGAATAACGAACCTTGCACCGAGAGAACAATTTCTTTTCTCCTAAAACACCGATTTCTTTGAGCAATATTTCTTAAAAGTTAACGTATCCTATTAACTTAAACATACCGGTTCACATATGAAGAAACGAGTTTTTTAAACACAACTCAATAATTTCTTACAGATAATTTCTTCAATACTAAGAAACGCATTAATGGTTACATTTAATTTTCTTATCCTAAAGTTTTTATTTCTTAAATTGAAAACTACAAATATTTTGTAGTATAAGAAATATAATATTAAGTTAATCCATATTTATATTTGTGAACAAGAAATTCTCTTGCAGTCAAATAAATATTTTAAACCACAAGAAATGATTCTTCAGAAATACCCTCTGTAGTAACTGCGGTTATAAAATACAAACTTTGTCATTAATGCCGAAATGTTACTTGCAAAGAGATTTTCTTCCACAAAAGAATTGCGCAGATTAACTATTTATGATTTAGTCGTCAGTGTTTGTCAAGATGGCGTGATATGTTCATGTTCATATAGATGGATTTTTGATTTATTGGTGTTCTTTAAAAATTAACGGATATTTTGAAGGTACGTACATATATAGGTATTAAATAAAAGTGAATTGAGTAATTTAAGATGTAATAATAAAATTGTTGCGTATCCGAATGGTTAAAAAAGAAACATAATAGTACCTTTATATGCTTTTTAGGTATAATGATGGACGACTCTGAAATAAAGGAGCTTATTATTCTAACTGGGAAATATGCCACAATTTAAAGCTGGGACAGAATGATATAATATATAGCTTCAGAACAATATTAAGAAAGCAGTTATTAACCAACTGCGGGGCCTTCCAGAAATGGTAGAACTTCATACATGTAAGTACCTTTTTAAAAATGTGTATACTTAGGTATCAACTATAATAAGGTTTCTTGAATATATCGTCTTCTATAAAAACATACAATACAACGCTATATCAAACATGGCGGGTGCAACGCTGAGGATTTTTTCTGTTAATTTATTTGAGATAAAGAAATCAGTTAGCCTAAAAGAAATATATGTTTATGGTTAAGAAATGTTATTGCCGAAAACCGTGAATTAGTTAATATGTATTAAATGACTTAGATGTAAACTAATAATACTTTCCCGTAATAAAATTTCTTAATGATTAGGTATGCTGTCTCTTTTAGATTATAAAAATTAAGAAAATTACATATTATTATGTCTGCTTCAATGTTTTACATTGGTTGTATTTTCCCTCTTGTTTTAGCTAAACAATGTTTATTGTGTGACTTAAGACAGACTTATACAGATAAATAATTAATATTTCATTAACAAAAAGAAAAAATAAACAAAGATGTGTAGGTTAAATAATGCCATGTTTGAACTAAATATGATTGATTATTATTAGTATTAATAGTTCTTATGTGGGGCCGTGTATTTGTTTTTTTTTTGTATTTCCTAAATTTGTCAAAATAAATATCTATCTCTTTATAAAAAAAATTTTATTAAAGTAAGTTTACTCTTTCTACATAACGATTTTGTTTTAGTGAATTGCTGATATACAAAATGCCATTAACAAAAGAAGGAAAATTTGAGGAAGTTGAATTTGCCTCTCCATCCTTTTATTGTTATGTAGAAGCCAGTGGTTTAAGAGTGGAGAAAATATTTGTATGTAATAATAACGTTTTATATCTTGTTATATTAATAAATAATGATTTTACCTTAACACAATGATTTATTTCGCCGTATGTAATATCACTTTATTTTCAAGAAATATTAACGTAACTCTAAATATACGTTTATCTCTGCGAAATATATTTCTTAACATTAAATAAATTAATTATTAATAGTAAAATAATAATATTTCTTATTAAGAAATATTATTGCTCAGAAAGAATAGTTTTCTTATGTGTAGAAAATATATTTTTATGACTAATAAAATTAATTAACATCAAGTGTAATTTCTTTCTGATAAATGGGTTTGAAGTTTGCCAGAAAGTGATAGTTCAATCATGTTTAAGATATATTTCTTTGGCTATAGTAGAATTTATTTGAAATATTTTAGAAAATTATATCTTACATACAAAGATATATTTCTTAGGCAATATGCCAAGTCGATCTTTCTTAAATATTAATAAAGTTTCTTTATGTCAAGAATTTTTTTCTCTCGGTGTGGAAGTAATCTTGAGGAAACTTGGAACCACTCACTAGAGATAAGAACACGTCTGGAAAAGGCACATACAGTGTTTTACAAAATGAAAAACGTTCTATGCAACCGCCAGCTGGGTATCTCATTGAAAACTAGAATACTAGTGCTATGTTTTCTCCACCTTGCTCTATGGTGTTGAAGCCTGGACAATGACAGAAGCAACACAAAAAATAATCCATGCATTCGAACACTGGTGTTACGTAAAATGCTCAGAATATCCTACAAGAGTCTTACGACAAATGCGGAAGTCTTGCGGAGGATGAACAAGGAAAGAGAGCTTATGCTTATAATAAAAGAACGAAAAACACAATATTTTGGTCACATCGCGCATCGTAAGAAATCAAAAGTATGAACTGCTCCAAACTTACAATCTAAGGCAAAATCAATAGCAAAAGAGGACCAGGAAGAAGATGCAACTCTTGGCTTAAAAACCTACGACAATGGACGAATATGACCTCTATAGAACTATTCAGGGCGGCTGCAAATAAGATTAAATGGGCAAATGTAATGACCAACGTCCTTAACCCTTTAATCGGCAAAATAGAAATAGGGGTTTCAACTTTCGGAGAATTTTGGTTTCGGGGCAATTTTGCTACGTGACACACGAATGGAAAGTTAATTTTTTGATATCTTTATTGACTCAGCCACAAAATGAAAAAGAAAAATGCCGGCCGTACGGCCGGTATATCGTTCTACAGGAAAAAATTAACTGGTGTTTTTTGTTGCTTATAAAAACATTTAAATTGTTATTGATATAAATTTGATGAAAAAAATTAACAGGGCAATAGAATATGCAGTTCATTTAAGACGAAAAAAGGACTGCTACAGGGCTGTTCCATATCCCTTTCCTATTTTAAATATTCCTGGAAAAAACCCTGAAACCATGGAGAAGAAGTGCGAAAGAATGGGTATACCAATAACAAAAGAATAGGCTGGAAATAGATGAAGGTAAACAAATCAAAGGAACAAACAAGTACAAGTATTTAGGTTTCATAATATCAAACATAGGAACAACTGTAGAAGATAATATAAAACATAGACTAGGACAAACAAGAGACTACATATGAAAATTTTGAAAATTAACCCGGTATTGTTGGACAAGAACATCAGTATAAAAACAAGAGAAAGAATATATCACACCATGACAAGAAGTATCCTGACTTATGGGTGTGAAAATTGTATAATAAATAAGTAAACCAAAAACAAAATAAGAGCAACAGAGATGGAATTTCTAAGGAAAAGCTGTGAGTACCAGCTAACGCCAAGAGCAACGAAAAGAGATCGAATAAATAACAAAGAGATTAAGAAAAGAATGGAAATGAACTCAGATATATAATAGAATACATAGAACAGAAGAAATTAACCTGGTACAGACAAGAAGAAAAGCAGACAAAAAACGTTGGATCAACAGAATAATAGAGTGGAGCCCGATACAAAGAACAAAGAAAGGCAGGCCCGAAGATCTTTCAGAGTTGAAGTGGACGAAGCAATGGAAGAAGTTTTGAAAACAGAAAGAGCTGGAGAGAACGGTTGAGTGAAGGAACTGAAAACTATGGAAATTATAAAGGATACAGGGTGTTTCTAAATAAGTGCGACAAACTTTGAGGGATAATTCTACATGAAAAAAAAAAGAATGTGTGTACTTTGTACGCACGTAAGAAGTTATACTTCTATTATATGATTTCAACGAAATCAATATACTTACTTTAAACAGTTTCTCTACTACTTTCCAAAAATTTTTATTAAAACAATACCAAAAATTAAAAAAGTAAAAGAATAAAACACACACAAACACATTGAAAAATGCCACAAATGATTTATGAACAATAATTGTTGCCAAAAATTTTAATTAAATCCGTATTTTCTGAAAAAAATTGTATAATAATATACTTACAATCATAAAATCTATAAAAAAAAATAAAAAAATGATACAACTTGCATTGGGCTTGAACCTACTTCCCGTTTATCCCGCCGTACGAGAGTCGAAGCGATTTCAAACTGCACCACCTTCGCGTATACGTCATGTGGGAATATACACAAACTGAACAACTTTTTGACATTTTGTTTATATGAATTTTTATTAGTTTGATTTTTGTCGAATTAAAATACAACAATATATAGGGTGAGGCAGATAACTGGCCTATTAGAAATATCTCAAGAACTAAAGGCAACAGAATCATGAAAATTGGAATAAAGGGGTTTTGAAGGATGATCTATTAAATGAAAATATTTTCATCTCTTTGCAACTTCCGGTTATACCGGAAGTTGCTTATAACTTCGTTTTTTTAAATGGGACACCCTGTATATTTTTACATTTTTGGATTCTCTTCGATGTCTTCTTTCTTAAAATATAAGGTTTTGTAATATTATACAGGGTATTTTAAAAGATAATTACGTTTTTTTTATTAATTTCGTAGCAACATTCACACCTTGTAGAATTGTAGTAGTTTGACATCTAAAACTCTACTTACGTTCAAATGATTTTTAATATACTCTACTATTGTTAAGAATCATTAGTATAGCTAAATTTTTAATTTTAGTATACAGGGTTGGTCGAAACTCGGAATGAGTATTTTCTGAGTTTTCTTAAATAGAACACCCTGTATTTTTGTATTGTAGTGAAATGATATTTTATAGTACTTTTTTATTTCTTAAGCATTCCCTATACCTAACTGCTTTAATTTGTGAGTTATTGGTGATTCAAGCTAAACATTAATTGCAACAAAAAATACGTACAATTTTATTAGGTTGGCCGTGAAAATACTCAATCCCAAATAATTTTTCAGAAATAAATACATATTAATCCAGACTGGTCCTTAAAATTACCAATAATGGTTTAGCTATCGAAATACCTACTTAGTTAAGATTGTTGGTGCGATTAACAATTAAGCACAAATTAAAGCAGTTAGTTATAGGGAATGCTTAAGAAATAAAAAAGTACCATAAAATATCATTTCATTACAATACTAAAATACGGGGTGTTCCATTTAAGAAAACTCGGAAAATACTCATTCCGAGTTTCGACCAACCCTGTATACTAAAATTAAAAATTTAGCTATACTAATGATTCTTAACAATAGTAGAGTATATTAAAAATCATTTGAACGTAAGTAGAGTTTTAGATGTCAAACTACTACAATTCTACAGGGTGTTAATTTTGCTACGAAATTAATAAAAAAACGCAATTATCTTTTAAAATACCCTGTATAATATTACAAAACCTCATATTTTAAGAAAGAAGACATCGAAGAGAATCCAAAAATGTAAAAATATACAGGGTGTCCCATTTAAAAAAACGAAGTTATAAGCAACTTCCGGTATAACCGGAAGTTGCAAAGAGATGAAAATATTTTAATTTAATAGATCATCCTTCAAAACCCCTTTATTCCAATTTTCATGATTCTGTTGCCTTTAGTTCTCGAGATATTTGTAATAGGCCCTTTATTTGCCTCACCCTGTATAGAGTAAGAAAACGATACATTAGATGAAAATTTGTAGAAAGTTTGTTCGTAATCAGATTATGTAAATTAAAGCATTGCCTACTAGGGGTATAGCATAGCAAGTACTAGGTAAGTACATTATTTTTTTTACATTTTCCAAATAGGTATGAAGATAATTTTTTATTGGAATACAACTGAAACATTTAGAATTACGTACCTGTGGCTTTTCAAAACTATTTAAAAAGTCACTATAATTATAAATTTGATTTTTTTTCTGTCCTCACAACAATAAAAACTAATATATTATACAACATTTTTGTTTATCGATAACCTCCATATTGAACAATTATTGACAGATCATTTCAACACCCAATCAGAGCCCGTATATAAAGACTAATACCAAACTATCGGTGTGCGCATGCGCGCAGATCAAATAAATTCACCCTCAATCTCAATCGCGCCTAAGAAGTATAACTTCAAAAATGATGACAGTTTGCTCTATAAACGTATGCCGGCAAAAGTTTTGTTTCCGAGAAACGAGGTGTTGTAATTTTTCTAACAAACTGGCGATTTAATGATATTTCAACTAAAAAATCATTTTGGAATTCCTCGTTCAACTTGTGACAAAAAATTTATCCTTTTTTTCATACGACGCGCTGTTTTTTATGCAAAAAATAAAACATCTTAACGCTTACAAAGTTTTCGAAATAGGTTTCTATACATTCATATGAAGAAGAACTTGTCATTCCTAATAATTCATATATACCCAGATTAGGACAAAAAATTTTTAAAAGAAGAAATAAATCACTTTACAATGAAATAATAGGTAAATTTAATTACTAAGACCGATGAGTATAATAATTTTGAAAAAATCACTTCAAATGTTCAAAATTCTCGTCATTTACCTCATGACTTCATGTGCAATAAGTTAATAGTATGATTTTCTACCATAAATTTAATTATTCATTTATTTTTTTATTACGTGGATAGCTACTTACCAAAATTTATGTAACGGAAAAATAATAAAAATTCATTAATTCCACAACGAATATTTTACAAAACTTTTGTTATTCCACTTTAAAGCACACTCGCCAGTGTTAAAAATTATTTAACCAAACAGTTTTACGACATAGTAATACAGTAGGTATATAGTATCACTATATACATAGTAATACAGTAGGTGTATAGTATCACTAATCACTGCCTATTCATAATTTTGTTGATAATTTAAAATTTGATCTTCGTCTATTTTTAAAGTAGATTTGTTGACATAATGTGATACCTACGTGACAAATGACCCAAAAAATGAATAACCTTTGTAGATCGTAAAAAGAATTTGTCTGCATTAATTTTGTATGAGTGATAAAAACCATAAGAATTCTTGGTGGTATTATATTTATTAGTCAGCTTTGGTTTTAGTATATTAATCTTTTTTTTTGAGTTATGAATTCTCAATATAGATAGAAATATTTTTCTTATAAATAATATTAGAAATATTTAAACAATGTCATAGGAAAAATGTTCAAAGTTAATATATAAAATCAAAAAAAAAATAATGAATGAAAAAAATTATATTTTTATATCGGCGTCCTTCAAAATTTAGCGCCCCTCAAAATTTGGCGCCCCGGGCGATCGCCCGGCTCGCCCGCCCCTTTATCCGGCGCTGAATGAGCTTGTTTTTCACATTTAACGAGATGTGGTATAATTGTTTTTATTTTCTTTGGTATTTTGCTAATGTTTAAGAGGCTTAATAAATTAAAAATAGTTATCATTCTTGTTTAATTTCACTTCTTCAATTCAAGGAGTACACAACACAACCCTACACTTGAAAGTGTGTCAATGGAAACTTTTTTATGTCGGTTTTTGAGACGGATGTTAGCTTTAATGTTCAGAAAACCTATGTTAGTTGCGGAAGGTTAAAATTTGGAGCAAAACCGTGATTCAATGTACTATTATGGGAGCTTTTTTGCTGCATACAAATATTAGTAGAATCTACCTCTTTGAACTAGTGATGTTGAAAAAGTAACTATTCGTTACAAAGTACTCGTTACTTACGAATACCAAAAGTAACGATTACTATACAGAGAGGCCAATCGTTACTTTGATTACTCTGATTACTTCGTTACTTCCTACCAATCGTGTCAGAGCGAGTAACGACTATTGTATCTACTTTGATTACTTTGATTACTCTGATTATTCGTTCCTTAGTACCAATCGTATTAGAGCGAGTAACGACTATTGTATCTACTTTGATTACTCTGATTACTTCGTATCAGTCGTATCAGAGCGAGTAACGACTACTGTATCTACAACCAGTACACTTGATTACTTTCTAAACTGAACGGAAAAATGTGGAAATGATAATGTTTCTACAGTATGATCAACTTTAATTTTGTATGTATTGCATTGGGTTTATTAGAATTAGATCAAGGCATTTAGGGGGGAAAATACAAAAGTAACAAAAGTAATCATAGTAATCAAAGTAACGAATACTGTAAATGATTACTTGTTATATCGGAATACCTATACAAAATACATACCTAATTCATACATAACATACCATTCGATTGAACCTAACTTACCTTAGTACAAATATGCACGTAAAAAAAGTTACAGCTCTTTGAAGTTACAAAATGAAAATCGATTTTTTCCAATATATCGAAAACTATTAGAGATTTTTTATTGAAAATGGACATGTGGTATTCTTATGGCAGTAGTATCTTAAGAAAAAATTATAGTGAAATTTGGACACCCCATAAAAATTTTATGGGGGTTTTGTTCCTTTAAACCCCCCCAAACTTTTGTGTACGTTCCAATTAAATTATTTTTGAGGCACCATTAGTTGAAATAAATATTTTTAAAACTTTTTTGCCTCCTAGTATTTTTTCGATAAGGCGGCTTTTATCGAGTTGCAGCTTCTTTTTTAATATGTTTACATAAAAATTTTATGGGGGTTTTGTTCCTTTAAACCCCCCAGATGTTTGTGTACGTTCCAATTAAACTATTGCTGCGATACCATTAGTTAAACACGTGTTTTTAAAACTTTTTTGCCTCTTTGTATTTTTTGATAAGGCATCTTTTATCGAGATGTGGATCCTTTTTTAATATGGTTCAAAACATACCTAAAAATGTAAATCAAAAATAAATGTTTATATTATTACCAAGTTTCCATAATCGTACTTAACCATATACAAATATGTGGTGGATTTGACAAATATTCAAAATATCTCGATATAAACTGATTTTTCGAAAAAGTACTGAGAGGCAAAAATTTTTTTAAAACATTGTGTTTAACTAATGGTACTACAATATTAATTAAATTGGAACGTACACAAAAGTTTGGGTGGGTTTAAAGGAACAAGACCCCCATAAAATTTTTATGGGGTGTCCAAATTTAACTATAATTTTTTCTTAAGATACTACTGCCATAAAAATACCACATGTCCATTTTCAATAAAAAATCTTTAATAGTTTTCGATATATTGGAAAAAATCGATTTTCATTTTGTAACTTCAAAGGGCTGTAACTTTTTTTATGTGCATATTTGTACTAAGGTCAGTTAGGTTCAATCGAATTATTTTTGGTCCCAGAATATGTGATTAAATTTATGACCTGTATTTTTGTTACACCCTGTATAATAAATGCATGTCTTAAGCATTTCTCCGGATATATTAAAAATTGGAACTATTAAACCGCTATTCAAATCTGGTGAAGAGATATATATCAAAATGCTTGTCAAAATTATACGCCTATCACCCTAATATCAAACATAGACAAAATATTAGAAAAAATAATTAAGATAAGACTTACAATTTTTTTTAACTACATTATTCTATCTGAGTTTTGGTATGGATTTCAAGAGGGAAAATCCACTGAAGATGCAATATGTGTTCTAGCAGCTACAATCTACAAAACTCTTGATAATGCAACACCAGCTCTTTGTATATTTGTAGACTTATCAAAGGCATGTGACACTATTTTACATAAAATATTCCTAAATAAACCTAAAAATATGGTATAAGAGGGCTTACATATAATATTCTAGAACGTTATCTTCTAAATAGATACTGGCATATTTCTATAGATGAAGAAATAGTAAAGGAAGAATAGAAGAATTCGTAAGAAATATCTTACGAAGTCCCGCAGAGAACATTTTTGAGACCAGATAACTCTTCAATATCTATATAAATGACGTCTTCAGACTGAATATCATAGGTAAAATAATAAATTTTGCAAATAACACAACTATTTTCTAAGATACAAATACTTGGAAAACAAAAAGCCGAAACAGATTTTGCTACAATTTAGAAGTGATTTTAGTCAGTTTAATAAGCTTTCCTTAAAGGCAGATTATATTGCGTCCATTGCGAGGACGCAATGAAAAAGGTGAAAAACAACAAAGCGCCAGGAGAAGGTGGAGCCGTAATAGAAGCTATAAAGATGGGCGGACGTGCCCTTTTCAACCAAATAAAAATTTTGTTTAACCTTTGTCTAACAGATTGTTGCATACCGGAAACATGGAACAATGCAGTAACAATTTTACTACACAAGAAAGGAGACAAGGCGCGCCTAGAAAACTATTGACCAATCAGCTTATTGAACCACATCTATAAAATGTGTTACCAGGTCGTAATAGCAAACGACAGGGAAGACATAGAATACATGATGCGTAAGTTGGTCGAGGAATATTCAAGATGGGGATTGGACGTCAATATAGATAAAACAAAGTACTTATGTATTGGTTCAGAAGAGAACTATATTCATCTTACTATGGAAAATAATCAAAAAATTAAAGCCTGCCAAGATTATAAATATCTAGGAGTAACATTTGATAAAACTGGAACTGATGACAAAGAAATTACTTCCAGAATTATACAAGCAAAAAGAGCAATCCGATGTCTCAATAATATTCTTTGGAGTACTCAAATATCGAATAAGAGAAAATTTAATATCTACGAAACTATGATTAAGAGTAGTTTATTATATGATTCTGAAACTTGGAGGCTTACAGAAAAAAACAAAAACAAAATTGAAGTAGTGGAAATGGATGCAATCAGAAGGTCATTACGTATATCCAGAAGAGAACATATCAGAAATGAAGACATTAAAAATCGAATGGGAATAGAAGGAACAATAATGAAAGATATAAAGACAACTGATCTGGTATGGACACGTAAACAGAATGAATGACGAGAGACTTCCAAAATAATGTCTGGAATGGCAACCTCCTGAACATCGGAAGCGAGGGAGACCGAAAGTTAATTGGACCACCGGCATCCGGAAAGCGATGAGCGCGCGAGACCTCAGGGATGACCTGTGGCAAAATAGGAAGGAATGGAATTTGGGAATCGGACAACGCCGCAAGACGTTCTAAACCGATCATATATATATATATATATATATATATATATATATATATATATATATATATATATATATATATATATATATTTCTCAGAGCAATATTTTGTTATTTTTGTGTTTCTGGGGATCCTAGACACCTAGTTTAGTGAGAGAAAACTATGGTGTTTTGGATTTTTGATGGCACAAAGATAACAATTTTTATTGATTTTAGTTAGACTAATTGTTAAATACTGTATATTTATATTTGTAGTTTCCTGAAGATGATAATAAACATTATCGAAAGCTTGGAATTATTATAAAGAGTTTTCTTTGAGATTGCTGCTACCCCAATATTTCAACCTTGTTTCCTAACTGTTCAGCAAAGATTATATACCTGTTATATATATATATATATATATATATATATATATATATATATATATATATATATATCTATAAAATGTTTACCCGAATAATTACGACAAGACTAGAAAAAAAGTTAGATTTCTACCAGCCCCGAGAACAAGCTGGCTTCCGCTCAAAATTCGGAACAACTACAAACAGTAAAAATCTTAATAGAAAAGTAGATAAAATATAACATACCACTGGCACTTATCTTCGTAGACTTTCACAAAGCCTTCGACACTGTGGAATTAGACAGCATTATAACTGCCTTGAACAATAGTAGAATATATTACCGGTTTACAAAGTTAGAAAAAAAATTATACCAAAACGCCACAATGCGTGTAAAACTACATGATACCACCAGAGAAATTCATATCAAGCGAGGTGTGAGACAGGGCGACACTGTCTCACCTAAATTATTTATAACGGTCCTCGAATACGCCTTCAAAATGCTAAAGTGGGAAAATAGAGGAATAAAAATATATGGAGAAATGGTATAGAAATGGAGATATAGAACTTATTACCGAAGATCTGGGTGAAGCACAACAAATGCTACAAGAATTAGAAAACGTATTTTCAACAGTAGGTCTAAAAATGAACATAAGTAAGACCAAATTTATGACAAATTTAGTTCCCAGCGAACACCTAACCATCCAAAATCAAGTGGTAGAATTGACATAAAAGTACATATATCTCGGTCATGAAATCAGAATAGGCAAGGACAATCAGACCTGCGAATTTCAATGACGAATAACACTTGCTTGGGCACCGTAGAATACTTTTGACCAATGGGTTCTTCCTATTATGCCATACGGAGCAGAAACTCTCACGCTCACAAAAACAACAGCGCTAAAAATACGAGTGGCAGAAAGGCGCATGAAAAGATCGATTCTCGGCGTGACAAAAAAAGACAAAATAAGGAACCAAGACTTAAGAAAAAGAACAGGTATCACTGATGTCGTTTCAGCCAAGCTGAAATTGAATTAGGCAGGTCACATAGCGGGACTAAAAGACTCAAGATGGACCAGAAACCTAATTGACTGGCGCGCAAGAGAAGACAGACGCAGCAGAGGACGACTACCAACAAGCTGGATGGACGACATTAAACAAATATCCAAGAAATGGCAACAAGAAGAACAGAACTGTGAAGATTGGCGAAAAATGGGAGAGGCCCATATCCAGTAGTGGGCAGAAGAGGTTGCATGATTATGATGATGATAAAGGGTAGATAAAACAAAATATATGACATTCACATCATACATAATAGGGAGCGGATTTTATGCTAAATGCATATTGCATGCATATTTCGTATATTTGAGAACTTTACTAAATTTTTCATATTTTTAAAGAAATATGCATATTTTGTGCATATTTAAAAACATTTAAGTCCAAAAAAAATTTAAATTTTTGAATTCGACACAAAATATTTCCCCCCACATGCTGTCGTATCTATTAATTCGAGAACTATCTGAAGAGAGACGGTTCATTCACTGCCTTTTCATTTTTTCTTAGAAAATACCCGATCTTTACCCAAAGTACTTATAGTGCTTTAGTACGCCGTTATAAAATGATTGTAGGATGTTAAAATGATGAAGGATGGTTTACCGGGAAATCCGAATTTTATTTACTTTTATTATATTTAGTACAATTTGTATCCCAATTTAGTAGGTACCTATAATTCTGGTGATTCTTTTAAATCCCCTATTGTTAAGAGAATTTACACCTTTAACCATAGTTTTACGATTTTCTAACGGAAATTGAAATATTCATGGTTTAGATCAGATCCCGTCTTTAAACGGCTTTAAAACTTTTGCAGGACATATGCGAATTTTTTAATGGAAATTTTGAAATTGATTTTAATGCAGAATTTTTGGCTTTAGGTTATTTTAAATACGCCCCAATTACTTTTGTTAATGTTGAAAGGAGTTTTTTAAGTTATAATAGTATATTGTACATCAAGAGAGAAAAAAGACATATTTCTCACGAGCGCAGAAGTTTGTTGGCACGAGCCGCGGCACGAGGCGAGTGCCGCAAATCAAGCGAGAGAGAAATATGTCATTTTCTCTCGTGTTGTACACGGTACTTTTTCTATGGATGCGTTTATGTCAAGAGTTCAAAATTCAAAATTAAATAATTTAGGTGCTTTAGGTGCACATAGGTATTTAATATTCTTAATATTTATATACTTTATTTATTTAAAATTATAATTCACAGTTGAACAGTCTTAAAAGGTAATTTTTGATAAGTTTTGACAACTTGTTTGACATTTTGTGTGAGAAAAATAATTGTGTTTGTATTGTGCATGTTACCATGGAAATGGCGATCATATGTATGTAAACCGGCGGTGAACCCGTGAGAAAAAATATTTCTCACTGCAATGGCCGACTTTTCTCACTGCCTGAGAAATTGTTCGTTTTGAATGTATGTAAGTATTGAGAGAAGTTGCACATTGTTGTAGTGAGAGAAGTTGCATCCATAGAAAAAAATATTTTATCTGATCGAAGAAAATGTTTCCTCGTAAAAAAATTGGAAAAACACATTATAGTGAATTATAATCGAAGACATATATAGTGATATTTTTGTTTTATTTTAAATAGGTAACTATTGGTATAAGTTTTTGTAAAAAATGTGAATAAATTGCATATATAAAAAATAATGATTTTATTTGAAAGATAATAAATAAGATTGACGTCCCCTATAAAATAACCCCATAGAATAGAATAGAACAGAAAATTTGTGGTTTCTCGAAATGCGCATTTTTTGAATTTTTGTGCATATCTTGCGCATATTTCGTAATTTTTTACTGCATATATACGCGCATATTTCATCAGTATTGATCGCATATGAATCCGCTCCCTATATATAAATAACCTCCCAAATCTTGGTTCATTAAAAATCGATGAAAAAAATGAAATTCCAGATACATGCGAAATTAAATATCTATGTAGGTATAATAATTAACTGATTTCAGTAGTAATTAGTACCACACAACATCACTTTTGGTTCTTTGCCCTACATCCCTGTTTTAACACCTAGACTAATTAACTTTTTCAAAAATGTTGATGGCTTAAAAATTACAAGGAATTTGAAAACGGGAGCTAGGTTATACACAAAAACCAAGGATCCTTTCACGACACAGGAACTTTCGAATGTTGTTTATTCCATACCTTGTTTCAATTGTAACCTATATTGTCAACGTATATATATATAGGGGAAACTTCATATACTTCACCATGCAGCCTAGTTCAATATTTTCAACATTTCCTATTCCTGCGATCCCTTAAAACTGACATTGGTCTTACACAATAAAATGTTTACTTGTTTGCTTAGGAACTATAAAAGAACCGTAATATAAAATAATGTCCCTGTTTTGCGTCAAAATAAGATTTTTTGGTTTTATTTTCTTTTCGTGAAAATTGGACACGAACTCATTTTATATGGTTTATAACCCATAATCATCATGTCCCCCGTTGTGCGTCAAAAATGATAATTTTGGTTTTATTTTATTTTCGTGAAAATTTGACACGAACTCGTGGGTTACTATCTGGTTTAAAACCCATGAAGATAGTAGGTTACTATATAAGAGTGCGATACAGTACCTACCTTATACATTATACTTCCATATTTTGTTAGATATCTAGTACATATTACCAAAATTTGGAACGATTTTCGTGTTTAAAATGGAAAATTTTACATGGAGTATTGCAGTACTAATTTGTACTTTACTGGTCAACAACAATCCTCTTGCAGGTAACCTAAAATATTTATATTCTTTCGTATTTTATTTAAAATTGTATGGTGCTATTTGAATTTCTATATGCAGAAATATAAGTGCAGTAAAACCAATGTTAACGACAACCTGTCAAAATCAGCCACTTGAACTAACTGCCGGTTTCAAAATTCCCCAATTATAATTGGATTGAGGAATTTTGAAACTGGTCAGACTGAATTGGGCAATGTAGATTTCCTTACTTATGCCTGGTATTTACGGCCACTTTTATAATATGAATGCGGCCAATTGATCTCATATTTTTTAAAGCCCATTTCATAGAAATTTTTATGTTTTATGATGAGGAAACTAGAACAGGAATATATAAAGAATGGGATGGAAATAAACCTAAAGAAAACTGAATACCTAACAACGGAGAATATAGAAATAATACCACTGGAAATAGACGAAGGCAAACAAATCAGAGGAACAGATAAGTACAAGTATTCAGGTTTTATAATATCAAAGAAAGGAACAACTGAGGAAGATATAAAAAATAGACTAGGACAAACAAGGGACTGCATACGAAAATTGAACCCGATACTGTGGGATCAGCATAAAAACAAAAAGAAAATATTTAATACCATGACAAGAAGTATCCTATTAAGGAAATTGGACAATAAATAAAAAACCAAAAATATAATAAGAGCAACAGAGATGGAATTCCTAAGAAGAAGCTGCAGAGTAACAAGGAGAGGTATAATAAATAACATAGAGATTAAGAGAACAATGGAAGTGAACTCAGACATAATAGACTACATCGAAGAGAAATGATTAATTAACCTTTTACAAGAGCAGACCAAAATCGTTGGATAAACTGAATAACAGACTGGAGCCCGATAGGAAAAAGGAAGAAAGGCAGACCCCGAAGATCCTTCAGAGATGAAGTAAACGAAGCAATGGAGAGAAGAAATCTACATAAAAAGGACTGGCAAGACAGAAAGAGCTGAAGAGAATAGTTAGTGAAGGAATACAGCGAAAACTGTGGAAATCCTCAGTATATATATAACTTATATCTCTCGCTTCAATCCTGACCTTCCAGAGGGAGTGTAGTGGTCGACGTGATGTCGTGTATTGACCGTCTCCAAAGATCTCTGACTCTGGTCAGTTCTTTTAACTCATGCATAAGTCTTTTGCATATTCCTGTAATTTAATCGATCCATCTTGTTGGGAATCTTTCTCGTAATCTTCGTCCTTCCACCTTTTCTTGTATAATGAATCTTTCCATATTTTCTGTGTTTGTTCTTGTAGCATGTCCAAAGTTTACTTAAAATTTAATTCTTTGTACTACGATCGCTGCAAGAAATTCGTAGCATTCGTCTCCAATAGAACATTTTACTGGGGTATATCTTTCTTCTTTCGGATTGCCTCAGTGTCCACGATTCACATCCGCAGGTCAGTATTGGAAATATTAAGCAGTTGAACAACCTCAACCTCAACCTCAAAACTAATAAAAAAATGGCAAGATAAGAAGTATTTATGAAACTTTAGAGGTATAAAAATAAAATAAAAATTTCATTTTTATTCAGTTGCAATGCGAAGGCAAAACAATCTCATTTTTCACTTAGAATACGGAGTGCAATCCAGCACTCTGAATCGACGATTTTCGACTCTTGTTGGAGTCTCATCGGAGAGAACGTAGGCCTGCTGCTTCATAATCTAAGTGACCAACACCGAGAGTTCATCCCCCACACCGCAACTGAGGTGAATGGACTAGGTGCCTAGCGTCATCTGGCAGTTGAAAGATGAAGTAGTTTTTAATCCTAATAGCAATATTAATAATATTTAAAAATATTAAAATATTACTAAAAGATTTTTAAATTGAAAACTTATTGGTCCATTTTCTTGGTAACACCTCCAAGGCTTCTAAAATTTGCAAACCAGATGGATGCTGAAGCGAAGAAGACTAAGTAAAACTATTACTTAGTCTTAGTAAAACTATATAAGACTATTCTAAGTAAAAAATAAGATTGTTTTGCCTTCGCATTGCATAAAAACTGAATAAAAATGGAATTTTTATTTTATTTTTATATTGGTCGTTACTTCTTTGAGTAACTAGGTCCATTTTCTGTTGGAATTTACCAGCTGAACAGACGGGGTCGTGAATTGTAAGTTTTTTGAATTCCCTTTTGTCTTCTTCGCTTCAGTATCCATCTGGCTTGCAAATTTTAGAAGCCTTGGAGATGTTACCAAGAAAATGGACCAATAAGTTTTCAATTTAAAAATATTTTAGTAATATTTTAATATTTTTAAATATTATTAATATTGCTATTAGGATTGAAAACTACTTCATCTTTTAGAGGTATAGTTTGTAAGAAGTATGTACTCTCAGTTTAACCTGAGAATCAGAATTAAGTTTCTGAAATATTAGTTTCTATCCTGTTTTACTCTACGAATTTGAAACCTGAATCATGAAAATGAATATAATTCACAAATTAGAAGCCTTTAATATTATGTGGTCTTATCGTCGAATGATCAAAATATGGATTCAGCGAATTTAAAACATATAATTTTAAACAGAATGAATAAATGTAAAGGTGGATTGGCGAAAATGATGAAAACTTGAAGATTTGATTGAAAATTTAAATATGTGGGGCATATAATTTGAGGTGATATACATATACTCGGTAATATAATCCTGCGATGTTTGAGATAAAGGGCTTAAGGGGAAATGCGCAAAATGTCACCTGTCAAAATTTTCAATGTGTTTTAAACGGACCTATTCATTTTTTTTTCGAATCCTGAGAAAACTCATAAGTATTTTTGAAAAATTTAAACGCAGAATGAAAGATTACGGTATTAATGAGGGCAGAATGTCCCTTAGAATAAACAAAAAGTTTCTTTTGACTGAAATAGTTGCAATTAAAAAACACAATAAAGTTTCTCTTTTGTTTTCACCCCTGTAATTTGTTAAAATAAACATTATTCAAGTTTTCAGGGACTTTGTGACCTCGGTAATAATGTAGTCCCGCATCCTGCGTTTAAGTTTTTCAGAAATATTAATTAGTGTTTTAGGGATTCATAAAAAATTAATACATTTAAAACACATTGAACATTTTGATAGGCGACATTTTAAGCCCATGCCCTTAGGTCAGAATTTCACAAAAATAATGTTTTTATGCCTTCTGGACCAAAAAATTCGGCCCCTTTTATTGGTACATAGGGTAAATCTACAACAGTTATCTTAAGCCAGTTAAGCGTCTTAAGGCCAGTCTTAAGTTGACCTAAGCCCTTTCTCCCAAGAAGAGAATCGGAGCATTAATACTCAATGAAAAAATAGAAGAGGCAGTATTGGAATGAGGAAATACACATGGTTTGAAGCCCTCATCAATGGACTGGCTTGTCAGTAGATGAATTTGTTGCATGTCATACAAAAATATAACTTCGAAAAAAGACATGGAAAATACCACCAATGATCAAATCTAGGTACAATACTGAAAGACTAAGATACATACTTTTATATACAGGGTGTTTGGTAAAGAATGGGCCATAGCTTAACCTTAGATTCCTGAGCTTAAAATAGGTCGATTTAAGCTAACTTACCTTAGTACAAAAGTTGATAATTACCGAAATACAGGGTGTCAAAGTTAAACTTTTATTTTATTTATTTTTGAATATTTCTAGACAGTCATGAGACAACAACACGAAATTTGGTAAGTGGTGCTGGTATTGTACAATCTACTAAATTATGTTAAAGCAACGTTTCTGGCTACTACCAGAGGCCTACGACGGGGAACGTGAATGGTTGACCCTTCCCAAATTCTACGCCACTGGCGGAATTGATATTTTAGTGTAATTTTTTGATTCTCCAATACTTTCTATGTAAAAAACTTACTCTTCATTCGTAACGATAAAGCCATTAGTTTTCGAGATATTTGAAGCTAAAAACGAAGGAGCATAATACATTAATCAAAATAAGTGTGCCTCTTCATTTTTAACTTCAAATATCTCGAAAACTCATGACTTTATCGTTACGAATAAGTAGTATATTATTTGCATAGAAAGTATTGGAGAATCTAAAAACTATGCTAAAAAGGCAGTTTCACCAACCATTCACTTTCCCCTGTCGTACGCCTCTGGTAGTAGCCAGAAACGATAATTCAACATAATTTAGTAGGGTGTACAGCAGGGGTGGGCAAAAGCCGGCCCGCGGGCCGGATCCGGCCCTTTTGCTTACTTTACCCGGCCCGTTGAGAAATCCCGCAAGCAATTTTTTTAAGAGCGTACGCGCAAAATTTCGGGCAAATGCTTTTTAAATGCATTCATTTTTTTCGAATTCTGAGAAAACTAATAAGTATTTTTGAAAAATGTAAACGCAGAATAAAATATTACATTTATACAGAGGACCGAAAAGTTCCTAAAAACTTCTATAATGTTTATTTTAATAGGTCACAGGTGTAAAAAAAAAAGAGAAAATTTAGTGTGATTTTCAATTTCAAATATCTCATTCAAAAGAAACTTTTTGTTTATTCTAAGCGACTTTCATCCCTCGATAATAATGTAATCTTTCATTCTGCGTTTAAATTTTTCAAAAATATTTTATTAGTTTTCTCAGGATTAAAAAAATGAATGCATTTAAAAAGCATTTGTCCGAAATTTTGCGCCTACGCTCTTAATCTCTTGTATGCGATTTTGTTGAAATCAAGAGTATTAGTGTTCGTAGTTTTCATATAAATAATGAATCTCTATCTTCTGCTTTTCTTAAAATTGTATGTGTGTTTAACCCGGTCCAGGCGCGAATATTTTTCGGCCACGGCATTTGTCGTCTACCAGAACCCCTTTTCCTTCGATTTTACCCTCATAATAAGCTGCTGCAACAACTTACAACAACGTACTTATCATTTCTAAGTATGTGCCCTTTCTCTTTGCTCTCTTTCTCCTTTTAATGAAGGTCAAAAGTTCTCTAGTCCTTCCCCATTTATGTAACACCATTTCGTTCGTAATATGATCGGTCTGTGGTATTTTCAAATTCTTCTAAAAGCCACGTCTCAAAAGCTTCTAGATTTTTCATTAAGTCAGCATTAACAATCAAATGTTTTGCTGAAAATGGGGAAGGAATGCAAAGTCATGAAAACCATACAAACGAGAAAACTGAAATATTTAGGCCACATAATGAGAGGGGAAAAGTACTCCCCGCTAAGGCTCATAATCCAAAGAAAAATCTCGGGAAAGAGAAACGTAGGACGTAGGAAGATTTCCTGGTTGCCAAATTTAAGGGAGTGGTACGGGTGCAGTTCAATACAGTTGTTCAGAGCTGCAGCCAACAAAGTTAAGATTGCTGTGATGGTAGCCAACCTCCGATAGAAGACGGTACCGCAAGAAGAAGAACAATCCAATTAAGAAGAATAGAGTGGACATAACATTTTTATTATTATCCCGGTTTTTCATGGCGTTCTCCGCCTTCCTGTTCCCAGTTTCCAGCTTCGTCGGTTGTTGCATTCGCCAGGGTGAAGGTTCCTTTCCGACATTGCCTTCTGAATGCCGCCTAGTCAGGATTGTTTCGGCCTTCCTCTCTTCCTTCCTTCCCTTGGCATCCATTTTAAAATTTGTTATGGCAGCTTGTCATCGTCCATTCTTTCTACATGATCATACAAGATCAGTTGTCTCCTTTAAATTTCGTCTATGATGGTACTTGACATAACATTTTACCATCCGATATCAGATTTGCAGATTTAATCTTTGGTTACTCAGAAATTTCTTCATCTTCAAAAAGGCTACTTTTGATTACTCTATTCTTGATCGAATTTCTGAATTTCATATTTTATCTGGATCCTGGTTATGGCTTAGTATAATGGACCATATTAAAAATTTTGTAATATTACTGGTCATAAATTGTTCGCATGTACACCCAAGTAAGACACTTTATTATTACTATTATTTATTATCAACAGTCAAATAGTCAAATGTACTTATTCAAATGTTTTAAAATGATACCTATAGTATTGTTGTCAGAAAAAATTATTGGGCAGAATAAAAAAAAACTACCAAAAACATTAGCTTGTGCGTAGGCGTAGCGTACACACTGGGTATAGTCCTCCGGCCCGGGAGAAATTTTGAAAATTTCATTTTGGCCCGCGCTTAAAAGTATTTGCCCATCTCTGGTGTACAGTGCCTACAATTTCTGCCAAGCATCACATGGATATGTCAAATTATTTTAAAGTATTCTTTTTTTAAATAATTTATTCTTTATTTAAAACTTTAAGAAATATGTGTGCCCAATACTATAAAACTATTTGACACATCCTTATGGTACTTGGCAGAAAGTGTAGGTACTCTACATCCTACTAAATTATGTTAAATAATCGTTTGTGGTTAATACCAGAGGCGTACGACAGGGCAAAGTGAATGGTTGACCCTTCCCACATTCTACGCCACTGATGAAACTACTATTTTAGCATAATTTTTAGATTCTTTAATACTTTCTATGCAAATAATATATTCTCCATTCGTAATGATAAAGTCATGAGCTTTCGAGATATTTGAAGTTAAAAATGAAAAGGCACACTTATTTTGATTAATGTATTATGCTCCTTCGTTTTTAGCTTCAAATATCTCGAAAACTAATAGCTTTATCGTTGCGAATGAAAAGTATGGTTTTTACATAAAAAGTATTGTAGAATCAAAAATTGCACTAAAATAGTAATTCCGCCAGTGGCGTAGAATTTGGGAAGGGTCAACCATTCATGTTCCCCCGTCGTACGCCTCTGGTAGTAGCCACAAACGTTTGTTTAACATAATTTAGTAGATTGTACAATACCAGCACCACCTACCTAAATTCGTCTTGTTGTCCCATGCCTGTCAGGAAATATTCAAAAATAAATAAAATAAAAGTTTAAATTTGACACCCTGTATTTCGGTTATTATCAACTTTTGTACTAAGGTAAGTTAGCTTAAATCGACCTATTTTAAGCTCAGGAATCTAAGGTTAAGCTATGGCCCATTCTTTACCAAACACCCTGTATATTTATATACATAAAAAGTTAATTTAGTAGTCCTAGTTACTTTTTTCTCGTTCTTTTTAGATAACCACTTAAGAATAAATGGTGGATACGAGGCTAAGATAGAGGACCACCCCTGGATAGTTTCACTTCAATTAAATTCTAGCGATATCTGCGGTGGGTCTCTGTTGAACGAAGATACGGTTCTTACAGCTGCTCACTGCTTTGGAGTGTAAGTTAGTTTATTTTTAGCAGGCGCTTGTTGTAAATTTTACGTCTTTTACCTTGCATACCTAGAAGCTCTACAAAGATAGCTGGACCACTCAAAGGGAATATTTACATTTCACCTCTTTTCAGAGAGCGGTCCATACCTTACCTAGTCTATTCTTGTTATGTCTATAAATTCGCTGCCCTGGTGTGGTATATTCCCAATTCGATGGTGTGGTATAAATGGGAGAGACGATCACGTGTTTTTTTCTGGTAAAATTTAAAGTTTGGTACACATAATATAGTCCAAGTAATGAAGCTTAAAATAGGACAAAATCTCGCAATTTTTACAGAATGGATCGATTTGCTTGAAAATCTGAGAATAAGTAGGTAGTGGATAGTCCAAGGATCAAAATCTATATGATGCTGAAAGGCGCTTTTACCATGGGGGTGGTTGCCACCCCATCTCGGGGGTGGAAATTTTATATTCTATTTTGACCGCCAAAGTTGATAAAAACATTCATTGTAAGCAAAAAATGCTCCATACATTTTTTTGATAAAATTAATAATTTTCGATTTATACGCTATCGAAAGTGTTAGTTTTATATCGAAAAAATCAATGTTTTTCGATATAGGCTCATTTACGATTCAATCAATTTTTGCCGCAGAAAAATTTTTTTCAAATCAGCTTCTTGGGAATTAAATAACCTACAATTTCATATTTAAACATTTTTTCGTATCTCTGATGCTAATCTTTCTATTCTGAAGAAAATGGCATTTTTACCAAATTACAAAAATCCGTTATTCGCTTTTAACTTCAGTTTTTAAGAGGAAACAGTAGCGATCAACAGGTAGCCAAAACGCGTTCCAAGATTGCGGCTGTAATTTTGAATATTTTTTCGAGATATTGGGCACACGTATTCGTAATATAATAAAGAATGGCGGTACAGAGCCCAATTTGAAAAATATATTAATATGTGGAAATTACTCTGTAATTAAATACAATATTAAAAAAACGAGCCTGTACCGCCATTAAGAAGAACAAAAAAATACACTTTCTTCAAATAAACTTTTTTATCCGATGCCTAGATTTTGTGTCATTTTGGAACTACTAAAATTTTTTATTTCATTAGTAGTTCCAAAATGACACAAAATCTAGGCATCGGATAAAAAAGTTTATTTGAAGAAAGTGTATTTTTTTGTTCTTCTTAATGGCGGTACAGGCTCGTTTTTTAAATATTGTATTTAATTACAGAGTAATTTCCACATATTAATATATTTTTCAAATCGGGCTCTGTACCGCCATTCTTTATTATATCACGAATACGTGTGCCAAATATCTCCAAAAAATATTCAAAATTACAGCCTCAATCTTGGAACGCGTTTTGGCTACCTGTTGATCGCTACTGTATCACCTTAATAAAAAAATATGAAAAAATATTTTTACGAGACGCTTTTCTTTAGTTACGAGTGACTAAAATTAAACATATTATAAAAAAATAAAAAAAAACGCAAAAAATAAAAAAATTTAAAAAATCTAACACATTCGTCAAAGAAAAGCGTTGCGCGTCTTCATCGAATAAACGGTTTTTGCACCACGCTTTTCTTTAACGAATGTGTTAGATTTTTTCAATTTTTTTGATTTTTTGCTTTTTAGTTGATTTTTTTTAATATGTTTAATTTTAGTTACTCGTAACTAAAGAAAAGCGTTTTTTAAAAATATTTTTTTCATATTTTTTTTTTATTTTTTACCTTTTAGTCTTACACTTTTCAAACATTAAAATATATCGTCATGTTTATTAAAATATGTATAAAACATATGATGTACAAACATGAAAAGTAGTCGGAAACGTAAACAATTAAGGTAAAAAGTGAAGTTATGTATAGTTCATATAATTAGCTACAATCTGTAAAAGTTTCAAGTTTCTTTATTGTAAAAAACAAGAGAATTTAAGAATTTTCCGTTAAAATCGTTTTTTTATTTAAACAATTAATAAACAAAAGAATTTTTTAATAGTGTATTGTTCCCGCGAATGTATATGTCTGCAAATTTTTAGTTATTTGCATTGAAGAAAAGGCAGTCAAATTAACGTCCAAGTATTTGACCCAAAGATTGAACTAAAGAAAAGCGTTTAATTAATTAATACGACAAAACGAATTCTAATGTTAATTGTAGCACAAAACGTCTCTACCGGTGGTTTTTCTAAGACTACGAAAAAAACAAGAATTTTTTGAATTCGAGTTTTGGTTGAAGTTTTGTTTCGTATCGTATTGAAATTTGACACGAATAAACGCTGATTTATATAAATATAACCAAATATTTGAGCGTTCAAAATTTGAAACTTTATTGTTTATTTATGCAGCATAACGTAAACAATTAACGTAAAAAGTGAAATTATGTATAGTTCATATCATTAGCTACAATACGTAAAAGTTTCAAGTTTCTACATTGTAAAAACAAGAGAATTTAAGCATTTTCCATTAAAATCGTTTTTTTATTTAAACAATTAGTAAACAAAAAAAAAAAATTTATTGACTATTCGTGTATTGTTCCCGCGATTGCATATTATGTCTGCAAATTTTCATTCATTTGCATTGAAGAAAAGTCAGTCAAATTAACGTCTAAACATTTGACGCAAACTATTGAAGTAAAGAAAAGTGTATAAAAACTAATCATTCTAAGCTAGTCAAACTTCTAGAATCTATTAATAATACATAAATAAAGAAGAATGAATAAGGTCAATGACTAAAAACACCGCTAACTTACATTGTTATGCTTCCAATTGGATTTCTCCTTTTTTTAAAATATATTGATTTTTTAACAGTAACTTTTTTATTTTTTATCTTAAAAAGTTTGGCAAAAAATAATGTTGTGGGCTTTTGCAAGATATTTAAGCCTATTGATATTAAATCTTTTTAAAATCCTTAGTCGCAAAAAGAGGTGACTTTGAAAGGGTTGGTAAAGGTGGTTTTTGCATGTTATTACAAGTTTTAATTGTCAATAGCTGTCAATTGAAGCCAGTGAAGCGAAGAAGGCGATGCGACCCCAGATAATTGAAATAATATTCGAAAATAATATTTCAACCAACTAAGATAGCATAGCTATTGTTCACCCTAGCTTTTCTCAGTCTCTCAAGGTGTGTGTTCGTCTTGTCCTAATCTTAAATATGAACTCTGAAAATTTAGAATGGAAGCATTTTTTTCCAAACTACAAAAATTCGTTATTCGCTTTTAACTCCATTTTTTTTAAACTAATCATTGTAAGCCGGTCAAACTTCTAGAGCCCATTAATAATACATAAGTAAAGAAGACCAAATAAGGTCAATGACGAATTTTAATAAATTAAAAATATAATAAAAAGTTTCCACCCTCGAGATGGGGTGGCATCCACCATCATGGTAAAGGCGCCTTTAGGCATCATATAGATTTTGATCCTTGGACTATCCACTACTTACTCTCAAATTATCAAGCAAATCGATCCATTCTGTAAATATTGCGAGGTGAAAAGCTTCGGTTCCTGGACTAATATGTGAGCCGAGCTGTATACGAGCACTATATTTAGTCCAGAAAGCCACTGCGCATCCGCTAGGAAAAATATTCCGACTCGGATTTTTGAAGTTATACTTCTTTACCGGCGATATGAGTGTGAATTTTTATATGTTAAAACGCATGCACATTATAACTTTGTTCTGATTGGATGTTCAAATAACATGTCAAAAATTATTCAATATGGCGGCTGTGGCACAGCTGTAGTTAGATTATTTATGGATGTTGCGTTTTAAAATTTGTGTGAAAAGAAACAACAAACAAAAGTTAGTTAATAGTTATACTGCCTTTTTAAATAGTTTTCATATACCTATATTTTTGGACTTTTGGACTATTTTGGACAAGGAAAACTCATTCTAATTTGATAAGTAGTTTTTATTATAATCATATTGTAATTATACATTTGGATTAGGTTGAAATACAGTAGAGCGTCGATTATCCGAACTAATTGGGAGACATAGGTGTTCGGAAAACCGATTTGTTCGGATAATCGAACTACAATATATTGATACATATTTATAGTAATACATATTTATCCACAAGTGAATAAAAGCCATATTTATATACCTACATATTTATTTATATCTTGATAATGACAACTAGCAACTAAACAAAAAAGTGCAGTCTTTGCAACAACATAACTATTTTTGGATACAATATTGAAGAAAATTGAAGATATTTTAAGCGTCAATTACTAACGCTTCCTCGGTATTCGAGTGCGGGACGCGGGAGTCGATAGTTCGAATAAGCGGTCGTTCGGTTGATCGACGTTCGGATAATCGACGCTCTACTGTACATTTATTTTCTCAAGAATGGGGATTTTATAGAGAAATCCCAAATTAGGTCCGATTTTTATTTTTAAATTATGATTTTTTGGCGTAGATTTATTTATCTAGTAGGTACGTAATGCTTTGATTTACATACTTAATTTGACTACCAACAAAAGTTCTACCAATCTTCATCTATTATATTGTTTTCTTACTGTTTTGTTATATTTTAATATTTTCTTCCACAAAATTTAAACTACGTAATTTAATTATATTCAAAACAACTGTCAAACAGTAAAACGTTCAGTTACCCTATTTTACCACATGACAAATAATGTGGAATTGGACGAGTGAGTCTAGGATTCGATTACGAATCAAAGTGCCACGAAATTCACGGGTTCGATTCCCGTTGCAAGTTTTTATTTTTTTATGCATTTTATGATTGTAAGTATATTTGTTATATAATTTTTTTTTCAGAAAATGCGTATTTAAAATTTTTGCCGACAATTATTATCGTTCAGAAATCATTTTTTCTTTGTGGCATTTTTCAATGTGTTTGTGTGCGTTTTATTCTTTTATTTTTTTATATTTTTGGTATTGCCTTAAAAATCAAATAATATGTAGTAGAAGTATAACTTCTTACGTGCGTACAAAGTACATACACATTCTTTTTTTGCACAATCTTACTCAAAAAGGACCCCTTTTAACAAATTTGCATGTTGCCAGGTACAAAAGTGGGTCAAATTTTTTAAACGTTTTTTTTCCTAAAGTTATTTCTTTTGCATCGAACAAAGTTTCTTTAGGTTTTTTGGATCATTTCAAACAGAAAAGGTCTGTAGTGACTTTTCTCTAAAGTTGAGAGTTTTTGACATATAAGCGATAAAAAATTTAAAAATTGCGAAATCAGCCATTTTTAACCCTCAGAAACTATGTGAAAAACTGAAAATTTCGATGTTGCCAAGGTAAGAAGGTATTCTTTGAACATCGATTGATAAAATACGGAAGAGTTTTTTGCAATACAATATCGAAAACCCCTTTGTATTTTAATTGCCAATCAAGCGGGCGCTTGATTGGCAACCGTTGCATGTATAATATACATATTTTATGTATATTACATAATATATATATATATATATATATATATATATATATATATATATATATGTACACAATACATAATATATAGTACGTAGTACATAGTACATAGTACATAGTACATAATATATGTTACATATTAAGTAACATGCGTAAATATATGTGCGGAATAATATTTCGGTTCAGTTTTTTTTTTCACCATCCTGCTTGAAAATATCCCCTCTTAACAAATTTGTATGTTGCCAGGATGAAAAAGTCAAAAAGTTTTTTAAACGTTTGTTTTTTGTTTTTTCGTAAAACTAATTTGTTTGCATCGGACACATTTTTTTAGGTTTTTTGGATCATTCCAAATAGAAAATAGCTTAGCGACTTTTCTGTAAATGTGATAGTTTTCGAGATATAAGCGATTGAAAATTTAAAAATTGCAAAATCGGCCATTTTTAACTCTCAACAACTATGTAAAACACCGAAAATTTCAATGATACCAAGGTAAGTAGATATTTTAAGAATAACGATTGATGAAGTCCCGAAGAGCTTTTTGCAATACAATATCGAAAACCCCTTTGTTTTTTAATTGCTAGTCAAGCAGTCGCTACACTATTTTTAACCATTGCATTTATACAACATTGTATGTAATATGCGTAAATATATGTGTGGAAAAATATTTCGATTCAATTTTTTTTCACGATCTTACTTAAAAAAGTTTCCTATTAACAAATTTGCATGTTTCCAGGATCAAAAATGTGTCAAAAAAATTTTAAACAATTTTTTTAAACTTTTAAAATGTTCTCCGTTTACATACATGCAACGGTTGAAAATAGTGTCGCTCCCGCTTGATTAGCAATTAAAAAACAAAGGGGTTTTCGATATTGTATTGTAAAAAGCTTTTCGGGATTTCATCAATCGATATTCTTAGAATATCTACGTACGTTGGTATCATTGAAATTTTTGGTGTTTCACATAGTTTTTGAGGGTTAAAAATGGCCGATTTTGCAATTTTTAAAATTTCAATCGCGAATATCTCGAAAACTATCACATTTACAGAAAAGTCACTTGAGGTCTTTTCTATTTGGAATGATCCATAGAAACTAAAAAAAATTGTCCGATGCAAAAAAATTAGGTTTAGGAAAAAACAAAAAAACAAATGTTTAAATATTTTTTTAACTTTTTGACCCTGGCAACATACAAAATTATTAAGAGGTGATATTTTCAAGGAAGATGGTGAAAAAAAAATTGAGTCGAGAAATATTTTTTACCGCATATATAATATACAGCGTGTCTACTTAAGTTGGTAACATATGGGAAACTTTTTTGGTTATTCATTTTACGAAAAAAAGTTATTCTTTATAAAAAGTTCTTCATGCTCTAAAACCTAAGATTCAATCATCAGATATCACATTTTATTAATTTTATACGAGGTATGTCAAAAAATATGAATTTCACTCAAGAGTAAAGTAGGTACCTTTATTTTTCACAATATTGAAAACGGTTATTAAAACAGTTGTTTAGAATTAAAAACTATGTTTCAATATGCAATTACATCATTCTAATTGAAATATTGTGAAATATAAAGTGTACTATAATCTTGAGCGAATTTCATATTTTTTGACACACCTCGTATAAAATTAATAAAAGTTGATATATCATGGTTGTGTCTTAGATCTTAGACCATGCAAAGCTTTTTATAAAGAATAACTTTTTTTCGTAAAATGAATAATAAACGAGTTATCATATTTGTAATCATTAAAAACGATGTTGGGTATTCATAAATTTTGAGAAATTTTTATTTTTAATTAGAAGCACATAATTGCATATTTGATCTTAGTTTTTAATTCCAAACAACTTTTTATCATCAGAATTTTCGATATTGAGAGAAATAAAGGTAAAAATTGGAATAAATACTTTGTAAAAGTTATAAAGTTTATTAAAATCCCTAAAGGGCTACATCAGAACAAAACGTTTTCGATTTTATTACAAAATCATCATCAGTGTAAGACAGTCTGGATGCTAGCTGAGCCACCAAAGAAATATAGGGGTAATAACCCTTCAAATATAAAATTTATGCTTTACAGATGCATATTTACTTAAAATGCCTTGTGATGGGCAAAGGGCAACAGGAATAATGCCCTAAGTTAAGGTATTTAAATTCCCAACATGTGGGATGCAAAAAATTTAGTTGTTTACATTTCGATGACTTTATGCCAACGTCACCAACAGTCAGCCAACAGTTGCCATAAAGTCATCGAAATGTAAACAACTCAATTTTTTGCATCCCACTTGTTGGGAATTTAAATACCTTACCTTAGGGCATTATTCCTGTTGCCATTTGCCCATAACAAGGCATTTTAAGTAAATATGCATCTGTAAAGCATAAATTTGATATTTGAAGGGTTATTATCCCTATATTTCTTTGGTGGCTCAGCTAGCATCGAGACTGTCTTACACTGATGATGATTTTGTAATAAAATCGAAAACGTTTTGTTCTGATGTAGCCCTTTAGGGATGTTAATAAATTTTATACCTTTTACAAAGGAATTACTCCAATTTTTGTGATTGATGGTATACAGCCAACTACAGGAAAAATTTTCTTTCCTTGTAAATAAAGGTACTTTACCCTTGACCGAAATTCATATTTTTTGACATACCTCGTATAATATTGAGAAAATTTGACATCTGATGATTGAATCTTAGGTTTTGGGGCATGCAGAACTTTTTATAAAGAATAACTTTTTTTCGTAAAATTAATAATAAAAAAGTGTCCCACATGTTTCCAACTTAATAGGTCTGGATCCCGCGTATGAAAAAAAAGTTGATTAATAGCAAGCTGAAAATTTGTTAATAGCTTAAGGGTGTCTAGTCGGATAAACTTTGATATATGGGAATACTGGAACAGGGGCAGTTTTAATTGTGGAACAGGTTAAAAACTTGGAACGGTCAGACCACGAAAACGGCACATTTATTTTGTCCGACAGAACAGACTTAAACTCTCCGAACAGAGATTAAACTCTCATGCAAAAATCAGACTGCTATTTATCATCTGTCATAATTCCTGTCATTTGACATATTCTACATGTTCCACTCATTAAAACGCCCATTTGGTGATAAATAGCAGTCTGATTTTTGCATGAGAATTTAATCTCTGTTCGGAGAGTTTAAGTCTGTTCTGTCGGACAAAATACATGTGCCGTTTTCGTGGTCTGACCGTTCCAAATTTTTAACCTGTTCCACAATTAAAACTTCCCCTGTTCCAGTGTTCCCATATATCAAAGTTTGTCCAACTAGACACCCTTAAGCTATTAACAATTTTTCAGCTTGCTATTAATCAACTTTTTTTTATACGCGGGATCCAGACCTATAAGTAGACACTCTGTATATATTTACGCATGTTACATATACATGCAACGGTTGCCAATCAAGCGCCCGCTTGAACAAAGGGGTTTTCGACATTGTATTGCAAAAAACTCTTCAGGATTTCATCAATCGATGTTCAAAGAATATCTTGTTACCTTGGCAACATCGAAATTTTCAGTTTTTCACATAGTTTCTGAGGGTTAAAAATGGCGATTTCGCAATTTTTAAATTTTTAATCGCTTATATGTAAAAAACTATCAACTTTAGAGAAAAGTCACTAAAGACCTTTACTGTTTGAAATGATCCAAAAAACCTAAAAAAACTTTGTTCCATGCAAAAAAAAATAATTTTAGGAAAAAAACACAAAAAAAAAGTTTAAAATAATTTTGACCCACTTTTGGACCTGGCAACATGCAAATTTGTTAAAAGGGGTCCGTTTTGAGTAAGATTGTGCAAAAAATCCGAATCTGAATATTTTTCCTAGCGGATGCGCAGTGGCTTTCTGGACTAATTTGTATAATTTGTACGGCGGGACCAACCGCTTCGTTCCTCGCTTGCCTCGAACCACGCCTGTCGGTTTTTGGGACGAACACAAAGGATATTTACCGTTCAATTTGTACCGCTTACGCAGCGATATTGTCTGATTGGTTTTGTCGAATCGAGATTGTGTGAATGACGTGTAGAAATAAAAAACATGAGAAACACAATGTAATCAATTTGTATTTTATAGTGTTGATAACCAAATAATTACTGTGTTTATTTACATTTAGAACGTCATCTTAAAATAAAATTACTTCTTCTTCTTCATGTGCCATTTCCCCTAAGAAGGTTGGCAAGCATCACGGCAATTCGCACTTTCGATGCCGCTGCTCTAAAGAGATCAGCAGAAGTGCAATTAAACCAAGCTCTCAAATTGTTTAACCAGGAGATCCGTCTTCTTTCGCGACTCCTTCTACCCTGTATTCTTCCTTGTATTATTAATTGTAACAAGTTATAACGCTCGGCCCTCATAACATGTCCCAGATATTGCAGTTTTCTGACTTTAATTGTATTTAAAACCTCTTTATCTTTTCCCATTCTTCTCAACACCTCGATATTCGTGACTCTATCCACCCAACTTATTCTTAATATTCTTCTGTAGGCCCATAACTCGAAGGCTTCTAATCTGTCCGAAACATCCTTCTTTAATGTCTAAGCCTCCAACCTATAGAATAATACGGAGAACACGTAGCATCTCAGAAGTCTTATCTTTAAAGAAATTGTAATGTCCCTGCTACAGAGTACTTTTTCAGTTTGTTGAAAGCATTTCTTGCCTGTCCTATTCTTGCTTTAATCTCTTCTGTGTACTCATTAGTTTCATTAATTATTGTACCCAAATATTTATATTTTTCAACCTTTTTAATTTGTTATCCATGTATTGTTATGCTTTCTTGGCGCTGTTGAGCTTTTGTGATTAGCATAAATTGTGTCTTTTTTGTGTTTAGGGACAGTCCGTTTTCTTGGCTGACTTCTACCACTCTGTCAACCATTTGTTGTAAATCCTCAAGACATTCGGCTAATAAAATAGTGTCGTCGGCAAACCGTATATTATTGATTGGTCGGCCATTTACTTTTATTCCCGTGGTTAGGTCTTCTAGTGCTTCCTGGATTATTTCCTCTGAATACAAATTGAACAAAGTAGGAGACAGGACACAGCCCTGTCTGACGCCCCTCTCAATCTGTATTTCATTTGAAAAGGCGTTGTTCTCTTTTACCACAGCGATCTGATTATAATAGATAGCACTAATGATCTTGATGTCCCTCATATCTAAGTTTTTCTTTTCAAGTAATTCGATAAGGCGGTTATGTCTGACCTTATCGAAGGCTTTGTTGTAATCCAAGAAACACATATATACTGGCTGATTAACATCCATGCACCTTTGCACAAGTACATTTACAGCGAACAGGGCTTCCCTCATTCCCATTGCATTTCTACATCCAAATTGCGTGTCGCTTATGTCCTGCTCAAGTTTGTTATGTATTCTCCGGTGTATAATTTTTAAAAATATTTTGAGTGTATGACTCATTAAAATTATTATCCGGTGGTCTTGGCATTCTTTTGCATTTGGTTTTTTTGGCAGTGTTATGAACGTTGACAGCAGCTAATCTCTGGGAATGATTCCTGTACTGTATATTGTATTAAATAAGTCGACCAATATTCCAATTTGCTATTCTTCTATTAACCGTATTATGTCTACAGGTATTTGTTCAAGACCTGTTGCCTTATTGTTCTTTGTTCGCTTTATCGCCTCTAATACCTCATCTTCTGTTAAGTCTGGGCCGTTGTCGAACTTTTCCTGCTCTAGTACTATCTCAGTCCGTTCGTCTTGAAATTGCTCGTGAATATATTCCTGCCATCTTTTAAGCCTTCCACCGACGTCTATAATTATTTTGCCGTTTTTGTCCAGCAGTATGTTTGATTTTTTCTTAATATTAGTGCCTGTTGTTTCTCTAATTTTCTTATGAAGGTTTAAGTTATCATGTTCCTCTACCAACTGTTCAATCTCTGCGCATCTGTCACTATACTATCTTTCCTTTGCCTCTCTGATCTTTCTCCTTATTTCTTTGTGTATAATATTATACATGTTTTTGTCTTTGGTTTTATAAGATCGTCTTGCTTCCATGAGATCTAGAATCTCCTCGGTCATCCATTCATTTTTATTCTTAATTAGTTTAGGTGTTAGTGTTATCTCACATATGCGGATAAGAGCATTTTTTAATATGTGCCATTTCCTGTTCGCATCTTCAGTAGGAATAATTTCTATTTTGGTGAGCTCTTCTTTAATTTTTAGTGTGACTTGCTCTTTTGTTGATGGATCTCTCAAACGAGATACTTGTATCGTCTCTACTTTAGTTCTAAACACAGGCTTCTTTAGATTAATTCTAAACCTTCCTACAACTGGGTTGTGATCTGATCTTACATCAGCTCCAGGGTATGATTTTACTGATTTTATGGAATTTCGGTATCGTTTGCAGATGAGAAGGTAGTCAATTTGGTTTCTGATGACGTTATGTTGGTTGTCTGCTGGTGATTTCCATGTATAGTGTCTCCTGGTCGGCAGATAATAATTAGTATTCGTGACAATAAAATCGGTCTCTTGGCAGAATTGAGCCAATCTTTCTCCTCTCACGTTACGAGTGCCCAGTCCAAAGTTTCCAATAAAATCACCTTGACTTCCTCTACCGATTTTTGAATTTAGATCTCCCATTACTTCTAAAGCTTGTTGTAATTCGTTATAATACTGTTCGAGTTCTTCATCCGATTTATCTGCTGTGGGAGCATATACTTGAATTATATTGACTCTAGACTGGGCTGTTTTGAGTGTTACCATCATACTCTCTCCGAGATGGGTAAGAAGCCAGTTACAAATTTCTGGGTGGTTTTATTAACTAGTATCGCTACTCCGTTCCAGTGATTTGGGTCATTGTCATTACCAGAGTAGTATATCTTTGTTTGGCCTACTAATATGTCACCTGAATTGGGCCATCTGGTCTCACTTAGTCCTAATATTTTTATGTTAATTCTTTCCATTTCCTGAATGAAATTATGGACTTTACCTGCTTGGTATATTGACTTAACATTCCACGTGCCTATCTTCATGCACTTTTTGTCGATTTTAGTCTGATAAATAGAATAAAATTACTGATTCGCTGTAAATTACGAGTTCGCCGTACACCTATATATTTTCAACGAACTGTACGCGAGCTGTTGGCAAACAGTTCGGCTCGCATATGTGTACCTAGCTTAAGACTCCACACTCGCCGAAAGCGAGTGTTTATTTAAAATCAATAGGAAAGTCCCAGTAGCTGGCTCTATGGTACCATAATTAAAAATCATACAGAACAAGTAAAAACTTCGTTTGTATAATGGTATAAAAAGTTTATTGAAAAACTATTAAAAAGTCATCCAAAAGGATTCGCAAAACGTTTTCAATCTAGATCAGATCATCTTCAGTGCCTAGAACGAAGTATTTCCACGTTAGAATGAATACAAAAGGTTCTACAAAAAAAAACTTCTACAGTAATATAAAAATGTTTTTCTTTCGCCCATTTCAGTCTGTTCACTCCAGTACCATCTGTAGATTTCAAATTGTTAGTTAACTAATTCAAATAATAATCAGCTGAATTTATCAATTTTCACTTTCTCTGTTACCCATTACAACCATAATCATAGGCAACCAACATTACTCTTTTTTCAATTTTTTACAATATTACTAGTTTTCTTGTATTTTCCACCCATTAGTTGTTTACATTCAAGTTTTTTCAGTTCTCTTTTTATTTCAAAACTAAATTAAACTTTCTTCTTCTTTTTAAAATGTCAATTATGTCATTGATTTTACTATCAATAACATTTTTATTAACATTACAATAACAACAGTTCTTTCTGTAACAGAGAGTTAGCTTTTAGACTTTTACAATAGAATCTATTTTTATTATAATTTAAATTCCACTTTAATACAGTTATTAACATCCATTCAGCTTAACTGATAATTTGAATTTAAATTCATAACCAAAAATTGACTACCTGTCTTGTCATGTCACTTCAGTCTGATAAATAGATTGTCATCTCCTATATTCTTGTTCGTCTGTGTCCATCTAACTGGCAAGTACCACACGTTACCATCGAGCAGTGAATCATGTTGCCCTTTGAGCACTCTTAAATTTTATCGCTTAACATCGACTTAGAATCGCCACTAACATCATCTTTTAAAAATGTAAATCATATTTCTCGATGTCACCTATTCTACAAGGTTGCTAGTTTCATGTACTAAGCAAAACGTAAGTATATTCCACATTTTTTCTTTAACTAGTCATAATTTTAACCTTTTGTATTCATTCTAACGTGGAAATACTTCGTTCTAGACACTGCAGATTATCTGATCTAGATTGAAAACGTTTTGCGAATCCTTTTGGATGACTTTTTAATAGTTTTTCAATAAACTTTTTATACCATTATACAAACGAAGTTTTTACTTGTTCTGTATGAGTGTTTATTTACATTTAGAACGTCATCTTAAAATAAAATTACTGATTCGCTGTAAATTACGAGTTCGCCGTACACCTATATATTTTCAACGAACTGTACGCGAGCTGTTCGCAAACAGTTCGGCTCGCATATGTGTACCCAGCTTAAGACTGCATACTCGCTGAAAGGATAATAACCTTCTATTTTTTAGCTCATCCGAATGGAGTTTATATTCTATCCTAGCAGGAACTCATGACAGAACTCAGTCAGGAACGAAAATTCAAGTTAAAGATGTAAAAATACATGAATGGTACATGTCTTACTTGCCTATTAATGATATAGCAATTATTAAGGTAAGTATTAAGTCAAAGTTTAGATTCTTACCATTTATTGCATCTGTTACGCAATTGATTGTGAATAAAAGCACAACTGCATAAAAACATTTTTCTACACCCGTGTTAAAAATGCAATTTTTAGCACTCCATACGAGCGTTAAAAATGCTACTTTAAGGCACTAGTGCTTTAAAATATTTTTAAGGCACTGCAGTTCGTATTGACCGTATAAACAATTTTGATGTAATGTCAAAAAAATATAAAAATGGAATGTCAGTCAAGTTCAAGTAAAAGTTTTTGTAGATATTGTCTTGTAATTACGTTTTTAGAAAAAATATTGTATGATATGCGTGTTAAAAAGTACATTTTTAAGGCACTCATGTGAATTGCAGAACTCGCTTTCGCTCATTCTGCAAACTTTCACATGCGTGCCTTAAACGTGTACTTTTAACACTTATATCATAAATAACTATTAATACAAAATAGATCATTTACTTTTAACTCTTGAAATTGAATGAGCGTACTGAAATAGATATATATTTTTGGACGAAAAGTGAAGCACATAATAATAGTTGTCTTTAATTCATATGAAATTGATCACTCCCTCTTAAAGGCGTGGGCGCAAAATTTTGCGCTAATGTGTTTTAAATGCATTATTTTTTTCTAATCCTGAGAAAACCAATAAGAATTTTTGAAAAATTTAAACGCAGAATGAAAGATTGCATTATTACCGAGGGCCGAAATTATCTGAAAACTTTTATAATGTTTATTTTAATAAGTTACAGGGGTGAAAATAAAGAGAAAATTTAGTGTGATTTTTAATTTTAAATATCTCTTCCAAAAGAAAATTTCCAAAAGAAAGGACCTTCGGCCCTTAGTAATATTTAATCTTTCATTCTGCGTTAAAATTTTTCAAAAATACTTTTAAAATAAGTTTTCTCAGGATTCGAAATAAAATTAATGCATTTAAAACACATTGGCGCGAAATTTTGCGCCTACGCTCTTAAGGTCTATTCATACCTGTTATTACATAAAGGATGTTTCATTAATAATCGGTAATATTTTAACTGTAGATTTCTGGGCTCAAAATATTACTGTTTAACCCAAATCACCTAGTCCCAAAATGCTTGCTAAGGAGTTAGAGCTCTTTGAAGATGCCGTCTTGTAATTCATCATCACCAGTGGTACCTACTATAGCCCTATAAAACGACTTCGACCTTCCTAAGTCTATTACGCCAGTCAGTTGTTCTATCCATTGCCAACTGTTAACAGTTTGCTGCGCCTATTTTTCTACCATCCTCATCTACATCATTCTTCCATCTGAGTTTTGGCCTACCCCTATTTCTACTTCCCACAGGTTGCGACATAAGGATTCTTCTAGGAGGGTTGTTCTGCTGTGATCTTGCTAGATGTC
This sequence comes from Diabrotica virgifera virgifera, assembly GCF_917563875.1. Classification (NCBI taxonomy): domain Eukaryota; kingdom Metazoa; phylum Arthropoda; class Insecta; order Coleoptera; family Chrysomelidae; genus Diabrotica; species Diabrotica virgifera. The sequence continues at coordinate 36,543,173 of NC_065451.1, forward strand.
CTCACCATCTTAGTCTTCCTATTTTTATAAGAGATACTACCACGTCTTTACCACCAAATACAGTGGAGAAGCGTGACTTTTTCTAAAGTGTTACCAAAACTTGATGTAAAAAAATCTTATTGAAAAATAGTTATTTATGAAACAGTTCGTGAAGTATGTTTTTTGCGAACGCACGCGATATTTAGAGCACGAGCGACAACGGAGCGAGAAAAAGTACTTCACGCACCGTTTCATACAATATTTTATCTACGATAAACAAAAAAAAACTGTAACTCTTCGTCACTGGAATTCATTTCTATTCTACAATTTTTAGAACTTTGACATTTAAAAATCGTAACTACTTTCAAACCACAAAACTGTCAAAAATTTTGTTGTAAGTTAGGGTGACCAGATCATAAACTTGAAAAAACGGGACACATCCAAGGAGCAGTAGCGTAGAATTTTTCTCTGGGGAGGGGGGTTGGCGTATTTTTTTGTTTTGTTTGTGAAAGACAAGTTACATTTTCCTACTTTTTTTTATATATTTTTCATATGCCCTGGGGGAAAGGGGGTATAACCCCCAAGTCCCCTCTCCGGGTACGCCACTGCCAAGGAGGGTTTGGGGCGATATCCAAATAGGCAGGATGAAACATGGTCTTTTAGCTAATTTGGGACCTACAATTCCTTTTCAATTTACCTTTGAATATGTAATTTACGTACGATCAAGACTGCGAAACAAAGTAAAAAACTCAACCAGAATATCATGGATTAACAATGCGTCAGAACAAAACAGTTGTTAACTGAACAGTAAATAAAGCAATTTTACAAAAAAGTCAGAGCAACAAAAAATAAGCCCAGCATTAAATCAAGCAAAACAAGAGGACTAAAAAACCAGAAAGGAGAAACCGTATTTGAAGAGAAACAGATCAGCAAAATATGGGAAGAATATTACGAAAAAATGCTATTCACTATGAAGAAGGAAGCACACTGCGATGAAGAAATAAAACCGTAGAAGATAACGACGAAGTCGAAATTTTCACAGCAGAAGAAGTACAAAAACAAATATTAAAAACCTAGGAAACGGAAAAGCAGCAGGAGGAAGAGAATTACATAAAGAAATAAACCAACTAATACAACAAATTATGGACAAAACTGACTACCAGACGATTGGAACACAGGTATTATAGTAGGTACCTATAATATATGAAAAAAAAGGAGATCGGGAGGAGTGCCAGAATTAAAGAGCAATAACTTTATTAAACACCACATATAACATTCTAGCAAACGTACTAAACATGAGACTTAAATAATGCGCTGAACGAATATTAGGAGAATACGAGAATGGATTCAGACCAAGGAGGTCGATGATTAATTTCACAATTTCACACATACAGTGAAACAAATAATTCAAAAATCTAGAGAATACAACAGGGAAATTCCCCGAATATTCATAGATTTTAAAAGCGCTTTTGATATAATCAATCGGACGAAAATAATGGAGGTGATAGATTATGTTGGAATCCCAGAAATATTAAGACAAATTATGCTAACAGTAAGCCTAAAGAACACCAAAGCAAGGATCAGTTTCAACGAACAACTTCTAAGGAGATAAATGTAAATAAATGAGTGAAATAAGGTGGCTCTGTCTCCCCGACACTATTATTTAATCTGATATTGAAAGTAATCATAAGGAGGACAAACTTGTATCCACCTTTAGCTACTTGGGAGTAACAATATGGAAAACCGGAAAAGAGAGAACAGAGGAAAAAATTCTGAAAGGCAGAAAAACATATGGAATGATTAGAAATCTGTTAAGAAACAAGACAAGTATAATATGAAATAATATAATACCTTAATAAGACCTGTTGATAAATATGGGATGGAAACAATGACGATTAATAAGAAAGAGGAACATATCATTCCGAAATTTGAACGAACAATAATGAGAACAATACTGGACCACAATGTAATAAGAGAGGGAGAAATAATAATGAAAACAAATGCCGAAATTGAAGAAACAATTGAAATTGAAGAAAAAATACGAGACATTTAGGCGTCCCGAGAGACTTTTTCGGGACACCGGGACAAATCGTTAAAAAACGGGAAAATATCGTTTTTTCGGGACGTTCGGCTACCCTATTGTAAGTTATAAATATGACAACGCGAAAGTTAAGGATACTTGATTATATGAAAGTGTGCCAAAAAACCCATTGAAAGTGTGCGAAAAAGTAAATCCCATTTAAAATTAGAATATTATTCAACGAGCATGTAATGATGGCTATTACTCACGATGATGAAGTTTGCGACACGAGCCGTAGGCGAGTGTCGTAATTCATCAGAGTGAGTAATAGCCATTACATGCGAGTAGAATACTATACTTTTTCTACGACCATTTTTTTATTTTAATTAGTAAAAAATTTAATTATCAACTACTCGAGATTTAAATTATAATAATTTACAAGAATACCTAAATGCTATTTACCCCTAGTACGTGGCTGAATAATTGGTTGCCTACTATTAAGCAATTATTATTTATTGCAAAAATACAACTAGAAATAGTCAACATAAGTTCTATTCGTTTCCGCAAAATTATAAGCTTAAATTTGTACCTACTGTCAATTAATCTAATAAATAGGAAATGGCTGTTGTCGGTGGACTAGGGATGGCGGTTTTTAACAAAAAACCGGTTTTCGGTTATACCGGTTTTTTTTGCTTACGGTTTAACCTGGCGGTTATAACCGGTCAAAAAAAACCGGTTTTTGGAAAAACCGGTTTTCGGTTTTTTAATCCAATAGGTTACAAAGTTACATTTACAATTACAATTTTCCTCTCCTCCCAAAATCAAAAAATTCCCCAACCATTTCAACTTATAAAAAATTTCCCAGACTCTTTGAAATGGGATTTAAAAAAAATAATATCAACATAAATATTTTACTTAAAAATAAATTGGATAATGCAATATATCTTTTATTTTTACTACAATCAAAAAAATGTATCATGTATTACTTTTAACACGTTTGTATATATTTCTAGAATAGGTACATTTTAACTAATTTAATGCTTCCTGTATGGGTGTATCGTTTTGAAAACGTAGGGAAATTCTTGGAGATTCGTATTCGTAATCAGTAATACGATATGCATAGGCAGAGCATTATTTTTGGTAATCAGATAAAATCATTCACCGACTTTCAATGTCAAGAGTTTAAGAGTTTAGTGTGAAAAATAGATGATGTTTGGCTTGCGTCTAATTCATACAGACACTTCTTATGTAAATATTATGATTACAAATACCTTTTCAAGGAAATATTACATAAAACTTAATAACTGATTCTGCTGGCTGATGTGAGATTGCACTTCAGTTTGCTTCTGTATTTATAAAATAAAATAAAATTTGAATTATGGTTTTGTTTGGAATAGTTACTTGAGAATAATAATTATTATGATTGGGATCCCAAATAATACCTAACCTAATCCTAATCACCGTAAAAACCTAATAACCGGTTTTTTCTTTAAAAAGAAAAACCGGTTATAACCGTGACAAAAAATAACCGGTAAAACAGGTTATTGCGAAGTAAAAAAACCGGTTTTAGGTTTAAACCGGTAGGTTTTTCCCATCCCTACGGTGGACGTATTTCAATAGTTATAATGTATATTTACATTTAACTATATGTAATATAATAATATAACTATACATAATGTTATAACATATTTAATACAATATAACTTGAAAAATAAACACAATATTAGTTATAAATTCCAATTAACATAAACAAAATGAGCTAATGTCACTGTCACTAAAATAAATGATAAACGTCAAAATTTTTAGTAAACAAGATATAAACGTAAATAATATACTGACATTGTTACAGTTAAAATTCCTTTAAAAATTTTTCGAAGTTAATTATTGATATAAATTACAATAATTATTGTATTAAATAAACAACTTCAAGTAATTTTATTTGCAGTTTATATACGATTAATATTAAAAGTGGCATGCGTCACTTGAATCTAACTTCAGCCCGTGAGTAATGACCCGTGAGTAACTTCAGCCCGTGAGCAGTGTTGCCACAGGTCTTGGACAAAATTTCGGGAGACTGCTCCTATTTTTTCGGTAGAAATCGTCAAATTTCGGTAGATATCATTTTTGCTATCACATTTCACAAATATGATACTTTAGGTACCAGTATTCAAAATTAAACTATATTCATCATCATACATATAATGATCAATAATCACCATTCATCATAAAAATCATTCAAAATTCAAAATCGGTATACCTTAAAAAAATGTATCTCGGCTTTCTAGGTATTATAGAGCAATTTTTTTCTTTTTTTTTTTTAATCCAAAGTAACTCGAGTAGAGCCGTCTAACTAACGCAATACTAAATATCAGGGATGTTTTGATTTTGTTATAAGGAATTAATTTATTTATAATTAAATAAAACTGAATATTTTTTCCTATTGTAGACTTTTTAAAGCTTACCACACGTGTACCTATTAACGTTCAAAATACAAATATTCTTATATTTAAAAGCTGTATAATTGTTTAAACAAGTTAAAAAAAAATTTTATAATAAATAATAGTTATAAGTTATTAACATTTATAAATTACTGCAAAAATAAGGGTTTTTTGCAATTATCTCCAATTGTTTATGTATTTCAAATTAGAAACTATTAAGATCTAGAATATTTATTTGAAATATTTTTCTCTAAAATCTACAAGGTTTTAGGCAAAAACATGATTTTTTACACTTTATAATCGTTTAAAAACAAAACAATGACGGATATCGAAGCAATTGAGAACGAGAAACATTTTTAATGTTCTTTAGTTATGTCGAAATACTGTAAGTTAAAAAAATTCAAAATAAATTTCTCCTGTTTTGAGATTTCAATATAAATACTATTTTTGGTTTGGAATTATCTTCTATATCAAAATAAGCCACAATCCTTCAGTATTCACTATTCAGATTCAGGTAGATACATTTACATTTTACTCCCAAAATCATAATATAACAGGACAAAGGACTGGCCATAAAATTGATATCGGTAAATCCGTATCTGCTGGTTCGCACATTGTGTCACAAGCTAGTAAAAGCAATTCAAGAATTCTTGAAAATTGACTAAACGCTGTTGCCAAATCTATCCGCTAAAAAAAATTTTTCAATAATTTTGATTTTTTGGTAGAAAAAAAATCGGCAGATTAATTTGAAAATTAAGAATTTTGATTTTTGGGTAGAAAAAAAGGAGAATTAGGTAGATTTGACAGTAGATTTGACAGGTATTCAGTAGATGTACCAAAAAATCGGTAGCTGTGGCATCACTGCCCGTGATTAATGAATTATTACTCACGGGTACAGTAATGGATGCTATTATCTAGGAAAAAATAGCGAATAATGAGCATGTTATTAAACGGTCGTAGAAAAACATAGTTACTTCACGCACACTTTAAACCCTTCACGCACTGCTGTCTATAATGACAGTTTTCACAAACTAAAAACTTATACATAATATGACATAAAAAGTAGATAACAATAATTATTCTGAACCTCCCAAATATAAGTTTTTGTAATTATGTATACATGTATTATATGCATGTAAGAGATATAACAATAAATAATAAACAAACTAAACAGATTATCCTACAATAAAATTAACATCAAAAATAAACAAGTAGGGAACAGAACATATTTTGAAAACTAGTGTTTATATATTTTAAATCTTCTATTTTCAATAATTTCATTTTTTTCTTCAAAATTATATATAAAAAAAATATACAAGGATAATGACTTTTCAAGTAGTTGATCGATTACGCAGCAACATTCTTCCATGTTCAAATTCAAATGCACGAATAGCTACTAAACTAACGTTACCATTTTGTAAAATGGTGACAATACTGATATACACAGTAGGGTGGATACTCTGGGCTAATTAGCAAAATTCATGGAAAAGTTATTTACCAGCAATTTTATTGCTGGAATCGAATTATAAGATCCTATATATTAATAATATAGGTATGCAAAGTCCGCAGATAGTGTGCTACTTTTTTTATAAACAAAATGGCGCCGACAAATCGTATTTTTTCCAATAATTGCTCTATAACTCCGAAGATTTTAACTTTACAACCAAAACAGCTTAATAAAAATTCACCGCAATTAAATTCTGCATAGAGATATGTTTTTCACGATTTGCTCCGACGAAAATTTTCCTCTGAAAATGCGGGTTTTCCTAACAAAAACTCTAATTTTCAAATAAAGTTTTAGGTAAGTAATTATTAATCAATAATTAAATAACTTAGTGACATTAAAGCTTTCTTGGTATAGATTGTAATTCCAGAAGCCAGTGAAAATTAAACGAATATTCTAGCAACAATTCAATTGTTAATTAACAAATTACGATCGTAATAATAAACAAAATAATCATGATACATTGATCAAACTTATAAAGATTATAAAGATGAGATGCTTATTTAATATTTTATCGACAAAATATAAATTTTTCTTTTTTTTGCATAATCTTTAAATTTTGAAAAAAAAATAGTTATAATACGCTGGTCTAATTAGTAAAGTACAAAGAAAGGTTATTTACCAGCAATTTTATTGCTGGAATCGAATTATAAGATCCTATATATTATTAATATAGGTATGCAAAGTCCGCATATAGTGTGCTACTTTTTTTATAAACAAAATGGCGCCGACAAATCTTATTTTTTTCATTATTGCTCTATAACGCCGAAGATTTTAACTTTACACCAAAAACACTCAAATAAAAATTCACTCCAATTTAATTCTGCATAGAGACATGTTTTTCCCGATTTGCTCCGACGAAAATTTTCCTCGGAAAATGTGGGTTTTCCCAACAAAATCTCGAATTTTTAAATAAATTTTTTGGGCCAGTAATTATTTATCAATAATTATATAGCTTGGTGAAATAAAAGCTTTCTTGTTATAGATTATAAATTCAGAAGCCGGTGAAAATGAAACGAATATTTTAGCAACAATTCAATTTTTAATTAACAATTTACAGTCGCAATAACAACCAAAATAATCATGAGACATTGATCAAACTTAAAAAGATTATAAAGGTGTGATGCCTATTTAATATTTTGTCGACAAAATATAAATTTTTCATTTTTTTGCATAATCTTTAAATGTTTTAAAAAAATTGTTATAAACAAATTAACATTTCTCAGAAATTGTGCATTATATTCTAATTTAAAAAATACTTAAAATGCGTATTTCATAGGTCTTGAAAATGAATGCTTTAAAAAAAATTTCCAACCATTTGCAAAAAAGTTATGAAACAGCAAAGTAAATATAGCAGCATGCATTATTTATTAAAAGTGTACATCACGCGGCCGGTCGTCGCTCCGAGTGAAAATGTTAGCTACAGTACTGTGTTACTCTACTTTCGCGCGTGTAAATTACAAAAAAATATATTTATAATCTTTAATTAAAATATAAGTATTAAACTCACTATATTATTACTTTAAACTCACTTCTACGCTTTGAAAGAATTTAAAAAAGTATAAGCACAGTAGTAATCATATGATTACTTTGCTGTTTCATAACTTTTTTACAAATGCTTGCAAAAAAGTTTTAAAGCATTCATTTTAAAGATATTTAAAATGCCCATTTTATCTATTTTTTTAAATTATAATATAATAAAAACTTTCTGAGAAACGTTAATTTGTTTATAACTATTTTTTTTAAACATTTAAAGATTATGCAAAAAAATAAAAAATTCATATTTTGTCGACAAAATATTAAATAGGCATCTCGTCTTTATAAGATTTCAAAGCTTGATCAGTGTATCATAATTATTTTGATTATTATTGCGACCGTAAATTATTAATTTACAATTGAATTGTTGCTAAAATATTCGTTTAATTTTCATCAGCTTCTGGAACTATAATCTAAACCAAAAAGGCTTTTAAGTCACCAAATTATTTAATTATTGGTAGATAATTACTTATCTAAAACTTTATTTGAAAATTAAAGATTTTGTTGGGAAAACCCGCATTTTCCGAGGAAAATTTTCGTCTAATCAGATCGGAAAAAACGCGTCTCTATGCAGAATTTAATCACGGTGAATTTTTATTTGAGTGTTTTTGTTGTAAAGTTAAAATCTTCGGAGTTATAGAGCAATAATTGAAAAAAACACGATTTTCGTGCGCCGTTTTGTTTATAAAAAAAAGTAGCACACTATATGAGGACTTTGCATACCTATAATATTAATATATAGGATCTTATAATTCGATTCCAGCAATAAAATTGCTGGTAAATAACTTTTCCCAAAAATGGCCTATTCTCCGATAATCAGCCCAGACTAGGAGCGCAAATTTATTTTTTCGAATTTCATTTTCGCGGGGTGCGGAATTGATGCGTCTTCCATTTTCGAATGAAAAACTTAGATGACATTTTTTCGTATTTTCTGTCTGAAAAGTGCCCCACAATGATTGAAATTTTGGAATTTTGTAAAAAAAAAATCTAAAAAAAAATCGATAGAGTCAACTAGAGTCAACGATAATGTTTTATTCATTTATTTAAGCTATTAGGACTATAATAGGAAGAAAAAAAAGAAAAATAGTCAATATAAAGTAAAAAAAAATATGCTTACGAATTGAAGAAAAACATAAAAACTCATTGTGAACGATAGTCTTTCTTAGTATAAAATTTAGGCATAAAAAGGCATGATTTGAGCTTATTCTTAATGAATCCGCCTCACCTCCGTGACCCACAGAGGGAAGCACTTGCTTCTGTAACTAATTTGACACACCTTTCAGAGGATTGTGTTTGACACGGAATTTTTCCGTGATGGCCTATGATGGCCTGAGATATCCTTTCGGTACTTAAATTATTCGTAAGTGGAGGTTCTGTCTTGGTTTTCCAATCTATCATATCGATGTAATCATCAGCATCCATATTTAAAGTAAGTACTTGGAAAATATGTAAGGCTTCTATGTATGACGTCTCTCTGATCTTCAATATTCTGCGGAGTGCAACTTCTCTGACGTACTGTCTGTTGTCGGCTAACATTCCTACTAGTAGTTTCTCTGAATGTCCAAAGAATACATTTCTCTGTATGACTGGGACAATAACATTCTTCAAGTAGTTTGGCAAATAGCGCGACAGTTTTATCGTATCATATAAATGTTTGGCACCAAAAATACAAATTGGCCTAGTCTTGATCCTGAACGACATAGGAGCATAGACCGTTAAAATAAATGTGGTTAGTATAATTAGGTTTTCTGACGGAGTTTAGCTTGAGACATATAATCTCAATATCCGATTAACCATTGTCAACCATCTAGGGTGAACTAGTTTACCAGGATTTTTTTTTCACAAAATTTTCATCACAATGTCCACTATTGATATACTGACATATTTGTAGTAGATATAGTTAATCGGTGATTAATTCCTGTGTCGATTTGGTAATATCGGGCAACGTACATTTAATTGCATGAAACGGAACAATGGGTAATACTTCACAGTTAGTAACTGCCTTGCCAATGGGACCTATGAAACCTTTTGGTCCACTTCTAGTGCCATCTAGATGTGGAAAAAGATAATGCAATGTCAGTTCATTGGCTTGTAGTTGGCATATGAACCATTGGAGTGGAGGTGGAAACTTGATTTCCAATAAACGAATAACGCCACCTTTGTTTCCTTTTTTAACGACAGTCCCATCACAACCAACAGCCATTATTTGAATTACATCGATAGGGTTTGACGAAAGAAATGTCAGAATAGAGTTACAAAGTAGTCCTAGCTTTAAAACGAGCTTTTCGAACTCTATTTCTGTTTATAACCCGTGATAAATCGTGTTCAGTAATGAGACCAATGTCACGGAATGCTGCAGAAATGATTGCTACTCCAGCACGATCTGAAACCCCATAACGATCTAATGTTCTGATAACAACCGGAAATGTGACATCGGTCATTGTTAGTGAAGAAGTGGAAATATTCTATTGCGATTGGAAGTCCTCAATTTCACCGTTTTTGTTTAATGTATCTGGCTGTTGAACATTCGGTCGTATTTTTAAAGTTGTAGGTAATCTAGAAGTACTAGGAATGGATTCCACCCCTATTTGCAAGACTATTTGTTCTTCACGTTGCTCTTGTTGATGTAATATATGTAAATCTATCTCAATTTTTTTGGTCGCTTCACGATTTAAACTATTAATCATTATTTTATGGTCAGTTCGTTGGTCGATTAAGAAATTTCGTTCTGGTATTGGAATCTTTCGGTTTCTAGGACAGTTGCAATCTCTGAACTTTTGCAAGTTGCAATATCAAACAATTTCTTGCTATCCTCACCAAACTTTAATAGCTTTTCTTTGTAACCGTCTTCGTCCTTCCTGCCTTAATAAGGTTTCAATAATGTTATATACTTATCGTGGAAAACTATAATAATTCTAGCCAATATTGTTTTGTGTTCTACTTACTTATAATTGAAATTGAGTGGGAGAGTGAAGGTTGAATCCTGTGACAGGTTATAACTCTTTGGTTGTAGCGATAGGTCGGGGGTTGGTGCGAAATTCAAAATAGCTCGATTTAAGTAGCGCTGGGGCAGTTATTCTGATAAAAATAGAAATAAGTGTTATTGAAGTTTTCGATTCATATCCTAGAAGCAAATTGATACCGCACCCCGCGTAGGTAAAAATGCAAAAAAATTTTTTTTTTCTAATTTCAAAATTTGAATCACGTTGGGGCAGATGTTAGAGTCATAATATAAAAAAATGACAATTAACTTTTCCAATCCTTTCCCACAGTAGCGTCGATTCCGCACCCCGCGTTTGTAAAAATTATGATTTCATTTTTCTCCATATAACAGCGCTCCACCCTAATACACAGCGTGCCGGCGCCGTCTCTGGAGCCGTCATTCCTTCAAAATTTTCAGTCTCGACCGATAGCGAGAATCATCTTTCGTTACCAGAACTAGAAGTGGTAACGGAATATAATAACGTGCAACCCTGCAACGGATTTAAATGTATTCACATGTAATCTCGCCAATATTTTCGTGCGTCTAATTGGCTATTTACTGAATTTGGTAGGTACTACGTATTAACAAATATTTCTGTTGGTAAAAAATATAAATGGAATTATTTCATAGTAGTCATGAAATATTTATTTGCAAGATTTTTAACTGTTACCAATGGTAACAGTGGTTACATGGACGCTTCGCCAGTGACCAAATATATGTTTATGTCTGTGATATATCTCCTAGTTGTATCTCCTCCTCCAAACGCCATTTTCACAGATGCCACCGAATATTCCTATCAAGATCCTTCGTTTAAAGCTAGGTAAGCAAACAAATGTTTTTATCTGCCTTGGAGATGGTCCATATCTCCGATCCATATGTCAACACTGGTTGTATAAAGATTTTGTATATGGTTATTTTGTTTTGGCCTGTAATTAGTTTTTTTTTAATACTTCCAAAACACTTCTATTTAGAAAAAGAAAAACTGGTACGGTGTATGCTACCGACTTAAAGCTAAAGTACCTTTTAGTACTACAATACGTTACAATTTAATAATCCAGTGTCAAAAAGGCTTAAAAGTTAAAGACAAAAAATTTATGCGGTAAAATAACTGTTGCCCAACCCAAAAGGGATGCATATGACCGGTACTAGAAATTCGAAATTTATGGAATCGATTTATCTCTGGAAGATAAATACACGTACCAGATTTCGTTTTTTTTTAATAGAACCGTTCTATATGTATTTAAAAAAACTACTGCTGTTAGAAAATAGTAAAAAATGTGTATCTCATAAATAAACATTGCTTTTCGCTTAAATTCAATGTCCAAGCTGCTACCATGCATCTTAGCAATTTAAACATTAATTTATATTAAGCAAAAAGCACTGTTTATCAAATTTATTCCTTTCATTTGCACCATACCAAGCATAAATGTAGGTACCTCTATATTAAATTAAATAAGTACCTACATACTGTGTTTTGAAAATTATCATGTTATTTTAAATTATTTCAGTTAGCAGAAAAAGTTGAATTTTCCAAGAAGATTCAACCAGCACGTTTGCCAAATCAAGATGACCAATTACCAGAGGGGGCGCCACTTTTAGCTGCTGGTTGGGGACTAACTGAGGTATGAGTAAACACATGAACAAAATTAACATATTATATCGCTGATATTAAAAATATGTTGGGCGTCCCAAAAGTAGCGGAATGGGCGAATTTTTCGCGAAATAAACATCGGATCGAAAAATTGAAAAATTAGTGTTCAATAATTTTCAAAAATCTATCTCATGACACCAAACACGACCTCCCACTCCACCCCCTAGAGGGGGAGTGGGGGTTATTTTAAAATCCTAAATGGAAACCCCCAGGTTTAACTACTTTGGATTATTTACGTAAAAGTAAGCAACTTCTATTCGAGACATATTTTCGAACCGTGGATAGATGGCGCTATAATCGGAAAAAATAATTTATCCTAATACCATAAGTAAATTATAGAAACGGTCTAACATCTCGAGAAATACACTTCCAAATAAAAAACCAAAAAACACGTTTAATATTTTTTAAAAACCTATCGGATGACACCAAACACGATCCCCCATTCAACACCCTGGAGGTAGGGTGGGTGTATCTCTAAAATCTTAAATAGGAATCCCCATTTTTTATTGCAGTGTTACTCGATAGATTTTGAAAAATATTAAACACTTATTTTCTTTGAAGTTATTCTTCTTTAGACGCGATTGAGAGTAAAATTTCATAAATATGCGCGCATGCGCTCAAAGACAGTAATAGTTCGTTGCTAATCTTTCAAGATAGGTATGTATGTATCTGTATCAGCGCAAATAAGTCAATAAAAGAATATATTAGTGTTTTTAGTAAATGTATTATTTATTATAATTTTTGGATTTGTCTTTCTCTGTAGTAAGATAATAAAATATTATGTAGGTAAGCTTTTTTCATGAGGATATTTCAGTGCGTCACAGTTTCTCGATTTCTTTCTAACGCATTAAATTATATGTGACAGAAAAAACGCACGTCGGTGATTACATTTCGTCGGTGACATTTATAACATTTATTCTAGTTGTCAATAGATGGCGCCATAATTGAAAATAAAATAATTTGCGAATTATATAATATATCTACGAATATAATCTGAACAATTTATAAGACTATACAAATCAAAGAAAATGCCATTTTATAAATGCAATAAACACAATCGATTTGGTTTTATGCCAAATTGCAAATAAAATGTGACAACTGTCAGATTTAACTAAAATGCCATGTCACTAAAATGTATATTATCACGGACTTACCTTTTTTTCTATCATTTGTGACGCACTGAAAAATGCTCATGAAAAGAAGCATATAACATTTTTATATGTCTATTTGTCACCGTGTTGTGTAATTATATCCGAAACTTTCGTGTCACTTAACCCATTAACGCCCAAGTTTTTTTTTATTTAAAAATCTTTACTTTTAGGGTTAATTCGATGAAAATGTTAATAATTTAATCCAAAAAAAGTTTTTCGTTTTCCTGTCTTTTCTTAAAAAAATTATATGGTGTTTCCAGATGGTAACGCTGGGCGCTTAAGGAATTTTTAGGATCGTTGAAACCAAAATTTTAATATTTTTTAAATATTTATTTGAGAACATTTTCATCGTCGGGTGTGGTATCCTATAAAACAATTAACACACAAACCAACGTTGCATTTTTACACATTGTTCGTCCAGATGTTGTACATCTGTCTCCAGCACATCGCCTTATACTGCTTGATGTAACAAATGGTCGACGCGATCAAAACGAAGATCTGGCAAGTTCTGTCTATGTAGACTAGGTCTTCCTGTATATAAGGGACGACTTCCATATCTTGCGAGAAGAACTTGGGCCAATTCTCTCCTAAACGATAGCAAGGATATATTTTTTTTATTTTTTTTTTTATATAAATGCCATGAATTATGGACTGCAACATCCAACAGCCATGTTACAATTTGCCAGTACCATTTTTTACTGCAAATTGCTACTCGGTAGGTTGAAACACCTTGACCCATCCAGTCGGTACCCCCATATTTTGTTGTATTCAGCAATATAGTGAGGCCGACTTACTTGAATGTGGCCTTTTTCTTTATGAGAAAATCTTTTCACCGTGCCCAATGCTGAACCATCACAACTCGTAGATGCTATTGTAACAACAGAGTTATCTTTCCATCGCACCACTAACACTATCGCTTCTGCTAACAAAAATCCACGACTGAAAAAAAAAGATTATGACTCCGTAAGCGCCCACCGCAACCATATGGTAACGGCGTACTTTGACTATTCCTATCGGTTTCGCTACATTTAATTGTCGATAAAATACAACAATTTATAATAAGTTGGGGTATAATAAACTTAGTTTTTTTTAACATATGCAAATATAGTTACTAGAACACTATCAAAAATTGCTTACGCAAAACGGACGTCCATCTTTTTCTATAAATTTAAACCACACTGTCATATGATTATCTCTCGACGGTTGAGAAAAGGCTAAAAAACGAATCCGTTACGTTTTATAGGTGCCTGAAGTATCCCTAGAAACGATAGTTCTCAAAATATGTTGCGGACTAATTCCACGGGCATACCGCAGAATTTTTAAAAATCATGGGTGTTACGTTACCATATGGTAACGCTGGGCGCTAATGGGTTAAAGAAACTCGGTGGGGTAGTTGGTAGAGCGTTCGGCCAGAGATTGGAAGGTCACGGGTTCCAATCCTGGACGATTCATATTTTTTTTTTAATTTTTGGTTGTTTTGATAAAAAAATTTTGAAAGTAGTAGATAAGAAAGTTAGTTTAATATTTAAATAAAATACAAATAACCTGTTAAGTATATTTACTTCGTTGAAATTATATAATAGAAGAATAACTTCTTACGTGCGTACAAAGTACACACACATTCTTTTTTTGGGACGGGGGCAGTTTTGGTTTTTATTTGATTCAGAGTTGGACCACCATCTCCGAATATTACTCTGGGCTAATTAGCAAAATACAAGGAAAAGTCATTTACCAGCAATTTTATTGCCGGAATCGAATCTTATTATTGTATGTATTAACATTATAGATATGCAAAGTCCGCAGTAGTGTGCTACTTTTTTATAAACAAAATGGCGCCCGAAAATCGTGTTTTTTTCAATTTTTGCTCTATAACTCCAAAGATTTTAACTTTAGACCAAAACACCCAAATAAAAATTCACCGCAATTAAATTCTGCATAGAGATGTGTTTTTCCGATTTACTTTGAAGAAAACTTTCCCCGGAAAAAGCGGGTTTTTCCAACAAAATCTTTAATTTTCAACTAAACTTTTAGATAAGTAATTGTTAATCAATAATTAAATAACTTGGTAATGTAAAAGCCCTTTCCGTATATATTATAATTCCAGAAGTCTATGGAAATTGAATGAACAGTTTAGCAACAATTAAAATGTATATTAAAAAATTACGGTCGCTATAATAACGACAATAATTATGCTGCATAAGAATAACTATGATTTTTTCATAAAAAGACACTATACCTATCTAATGTACTGTACAGAATTGAAATTGGACTATTTAAGCGGCGTCAGGAATATTTTAAAATTATAAACAATTTTTTGGTTTTTTAAACAAATAGAATATCTCGGGAAATATTAAACTAAATTAAATCGTGAAAACAGTAGTCGAAAGACAGCGGCAGGGCGCTTCTTTTAAAAGAAAAAACGTTTAATTATGACGAGTGGTTCCTGAGATACAACCGGTCAAAGTTGACCAGAATTTACGGCAAAGATATAAACAATAGGATCATAATTTTCAAACCATCACCTTTTTATTTTTGTCCTCTTTCTCCACACCAATTTTCATATCTTTAAAATCCTCATAACATATATTATTATAATAAAAACTATCGATAATACGTGTGAAAATTGCCAAAAATAGCAAAATTCCAATCAAAAATTAGGTTGGAGAAAATGTAACCCTCAAAGTTCAAAATCGGTATACGTTAACAAAATGCATTTTCTCGGCTTCCCATGGAGCAATTTCCTTCATTATTTTTTTGTTCCCTAATGACTGGAGTAGAGCCATCGAACTAGCGCATTATTAAATGTCAAACTTGCTTTTGTTTTGTTATAATAGATTAAATTATTTATAAGAACAGAAAATTACATATTTTTTCCAGTTGTAGGCTTTTTTTTAGATAAACTTACTACAAGTGTACCTTTTAAAGTTAAAAACATAAATATTCTCATTTGAAAGCTGTATAATTATTTAAACAATTTTTATTTAAACAAATTAAATTATTGTGTTATAATAAATAAATTAATTTATTATAACAAAACAAAAGCAAGTTTGACATTTAATAATGCGTTAGTTCGATGGCTCTACTCGAGTTACTAGGGAACAAAAAAAGAATGAAGGAAATTGCTCCATGGGAAGCCGAGAAAATGCATTTTTTTAACGTATACCGATTTTGAACGTTGAGGGTTACATTTTCTCCAACCTAATTTTTGATTGGAATTTTGCTATTTTTAGCAATTTTCACACGTATTATCGATAGTTTTTATTATAATAATATATGTTATGAGGATTTTAAAGATATGAAAATTAGTGTGGAGAAAGAGGACAAAAATAAAAAGGTGATGGTTTGAAAATTATGATCCTATTGTTTATATCTTTGCCGTAAATTTCGGTCAACGTTGACCGGTTGTATCTCAGGAACCACTCGTCATAATAAAACGTTTTTTATTTTAAAAGAAGCGTCCTGCCGCTGTCTTTCGAATACCGTTTTCACAATTTAATTTAGTTTAATATTTCCCGAGATATTCTATTTGTTTATAAGCCAAAAAAATTGTTTATAATTTTAAAATATTCCCGAGACCGCTTAAATAGTCAAATTTCAATTCTGTAAAGTACATTAGATAGGTATAGTGTCTTTTTTATGAAAAAATCATAGTTATTCTTATGCATCATAATTATTGTCGTTATTATAGCGACCGTAAATTTTTAATTAACATTTCAATTGTTGCTAAATTGTTCATTCAATTTCCATCGGCTTCTGGAATTATAATACATACGGAAAGGGCTTTACGTTACCAAGTTATTTAATTATTGATTAACAACTACTTATCTAAAGTTTAGTTGAAAATTAAAGATTTTGTTGGAAAAACCCGCTTTTTCTGGGGAAAGTTTTCGTCGAAGTAAATCGGAAAAAACACGTCTCTATGCAGAATTTAATTGCGGTGAATTTTTATTTGGGTGTTTTATATGCAAGAGTGCATATGCATATGCACTCTTGCATTATAAATTTAGTCGAAAAAGTTGATTATCCAGTTGGAGTTGAGTTTCCCTAGTTCGAGTCGACTCAAACGGCTGGTTTTAGAAAAAGTTGATTATAAATATAAAATGAAGATTTTTATTCAACATTTACTAGTAAAAGTAGACTCCAACTAGTTAAAGTATACTCTTCCCAACTCCATTTAATAAAAGTTGATTCACACAAAACAACCGTTTCTAGAAATTAAATGTCACTGTATATTATGTTCAAATCGTGATATTTATAGTCCAGGCTGTATCGTCACCCCCGTTAGGTAAATTATTCCAGTTCGATTCTTTTGCACAAACTTACTCAAAAAGAGGTCCTTATAACGAATCCACAGGGTGTCAGGTGGTACTGTAATCGAAAAATTGTTTAAACAATTTTTTTAAACAAATTCACAAAAAAAAATTACTTCGGACATTTTTTTTACAATATTTGGGTCATTCGGAGCAAAAGAGGTCTTTTGTGATTTTTCTGTAAAATTTATTGTTATCGAGTTATACGCGATTTAAAATTTGAAAAATGCGAAACTGACCATTTTCAAGACTTAATAACTCAGTTAAAAATTATTATTATGAAAGTCAGAAAGTCATCAAATCAAATTTTATCGAGCCCCCTACAAGGTACTGAAGAAATATTTGTCATTATTGTATTACTAAGCTGTTATTTTTAATTATTAACAATGAGCGCTAGGAGCGTATTAAGGCGGCTGTCAATGTGAGTGCGACTGAGATGCACCATTGGACTGTCGGAATGGAGGATCTTACTCGCACTCACATTGACGGCCGCCTCAATACGCTTTTAGCGCTCATTGTTGATAATTAAAAATAACAGCTTAGTAATAAAATAATGACAAAAATTTCTTCAGGATCTTGTAGGGGGGGCTTTAAACTTTGATTAGGATACTTTCTGACTTCCATAATAATAGTTTTTAATCGAGTTATTAAGCCTTAAAAATGGTCATTTCGCATTTTTCAAATTTTAAATCGCGTAGGTATAACTCGAAAACTATCAATTTTAGAGAAAAATGACAAGAGACCTTTTTTGCTCCGAATGACCAAAATAATCTAAAAAATTTGTCCGGAGTGAAATACTTAGTTATTTATAAAACAATTCGTGAAGTATGCTTTTTGCGCACGCACGCGATGTTTAGAGCACGAGCGGGCCGGGTGCTATACATCGCCTAAGTGCGCAAAAAGTACTTCACGCACAGTTTCATACAATATTTTATCTACCAAAAAACAATTAAAAATACTGCAACTCTCCGTCACTGGAATACATTCCTATTTTACAATTTTTTTGAACTTTGACATTTAAAAATTCAAACTTCTGTCAAACCACAAAACTGTCAAAACTTTTTCGTAATTTATTGCTCACATGTCATCACCATGACAAGGCGAAAGTTAAGGATATTTGGTTATATGAAAATGTGCTAAAAACAGTGCGAAAAAGTAAATCCCATTTAAAATACATTATTACTTCAGGCACACTTTAAACCCTTCATGTACTGCTAACGAGCGATCCAAAATTAGTGGGATCAAAGCTAGCCGTGCAAAAAATTACGTATGTCCTCTTTTAATCTGAATTTATATCATTGGTTTATCAATTAATTTTGATTAACATTATAAAACATAAAAAATCAGTCAAAACTTTTAACACTGAACTTTAATCAAAAATAAAAAGAATTAACAAAATTATAAGTAACAATAATAAATAAAATCAAACAACCAACATCTCCACATAACCTAACTTTTCTTGAAGTTGACGTACACTGCAAAGTTGACGTAAACTGGTAAATATATCTGAATTAAGAATAGACATGCACTGTATAGCTATCTCTGTCGTTCAGAGCCACCTATGGTGACAATAATTTATATCTATATTTACAATTTTCACACAATAAAAACTTATACATAAATAATATGAGGTAGAAAAGATAAGAATTATTTTTGTGAATTTGGTTAACAAAAATTGGTTAAACAATTTTTCGACCGCGGTACCGCCTGACACTGTGTATTTGTTATAAGGATGTATTTGTTTGAGTAAGTTTGTGCAAAAAAATCGAATCAGAATAATTTACCTAACGGGGGCGACGTTACAGCCTGGACTAATAAGTAGTTGAAACGGTCAAAACAAAGAGACGCACACTCATCTTAAATTCACATGAGATTATAGTCGTATAAATTGTATAATCTACTTTTACTAACAAGGGTTAGGAAGAGTCAACTTCAACTTTGGTAAAAGTTGATTTAAATTTTTCAAATCAACTTTTACTGCTCGTTTCAGTTGGAGTTGACTCGAACTAGGAAAAGTCAACTCTAACTGAGAATCAACTTGAACTGTAACATATACAAGAGACATATCAGCAAATAAACCTAAAGTTGAGGGAATGCAACTCATTATTGCACATCCCAATGCGACACATGGAAGCACCATCTCGATGAGGAGATATATTGATGTATATTTGGCCCTGTATATTTGAAAATATTTTTAAATTACCTTTCTGTTCCCCAACTTTTACCTAAATAATTTTTTGCCTAAGTGTTACGACAAACGAGTTATTGGACTTCCTCACACTAATGCCCCACCCTGTATACAGGGTGAGGCAAATAAGGGGCTTATTAGAAATATCTCGAGAACTAAAGGCAACAGAATCATGAAAATTTGTATTAAGGGATTTTTGAAGCATCATTTGTTTAATGAAAATATTTTCATCTATTTGCTACTTCCGGTTATACCGGAAGTTGCTTATAACTTCGTTTTTTTTTAATGAGATACCCTGTATATTTTTACATTTTTGGATTCTCTTCGATGTCTTCTTTCTTAAAATATGAGGTTTTGTAATGTTCTACAGGGTATTTTAAAACATAATTACGTTTTTTTATTAATTTCGTAGCAAGATTCATACCCTGTAGAATTGTAGTAGTTTGACATCTAAAACTCTACTTACGTTCAAATAATTTTTAATATAGTCTACTATTGTTAAGAATCACTAATATAGCTAAATTTTTAATTTTAGTATACAGGGTTGGTCGAAACTCGGAATGAGTATTTTCTGAGTTTTCTTAAATGAAACACCCTGTATTTTAGTATTGCAATGAAATGATATTTTATGGTACTTTTTTATTTCTTAAGCATTCCCTATACCTAGCTGTTTTAATTTGTGCTTAATTGTTAATCGCACCAACAATCTTAACTACGTAGGTATTTTGATAGCTAAACCATTGTTGGTAATTTTAAGGATCAGTCTGGATTTATGTATTTATTTCTGAAAAATTATTTGTGATTGAATATTTTTACGGCCAACCTAATAAAATTTTACGTATTTTTTGTTGCAATTAATGTTTAGCTTGAATCACCAATAACTCACAAATTAAAGCAATTAGGTATAGGGAATACTTATAAAATAAAAAAGTACCATGAAATATTATTTCATTACAATACTAAAATACAGGGTGTTCCATTTAAGAAAACTCAGAAAATATTCAATCCGAGTTTCGACCAACCCTGTATACTAAAATTTCAAAATTAGCTATACTAATGATTCTTGACAATAGTAGACTATATTAAAAATCACCTGAACGTAAGCAGAGTTTTTAATGTCAAACTATTACAATTCTACAGGGTGTGAATATTGCTACGAAATTAATAAAAAAACGTAAATATCTCTTAAAATACCCTGTATAATATTACAAAACCTCATATTTTATGAAATAAGATATTGAGGAGAATCCAAAAATGTAAAAATATACAGGGTGTCCCATTTAAAAAAACGAAGTTATAAGCAACTTCCGGTATAACCGAAAGTTGCAAAGAGATGAAAATATTTTCATTTAATAGATCATATTTCAAAACCCCTTTATTCCAATTTTCATGATTCTGTTGCCTTTATTTCTCGAGATATTTCTAATAGGCCAGTTATCTGCCTCACCCTATATTTATATTTATATTATATGTAAATATTATATAAGGTGTCCCAAAAGTAGCGGAACGGTCGAACAGGAACTCTAAAATCTTAAATAGGAACCCTAATTTTAATTGCAGTTTTGGATTTCTCTTGAAAGAATAAGTAACATTGTACCTATATTAGAAACATTTTTTAGAAATGTTCATAGATGGCGCTAATAAACCGTATTTTTCGGATTATACAGCCATCTATCAAGAATTCTAAAAAATGTTTCGAATAAATATTACTTATTTATTCGTGCGGAATTTAAGTCTGCTATAAAAAATGGGGGTTCCTATTTAAGATTTTAAAGTTACCTCCCACCCTACCTCCAGGGGTTGGGGTAGAAAGTCATTTTTATGTTTTTCGATAGGTTTTTGAAAAATATTAGACCCGTGTTTTTTGGTTTTTCATTTGGAATTGTGTTTCTCGAGACATTAGACCGTTTCTATAATTTACGTATGGTATCACGATAAATCGTTATTTCCGATTATAGCGCCATCTATTGAAAATTCGAAAAAATGTCTCAAATAAAAGTTGCTTACTTTTACGAGGAATCCAAATCTGCAATAAAAACTAGGGGGTTTCTATTTAATATTTTAAAATTACCGCCCACTCCACTACCAGGGTGTAGAGTGGGAGTCGTGTTTGATGTTATTCGATAGATTTTTTAAAATTATTGAACATGTATTTTTCAGTTTATCGATCCGATGTTCATTTCGCGAAATATTCGACCGTTCCACTTCTTTTGGGTCACCCTGTATATAATTATTATAATAAAATTTTCAATTTTTTTGTACAGATTTCTACTGGATTAGGTCCTTACTGGATCGATTTATGCCGTGAACCATGGACGTATAAATAAAGATATATTTATTATACGTCCATGTATTATATATCTTTATTTATACGTCCATGCCGTGAACAAAATACTTCATAAAGTTTTTCTGTCGAAGGTTTTATTTTATGCAATAAATATGTTTGCAGGTAAATGGGACTACTACTGCATCAGATGTTCTCAAAGCAGCCAAAATTGAAGTTCTACCGCAGACAACTTGCAATACCCTAATAGTTTTATACAAAGGAATAATATGTGCTGGAAATAGAACAAACGGCATTTATTGGGTAAATCAAATTTAAATATTTAAACACAAATTTAAACAAGTATTTGTAATTAATCGTTTTTCATTTACACTCGTAAATTACTCTTGATTCACTTCAAGATTTAGTTATTCCTATTTTTATAACTACGTGTGCCCTTTCAGGGCCGGATTTAATGGGTGGCAGGCTCAGTGGCGTGCTGGAACTTTTCAAGCGGCCCGGTGATTTTATAGAAAAGCGGCCTCCCATCCTTATTTTATCTTCTATTATCAGAACATTCAGAATTTTTATTTCTTATTTATAAAACAAAAATACTTTTTCTTTGACTCTGTCTGTTTTTTCAATGTGCCTCTAATAAGTCGTCGTTAAGTCTTCCAACTGATCTTCTTATTGAGGAACCGTCTTTCGCTGTCCTTACTACTCTATTTGTTGTCATTCGGCGTATGTGGTCATTCCATTCTATTCTTCTGTTTCTTATCCAGTTTGTTATTAATATTGTCCACCTTGAATCTCCGTTGTATATCTGTACTTCTAGCTCTGTGTCCCATAGGGTCTTACCATCGATTTTTCGAAGGGTTCTCATCTCCGCTGTTTCGAGCAATTTTTTTGTCCTCTCTGTGTCGGGTCATGTTTCTGCCGCGTATGTAATTATTGGTCTGATGACTGTTTTATAAATTCTCCCTTTCTTTTCTTTTCCGATATTTTTATTTCTCCATATTGTGTGTCATTTAGACAACCTGCGGCTCTGTTTGTTCTATTCACTTGATCTTCCACTTCTGTTTCGAGCTTTCCGTAGCTAGATAGTTTGATGCCCAGATATTAAAACTCCATCATATGTTCTATTAGCCCTCCAGCTCCAATTTACATCTTATTGGATTTGCTATTATAACCATGCATTTTGTCTTTTTTGGGAAAATTAACATATTAAATTTTCTGGCGGTTATGTTAAATTGGTGGAGCATACGTTGTAAGAAATGTTTGATCTCTTGCGAAGAGTTGAGTACAAAAGCAATAAAGTTGGTCTGAAAATCAATAAAGCTAATACGAAAATAATGGTGGTCGACAGATTCGACACTATTCAACTAACTAACGTCAGGAATGTTACAGGAATACCAGATAGTAAACACCTTTGTCTATCTCGGGTCTAGTGTAACTGACGATGGTAACTGTGAAGCAGAAGTTCGGAGACCTATTGGTATGAATGGAATTCCCGCGTAGACGAAGACCCAAATTCCCACGAAGACGTATTGGAATGCCCTTGTATTCTCAATATTTCTATACGGGTCAGATACTTGGACTCTTTGAGTCCAAGTGTGGTGCTTTTGAGAGTTGATGCCTTTGAAATGTGGTGCTGGAGAAAAATGCTGCGCATACCTTGGACATCTCATAGGACAAACGTTTCCATTCTAAACCAACTCGAAATTAAAAAAAGGCTGTCCACAATATGTCTGCAGCGAATTATGCAATTCTTCGGTCACGTGGTTCGCAGAGGTTACGATAGTTTGGAGATATTAATTGTTTCTGGAAACGTTCCGGGGAGAAGATCAAGAGGACGATCACCAACTAGATGGTCCGACCAAATTAAGAATTCAGCTGGAAAGTCATTTTGCGAAGCTCTTAGAGCAGCTGAAGATACAGACCAATGGAATAAAATTGTTAGGAAGAATATTGGAAAAAATCACAATCCTCAGTAATGGGGAAACGACAAGAGAGATAGAGAGAGAGAGAGAGAGAGAGAGAGATACGTTGTAAATCATCTTCACTTTGAGACATTAGTATTGCATCGTCTGTTTGCATTGTTTGTTTTTAAGTTGTTTTTCCATTTATAGAAAATATTATAAAATCTATATTATACATATTTATTTTTCTAATGGATCTATAATTCTCGCTAATTTCAAGATAACCGCGATACATCGCCTGGTTCTGTCCACTCAGCAAAATCGAAAATATCCAAAAATACTTATACCGCATTTACACTCAGCCCTGTTTGACAGGGAATTGGGCAGGGAAGTGGGCAGCGTGAATGTGTAAATAGCTCACTCGCGCTGTTGCTGCTCATGCTACTGACATTGCACGGCGCTTCCTTAAAAGTCGGTTTTCGAGATGGAAGTCAAAGGACTGCCAGCGCGAGCGCGAGTAAGTATTCACATTCAACTATTCTCTCTCTCGTCTAAGTGAGTAAGGGAGCAAGACGATGCTGTCGTCACATTCCATTCTTGAAAGTCGTTCGGTAAATGAGTTATGAGGACATTGGCGAGGAACTGATGTGAACACCTCACTCGCGTCGATATCATATTTCGGGCAATGTTTCCGACAGCGGCATTCGCAGTGGTAAAGGCTGAGTATAATAAACTTAAACCAACTTTTCCCAGAAACACATATCTAAAATATATACAATTGCTGAGTCGTATTTTTTGTTAAAGTCTGTGTTTATATTATTAGCCGAATAATATCTATTCGTGACTCAATTAAACATCTTAATTTTAACCGTTTTGAAATAGAGGAATTAATGCAATATTATTCAAATGGCTCGAACACTATATGTATGGAAATAAAATATTTTTGAAATGTTTTGTTAATATCATTTGATTATAAATTAAAAAGAAATTGTTACATCTAAAATTCGTTGTGAAAAAAACTTATTTGACCGGCCTCAAGAGGCCGCGGCCTCTCGGTGATTGCACCGATTCATTTATATGGCCAGCACGCCACTGGGCAGGCTGGGCAGCTGCCCGGGGCCCCCACAAAGCCTCAAACATAAGAGGTTCATTTAAACAGATATTGGCATGAGATACAGGAACTCGACAATGTATGACAAGTATAAAATGAAGTAGCGTAGGAGTGATAATATAATACATTGTTCATGGTTATGTTTTTCACCTTCCACCCGCTGACTGTATTGCTTCGCTTGTAAATACTTATCTAGTGTTCGTACACATTTTAGCCACCAAGGGCGGATCCAGGACCGATTTTCGGGAGGGGCCATGCACTTTTTTTTTGGAGAGTGACCCGGGGGTCTGGTGGTATTTTTAAAAATTTGGGTTACAATGGTGAGTTTTAAGGCACTTTTCACACACTATTGAGTGCCATAAAGACACTCAAAACTTATCGTTTTTAAAGTATTATTAAAGTCAATACCGATTCCTACACTCATTCTTGATTTGCACTAATTAGGTATTTTTATCTTCTCATAATCGTCAATGAACTTGACAGTCTTCACCAATATTGTTATTGTGTATGTATCTCAAATTTAGAAAAAGCTGTTCCACGTAGGATACGTTTCGTCAAATATGATAAGGTAAAAATTTGCACTTTGAACCTGATTCATTATTTATTCAATCATTTATTCACCACAACATGTTATCAATTGACTTTGATTGGTGTTACTGATGTATGTTGCTCGGGAAGATGCTGTGGATACATGTTGTTTAAGAGTCTTATCTCCTGATGCTATTTGAAACCTTAACAATTCACTCATTGCTAGGTCCAGCATCTTCTTCCAGAAGCAGACGGCCATCATTACGATGGCCTCTTAGAGGAATAATTTGTCGACCTAAGAACACTATAGACTCTACTATTCGTCGTAGTTTTCCCTATTTTCTTGTATCTGTCTAGACCTCTGAGAGTCTAGCTGGTTAATGTCTGACTTTTGCGGGTTGCGATAACTTCATGGTTTTGTATGGTTCCGTCCCATGAGTGTGGCGAAAAATGTTAAAGGTTTCGTGACAAGGCTTTTGACTGTCATCCCTTTATTGAAACAATATTTTTTATTAGAAAAATAAAACGGAATAGGTATTTGCAAAACAATCCCTTTTTTAATGTGCGAAAGTACCAACGAACTCCTTTGTTCTAAGTGCTGGTGACCCATGTAACGCTAAATTTCTTTTTTATTCTTTGTGTGTACAGAATATGGAAATTGATACGATTGATGGCTGCCAAAGTCGTTTTAACAAATGTCACTTTGTAAAATTATCAACATTTTGATTTACAAAACATCCTGTCATTCTTAAAGCTTCCGTTACTGCTTTTGTTCAATTATAGTTCAGAAGACAGCTGTATCCCCTGTTTTGTGCATATGTTACAGTTCAAGTTGATTCTCAGTTAAGAGTTGACTTCCTAGTTCGAGTCAACTCCAACTGAAACGAGCAGTAAAAGTTTATTTGAAAAATTTAAACCAACTTTTACTAGTTGAAGTTGACTCTTCCTAACTCTTGTTAGTAAAAGTAGATTATACAATTTATACGAGTATAATCTCACGTGCATTTTTAATGAGTGTGCGTCTCTTTGTTTTGACCGTTTCAACTACTTATTAGTCCGGACTGTAACGTCGCCCCCGTTAGGTAAATTGTTCTGATTCGATTTTTTTCCACAAACTTACTCAAACAAATACATCCTTATAACAAATACACAGCGTCAGGCGGTACCGCGGTCGAAAAATTGTTTAACCAATTTTTGTTAACCAAATTCACAAAAATAATTCTTACTACTCTACCTCATATTATGTATAAGTTTTTATTGTGTGAAAATTGTAAATATAGATAGCAGTACATGAAGGGTTTAAATTGTGCCTGAAGTAATAATGTATTTTAAATGGGATTTACTTTTCCGCACCGTTTTTTAGCACACTTTCATATAATGAAATATCCTTAACTTTCGCCTTGTCATGGTGATGACATGTGAGCAATAAATTACAAAAAAAGTTTTGACAGTTTTGTGGTTTGACAGATGTTTTAATTTTTAAATGTCAAAGTTCTAAAAAATTGTAAAATAGGAATGTATTCCAGTGACGAAGAGTTGCAGTTTTTTTATTTGTTTTTTGGTAGATAAAATATTGTATCAAACTGTGCGTGAAGTACTTTTTGCGCACTTAGGCGATGTATAGCACTCGGTCCGTTCGTGCTCTAAACATCGCGTGCGTGCGCAAAAAGCATACTTCACGACCTGTTTTATAAATAACTAAGTATTTCACTCCGGACAAATTTTTTTAGATTATTTTGGTCATTCGGAGCAAAAAGGTCTCTTGTGATTTTTCTCTAAAATTCATAGTTTTCGAGTTATACGCGATTTAAAATTTGAAAAATGCGAAATGGCCATTTTTAAGGCTTAATAACTCGATTAAAAAGTATTATTATGAAAGTCAGAAAGTCACCTAATCAAAGTTTAAAGCCCTCCCCTACAAGATCCTGAAGAAATTTTTGTCATTATTTTATTACTAAGCTGTTATTTTTAATTATCAACAATGAGCGCTAAAAGCGTATTGAGGCGGTCGTCAATGTGAGTGCTAGTAAGATCCTCCATTCTGACCGTCCAATGGTGCATCTCAGTCGCACTCACATTGACAGCTGCCTCAATACGCTCCTAGCGTTCATTGTTAATAATTAAAAATAACAGCTAAATAATACAATAATGACAAATATTTCTTCAGTACCTTGTAGGAGGTCGTTAAAATTTGATTTGGTGACTTTCATAATGATAATTTTTAACTGAGTTATTAAGCCTTGAAAATGGTCATTTTTGCATTTTTCAAATTTTAAATCGCGTATAACTCGAGAACAATACATTTTACAGAAAAATCACAAAAGACCTCTTTTGCTCCGAATGATCCAAATTAATGATGTAAAAAAAATGTCCGAACTGATTTTTTTTGTGAATTTGTTAAAAAAAATGTTACAATTTTTCGATTACGGTACCACCTGACACCTTGTGGATTCGTTATAAGGACCTCTTTTTGAGGAAGTTTGTGCAAAAACATCGAACTGGAATAATTTACCTAACGCGGGCGACGATACAGCCTGGACTATAAATATCACGATTTGAACATAATATAAGTAAATAACATTTAATTTTTAGAATCGGTTGTTTGTGTGAATCAACTTTTACTAAATGGCATTGGGAAGAGTATACTTTAACTAGTTGGAGTCTACTTTTACTAGTAAATGTTGAATAAAAATCTTCATTTTATATTTATAATCAACTTTTACTAAAACCAGCCGTTTGAGTCGACTCGAACTAGGAAAAGTCAACTCCAACTGGATAATCAACTTGAACTGTAACACATATATAAGTATGTGTTTAAAACTACAAATATTTAAATTTCTATTTTTTAAATTCTCGGAGGGGGCCATGGCCCCCATGGCCCCCTCCATGGATCCGCCCTTGTTAGCCACAGAGGATTTTGTGATTGGAAACATGCAGATAGTAGGATTATAGATCACGAAATGTCTAAACCACACGAAAGAATTAGGCGTATTGACACTAGGGCTTCCAATCCCGCAATACCGAGATCTCGGTATTGCGGGATCCCGCGTCATTTTCCAATCCCGCGTGATGCGGGATTACAGGCGCGGGATCCGCGGGATTTGCGGGACTGAAAAAAGCGTACACTACTACTGTAGCTACGCTCGAAATTATCAAAAAACTGAAAAAAAAATTCAAGGTTAGCTTCAGAATTAGCTTTGTCTTTGCGTCGTATTTTACAACGACGTAGAAATGTGACGGCACTACTGATTTATCTCCAAAAGCTTCGCAGTTACCAAGCGTCGTGTGACGATTAAACTTTTCATCTCCCACCGAAAAGTTTACTTCGAAAAGAAATTAATGATTTTGTAACGGGAATGAACTTCAGCCTTTTAAATTCATCTGAGAGCAATGATGACGAATATTCTGATCAAGTAAGAAACACGTGAGAAACAATGTAGAGGTTCCATCATGGGGTTCCGGTCTTGATCTTAGATTGCAACAGGAGTTAGAGTTAACTATATCGTCAGCATGTAATGTATTTACTTTTCCCGTCGTCATCTCGAGCTAATACACTTGAGTCCATTATTAAAATAGAAATGATTCTCTACGAATCTGGGGAGTCAATGGGAAAATATCTTACACTTACATATAAAGTTACATATACGTATAAAAATACGCAGGAGTTTGGCAGATGACAGTTTAGATTTAGATATTGGCTAGTATGAATAAAAATAGGAATGTAGTTTATACTCCAAATTTTGGAGTACATACTCCACGCGGTAGTATCTACTCTTATGTACGGTGAGTAGAAACTCATCACATCAACATATTTTTATTCATATGAAATAAATGTAGTATAAACTTATACTTTATGCTCATACTCATGAGAACGTACTCGGAGTTTATACTCCGTTTTTATTCATACCATCCAATATGTTGTGTTTCCTTTGCAAACATTTTCAATTGAAAGTTTTAGCTAAATAATAGATAGTAACTTGTAGCTAAGTAATATAGCAACTAAATTAGTAAACTATATTAATTTTCAGTTGAAAATGGGTTTTTTGGTTGACTTTTAAAATTTTGTTGCTGTATTTCTTGAAGAAATAGATTTTTTGTTTTTTCAGTATTTGTTAGTTTGTTACTGTTTTTTCCGAAGAAAAAACAGTTTTGATCTCATACTAATAGTAATACTTAAATTAATGTGGAGTTAGTTGATTAATTTAATGTTTTATATGCCTTATATAAATACAATGACCATTTTCAATATGCGGGATCCCGCAAATACCGAGATCCCGCGGGATTGAAAATTCGTAGTCCCGCAAATACCGAGATTGAACTCAGGCTGCGGGATTGGAAGCCCTAATTGACACTGAAATAGCAAAACAGGCCGAAGAAATAAAGAATTATTGGAAAATGGTAACTCAAAGACTAATTTTAGTGTTATCAATTTTATTTGTGAACAAGATTTAGCATTTCGCAGCGAAAATGAGTTGTCGAATTCATCACAAAATGAAAATTATTTGGGAATACTCCTGTTATTAGCTGAATATGATTAATTTTTAAAGCACGATATTAATTAATATTCAAATCCTGGAAGCGGACATGTCAACTATTTTTCATCAACTATATTATGTGAGGAAATTGTACATCCGATGGGCCAAAACGTATTAAATGAAATAGTTTCAAAAATTAAAAAGTCAAAAAATTTTTCAGTTTGTATTAATCAAATAAAAATCAATTTCTTAAAATTTCTTGTATTTTTCACTTCCTCTACATATAGATACAACTTATCAGAATGTTTAAAAGCTGCGTCTTTAAGCGACAGCGACGCAGACCGTGGCAAAAATATTATTGTTTCTAAAAGAGCAAATACTAGGATGGTCATGGAGGTAATGCCGCAAAAGGACTAGTTAAAGGTTATAATGAAATTAAAGGAGCATTATCCAAAATTTCGGAAGACTATGAGCAACAATTTAAAACTCGTAGCATTGAAAATGGTTTGTACCTAAAATCGAATGTGTTTACTGGAAACAGAGAGGATATTAGGGAGGACAAACAACACAAGTCATATTGTTCAAGATCCAAATATTGACCTTAATTCAGGAGTGGCAGCACTTGGATCACTTAAATAAATTATACAGTCAAGGCGTGACAATTTTGAAAGGTATGTCATAAATCACAAACAGCCTCCCACCTACCTACCTCTTGGCAGTTTGAACATTTAATTTAAACGAAAAGCAATGTATTTGCCAAATAAACATTTTTTTCTATTTTATGATAGCAATAGAATGTATTTTGAGTTAAATAAATTACATAGGTACATTTTTCTTTTTGCGTCAATAAATTTAATTCAAAAAATATTTTTTTGACCACCCTGTATATATAATGATATTATTGTTTATATTAGTGAATAGAGAATTTAACTCCCATTCAAATGAGCTACCACACGACCCCTATTTCCATTTCAAAAATTATCGATGACGTCATCACGCTTAGATGGATGACATCACTAGTATGAAATGTATGCCAAAAAATTGTAATTTAAAAATAAAAATCGACCTCTTTCGGGATGTTTCTCCAGATTTTCATTTTAGTGAAAATGAATTTATTCCATAATTTAGCCCCTTTCTGTATAAATAATCATAAACATTTAAATATTCATTCCAGTACTCTTTATTTTGCCACATGCTGTACATTTAAAACATTTTAGGGTGATTCAGGAGGTCCTTTAGAACATGATGGTGTAGTTGTAGGTGTTGCATCGTATGTAATTGGTGAGTCAATGTATGGAGGATTTACCAGTGTCGCCGATTACCGTACATGGATAAGCAGAACCACCGGTATCTAATTTGCCAACAGTAACATTTTTTTGAGAATACAATCATGGGACTTGGTTTTTGTTAATGAAATACTTATGTAAATACTGTTCATTTCTCAATATATTTTGATTCAAATAGAAATATTGCCTTACTATAAAACAGCATTATCCACATTTTTCTCTGGGTATTACACACTCATTTTTTTTTCTCAAGATTACACCTTTGGAACATAATATTGAATTTTCCAATTCTCTACACAACCTGTAGAGAATTTGGAATGAAATTGAATACAGTAGGAAAAATGAAAGAATACCCATGAACGAACATATAAAACACGCTGTATTTTCCTGTCACCGTGTCACACAAAAAATTGGCCAGCGCAAGTATATGTAATAATTATTGTTACATGTACTTGCACTGGACAATTTTCTTTGTGACACGGTGACAGGAAAATACAGCGTGTTTTATATGTTCGTTCCTGGGTATTCTTTCATTTTTTCGACTGTATAAAGAATACAAAATAGACGGTCATCAGCAAGCACCAAACCAGAAGGGTGAAGGTCAATGTCGACGGAACAGATTATCTGGAAAGAGTAACAAGAATAACGTAGCTTTTAACTAGAATGGCGTAGAAAGCTTGAGAAGGTCGAGGCCCTCTAAGTAGTGATGTTGAAAAAGTAACTATTCGTTACAAAGTACTCGTTACTTGCGATTACCGAAAGTAACGATTACTATTCAGAGAAACAAATCGTTACTTTGATTACTCTGATTACTTCGTTACATCGTACCAATCGTTGATTACTTTGATTACTCTGATTACTTTGATTACTATGATTACTTTGATTACTCTGATTACTTTGATTACTCTGATTACTTTGATTACTCTCATTACTTTGATTACTCTGATTACTTTGATTACTCTGATTACTTTGATTACTCTGATTACTTTGATTACTCTGATTACTTTGATTACTCTGATTACTTTGATTACTCTGATTACTTTGATTACTCTGATTACTTTGATTACTCTGATTACTTTGATTACTCTGATTACTTCGATTACTCTGATTACTCTGATTACTTTGATTACTCTGATTACTTTGATTACTCTGATTACTTCGTACCAATCGTTGATTACTTTGATTACTTTGATTACTCTGGTTACTCTGATTACTTCGTTACTTCGTACCAATCGTATCAGAGCGAGTAGTGACTATTGTATCTACTTTGATTACTCTGATTACTTCGTTACTTCGTACCAATCGTTGATTACTTTGATTACTCTGATTACTTTGATTACTCTGATTACTTTGATTACTCTGATTACTTCGGTACTTCGTACCAATCGTATCAGAGCGACTAATGACTATTGTATCTACTTTGATTACTCTGATTACTTCGTTACTTCTTACCAATCGTATCAGAAGAGCGAGTAACGATTATTGTATCTACAATCTACAACCATTACTTTACTTACATACTTTCTAGACTGACCGTAAAAATGTGGAAATGATTATGTTTCTACAGTATGAGTATGATCAATGATCAACAACTTTAATTTTGTATGCATTGCATTGGTTTTATTAGAATTAGACCAGGGCATTTAGCACTAAAAGCACCAGAATAAATAGATTTTTAAATAGAGCACCTAGACTTGCAACTTTTTGCGTTGTGTTCAGGATGAACTCAAGAAAAAGGTTACAATAGAAAAATGGGTGGAAATGCATAAGCGCATTTTAAAATGTATAAAATGCATCCAAAAGTTCATAAACATGTCAAAATCAGTATACGGTCAGATTTTGTTATTCGGGGGGTTTTTGGGGTCACTGAATACGAATATGCAATCAGAACCGACCTCCGAAGCACCTCTGGTATCCAGGGTTATTCAAAGGTACGTCATCTAGAGTTTAGAGGGTTTTTGCCACTTAATTGATGCAAACAGATTACTCGAGGGTTTTTAGGATCTTCTTCTTTAAGTGCCATCTCCGCTGCGGAGGCGGCAATCAACATAGCTATTCGTATTTTAGAGACGGTTGCTCTGAAAAGTTCATGCGCAGCCATGATATTCTGCGTCTCCCTATGCTTCCCTTTCCTTGAATATTTCCCTGCATAATCAATTTAAGCAAGCTGTATCTCTCTCCACGTGAAATATGTCCGAGATATTCCAATTTTCTTATTTTGATGGTATTTAGGATTTCCATCTCTTTATTCATCTTTCTCAGAACCTCTTTGTTTGTGACGTGTTCTGTCCACGATATTTTCAGAATTCTTCTGTACACCCACAGCTCGAATGATTTTAGTTTTTTCATTGATGCAGCATTCAAGGTCCAAGCTTCCATTCCATAAAGCAAAGTCGAGAAAACGTAGCATCTAGCCAACCTAACTCTTAGCTCCAACTTTAAAGCTGTTGTGCAGAGCACTTTTCGCATTTTGTTAAAATTTACTCTAGCCTTTTCTATTCTGATTTTGATTTCCTGTAAGTAATCTCCTGTGGAGTTGGATCATTGTTCCAAGATATGCATATTGGTCGACTCGTTCGATATTCGATCCGTTTTTGAATAGATTTTCGTTATTTCTTTGAGTTTTCGATATTCTCATAAACTTTGTCTTCTTGACATTCATTGGTAGCCCGTATTCTTGTCCAAACTCCTATATTCTGGTCACCAGCCTCTGAAAATCCCCAATATTTTCAGCTAAGATGACAGTGTCATCCGCATATCTAATGTTGTTAATGGGAACTCCATTTACTTTTATTCCACCTGTTTCACCCTCAAGAGCTTTTTTTAAGATCGCTTCCGAGTAGACATTAAAAAGAATTGGCGACAACACGCATCCCTGTCTCACTCCACGTCTGATTTCAATTTCCTCTGACAACTGATTGTTAACACGTACTTTTGCTCAATGCTTATAGTATAAATTCGATATAATCCTGAGGTCATTTGTAGTCTATGTTCTTTGATTCCCGGACATGCATTAATAATTGTTAATGTCGTACTTTATCGAATGATTTATTATAGTCAATAAAACACGCATACAGTAGGAAAATGAAAGAATACCCATGAACGAACATATAAACACGCTGTATTTTCCTGTCACCGTGTTACACAAAAAATTGGCCAGCGCAAGTACATGTAATAATTATTGTTACACGTACTTGCACTGGACAATTTTCTTTGTGACACGGTAACAGGAAAATACAGCGTATTTTGTATGTTCGTTCATAGGTATTCTTTCATTTTTCCGACTGTATATATCTTGATTGACGTCCAGGCACCTTTGTATAAGTATGTTAAGTGAAAAAAGAACTTCACGAGTTCCCAGGCCTTTGTGAAACCCAAATTGCGTATCATTTTACCAGTACCAGTTTATGATATAGGTACAAGTACATATTCTAACAGAACATATTCATATAGGTACAAGTGTACATGTACAACTATACGCTTTCAGTCGAAGGTACTAGGGACCATAACAAATGCACCTTCTTGGTTTATACCAAACAGGGAAATCCGAGACGATCCCAAGTAGGCACAGTTAAGGAAATAGTAAGTGAATACAGCAGCCGCTATTTGGTGGAATTGAAAAACCACCCAAACAATCTTGCACTAATCCTGATAGATAATAGTGAGCACTGAGCAGACTCGGAGACTGAAGAGCCACAAACCACTGGAGCTACCGTATAGGTTCTTAGGTTCTAAGCAGCAGTGAAGTGCAGTGAAGTACTTAGCGTTAAAGGCACATTTCAATAATCTAAGAGACTATTGGAGTTTTTGTTATCACTGGATAACAGATCTAAATTTATACATAGGTACACCCTTTTGTACAAACAAAAAAACATGTTTGTAATTTTTATGTATGGATTCACTCACCATAGATAAAACCCTTATTCACC
The DNA here is from genome assembly GCF_917563875.1 of Diabrotica virgifera virgifera. Taxonomy (NCBI): domain Eukaryota; kingdom Metazoa; phylum Arthropoda; class Insecta; order Coleoptera; family Chrysomelidae; genus Diabrotica; species Diabrotica virgifera. The sequence goes on from NC_065451.1 coordinate 36,578,444, forward strand.
ACCAACCCTTCTTCTATACCTCTATGTACGTTTAGTTTAAAAATATTTACCTTATTTTAACTTCGCCAAAAATTAATAAGTAAACGTCTATGAGGCAGTTAACGTGTTAAAATAGTTTAGTACCGCGAAATTGCGAGTAATTAAGTTCCAGGAACTTCCTTGACACGTTCTTGTGTTGAGTTAAATATCTACTTTTAATGGTTACGCATTTAACAAAAGGCATGGTTTTTGAAAATTCAAAAGCCCCTCATAAATTTCTCTTACAACATATGGACTTACAACTGAGCGACAAGTCTAATTGTGCCCGTATCTTTTTACGAAGGAAATGAAGTACTTTTTTGAAATGTGTGTGATAAAGTAATTTGTCTTGTCTTGTCAATTGTGTATTATTCCGAATTTCGAGATAAGTTGTAACGAACGAGGTTTCCGTAATATGGAACCATATGTGTGCTTTTTGACCATCGAGATTCAATGGACAAAAGGATAAAGGATTTAACTTTCTACTTCTGGATAGAAGGAAGGGGTAGAAGGAAACTACGATGCTCCGAAGATTTCAATTTCATTTCAGTGTTTCAGATTCTAATTAACGCTCAAACAAGCAATACGTTACGTACCCTTGTGCTAAGTGCTAAGAAGAAGAAGCCGTTTCAGTTTCAACTCTTCACTCTTCAAAAGACGTATCTTTGCTATTGCTACTTGCTACGAAAGTAGCTATCGGTAAGTGGAAATTTGAATATTATGCTAATTATTGTGTAAAGTGTAGCCTATTATTATTTTATTTAAATAATAATATGCATTTTATTTAATTACGTTATTTTTTTTAATCATTTATCTTACTTAATCAGTAGACATATTGATAACTTTCAGTGTAGGGCCATTCATAATTTAAAAACATACCCGTTCATTGCATTTTTTACAAAAATGTTTGCATTATTTTTTATATCATTCATTCAAACTTAATCAGTCCTCGTCTAAGGTGTCGAAAGTTGCGTCTAGACTCAAGTGCTTAATGAACTTTTTCCATTCTTTCCTATTCATTGCCATTTGTGTTGCTTCTTGCCAAGTTTTACCCTTACTTTGTAGTATCTGCGAGATGCCACTATTCCATTGCATAATGGGTCGCCCTCTTCTGTTGTTCTGTTCTTCCTTATTGGATTTGCTTCCCACACTCCTTTCACTTGTCTGTTATTGTCCATCCGGGTTAAATTTCCGAAACATGCCAATTTTTTCTCCTTAATTGAGTCGAGTATCGGTTTGATTTTAAGTTTTTCTCTTATTTCGTCATTTCTTATTCTATCTGTTCTTCTTTGGTTCTTTTGAAGTACTTCATCTCTGCTGCATGAATTCTGCTCTAATGTCTTTTGTTTAAAATCCAGTTTTTGTCTAGTTTCATTGTGTAGTTTCAAATGGTTCTGATTGCATATTTAGCATTTTATTGTATTTGTTTTTTTTTTTCATGTATGTATATACTTTTTGTTGCTTCGATCAGTTTTTCACTTACTTGTTTCTTCTTTAGGCTTACCCATATATCTTTCTTTTGATTGAGTCGAATGCTTTTTTCTTGTCTATACAGCTCAGATATATTTCTCTATTTTTCTTTAAGGCTTTTTCTAATGCTTATTGGATGGTGTTATGTCATTTCCTGAATCCACTTTGTACGTACTTTAAGTTGTGTTCTATTTCTGTTCTAATTGTCCTTTCTATTACAGTTTCGTATAATTTTGCTGCTACATATAGTAGTGATATACATCTACAGTTCTTACAGTCTCTTGTGTTTTCTATTCCTTTCTTGTGTATACATACGTATAATTATTGCATTCGTCCATTCTCTGGGTATTATTTTTCTCTTCCAGATTAGATTATTTGTATACTTAACAATTTTTCTTTTCCTTTTACTACTATATATTTCAACATTTGTGGTGCTACCTCATCGGTTCCTGGTGCTTTTCAAATCTTTATCTTATTGCTTCTTCCAGTTCTTCTTTTTCTACAGTTTCTGAATTTTCCATGTTTCTCGTTTATTCTCTGTTGATATGGCTTTCTTTTTCCATTATATTCCCTTGCTTTCCATTCAGTATCAGCTCGAAATTTTCCCTCCATCTTTCCATTATTTTCTATTCGTCGTTTATTATTGTTCCTTCGTTCATTCCCTGTTTATTATTTGTTTTAGTTTTGTTTCTTTGATACGTCTTAGGTTTTTCAGGTGCTATAAAATAATTTTACATTCTCTGTGCTTTTTCATCCATTTTTTCTCCGAATGTGTCCCAACTGTTCTTTTTCTCTTTCTTAACTGTCTCTTTAACTAGAGAATTACTACTTGCTCTTGCTGCGAAAATGGGTAAATGGAAATTTGACTGTTATGCTAAGTATTGTGTAATGTGCATTTTATTTAATTAAGTTATTTTTTAATCATATACGTTTTTTTTTAATTCTTAATTACTTACGTAATCAATCAGCTACCTCCGCATTATTTGATTTAGGATTAATCATCTATAGTAGAGAATCCGATATAAGGACGACCTGCGCCGATCTCTGTTTAATTGATAAAAATTATTATTTGATATGTAATTTAGTATGTTACTTACTCTTAGTCCTAAGGCTTTCTACCTTCAGGTGTAAGGCTGGTGGAGTTGAGTTTGACATTGTAGTCTCCATGCTTTCCGATCCTGTGTTAAGTTTCTTGCACTTTCCAGTGCCAATCGTTTCTTTTTGAGTTCTTTCCTGATTTCATCTACGCACATAACTCTTTGCTATTTTCCTCATTACCTCATTTCCGTAGCATTGACTCTGGATTTTTGTCTCCCCGTCAATGTGTATTGTGTATGCCTCGCTGCTATACATGATTGTTGATCTAACTACTGATCTAACTAACTACTCCCGTTTTTATTTTCTCTGGTATCTGGTATATTTTCGTAGTGTTAAATAACCTTCCTGTTCGTCCCATTCCATCGTTTATTTCCATGTCTTGTTTACCATTTGATTCAATTATTATTACTAGGTATTTAAAATATTACACTTGCTCTAGTTGTTTTCCGTCTAATTCTATTGCTTGTGTCTTCCTGGTATTTGAGATTATCATTGTTTTTGTTTTATCTATATTAATTTTCATATTTATGTTTGTGATAGTTTTTCTTCTGGGATTTCAAGATTTTTCTGTAAGTCTCCTCTGTTTTCTGCTATAAATACCATGTCGTCTGCAAATAGTAGCTCCAATAGTTCATTTGCCAATATCCTAATGTTAGTTTTCTCATTCTTCTCTTGGCTTTCTTAATTGCATCATCCAGTACCACTGAGAATAGCAGTGGACTCAACACGCATCCCTGTTTGACGCCTTGACTTGTAGTAAATTCTCTGGATTCCTCGTTATTAGTTCTTACTGTCTTTGTATTATTTTTGTACATATCCTTTATTACTTCTATTAGAAGCCTGTCGACTCCTCTTTCATTTACTGTCTTCCATACGTCCTTTCTTCGGATTCTGCCAAACGCCTTTTCCAGGTCGATGAAGCATATATGTACCTATCTCTTTATTCCTATTGATTACCTTCTCACTTACTTGTCCTATTGTGAATATTAGGTCTTGCGTGCTTCTGTTCTTCCTGAATCCACACTGTGTATCTTCCATAGTTGTTTTATTTGGGTTTCTATTCTTGTATCTATTATTCCTGCGAATAACTTCCCAGGGATGCTTGATATGGTGATACCTAGTTATTATTACTGTCTCTCTTGTCTCCCTTTTTGTGTATTGGTAATTGGTAATTTAATGTCTTTCTTCCAGTCCTTTGGTATTTCTGCTCTACTTAAGATATCATTCATTAGTTCTTTCATGCTGTCCATTTCCTCTATTCCCATGAATTTGATCATTTCCGGGGTGATATGATCCTTACCTGGTGATTATTTGCCTAATTTTACTCTATTGCTTTGTCTAATTCCTCTCTTGTTATGGATTCCACTTGTTGTTCTTCATTCATTGTATCTCCACTATGTTGTCCTTGTCTGCATGTGTTTGCTCTTTGAAATGTTCTCTCCATTTTACCATTATTTGTTTTTCTTCTTTTAGTACGTTTCCATTCTTCTCTTTTATATTCGGCATCGTGTGCTCTTTCTTTTGTCGGTTGCTTTAATGCGCCGTAGAAGAGTTTTCCCTATAATTTGTTGTCCAAACAGCTCCCATGACCTTTCCTTTCCTACTAAGGGCTGTAGGCTGTAGCACCAAGATCATAATGATGATGAATCACGTTTGACGTTTATATTAAAATATAGAGTACAAAGAAGTTTTATGGGGAGATTATAGACAAAAAATGGTGCAACTTCTAATTTTAAGAAAAACGTGATTCTTTTTTTTTGTTTTTATGGCATAGGCAGAATTGCCCTATCTTAATTATTTTCTGTCTTATGTTATTGCAAAACTAAGGTCTCTGGGATAGACAAATGGAATAACTTTTAAACTAATCAATGGATCGGTCTCAAATTTTGAGAGTTTGAAGTACTCCAATTAGTGCAGTCACTGAAGGTTTTCACTTTCGATTTCGTTGAACCTCCATCGATTTTCATGAAAATTGGTGAACAGTTAGAGGATACCTCAAGGAACAAAGGTGACATGATGCCAACTTGCGCTTTTACCCTGAGGTGGATGCCACCACTTTTCTGGGGTGAAAATTATTTTATTAAAAATAATACCATACATCGATAGAGGGACGAATTCTAAGTAAAATTTGTCATATTAAGTTATTAACATAAATCAATACTTTTTGAGTTATTAAAGATCAAAGATTTAATTTTTTCGTAAAAAAATGCACGTTTTAAAACTGTTTTTCATGTATAACTCAAAAAGTATAAGCCTTTACAGAAAAGGTATTCTTTCAAAATTGAATAGAATAAAAAATTGAATACACTAGTCAATCAAAGTACTAAACTAATGTTAATTCAAAGTGAATTATGAATAATTGAATGTATATTTTTTTCGATGAGTACTCAAATATAAGTATTCAAGCTTAAATAACGGGAAAACGATGCATTTTATAAAATATACCTGCTAAACACTAACCAAAGTACTTCAGAATACCTAACAAATTAGCTCCAGAAGAAGTTAATAGCATCAAAATTAAGCAAGTCATGATGAAACTAAGAGAACCCTTTCGATTTTTTTAGGAAAAAGTGAAAAATAAAACATACGCCATTTCCACAAAAATTAAAATTTATAGTAATCCTTACAAAAATGTCTTTATATTAGCATAAGTAATGATTTTAACAATTTTCACAAAAAGAAGAGTGAACTTTTTGTGGGTTAAGGCTCATATAGGACTAACGCATAATGAATATGTTGATAGTTTGGCTAAAAAAGCTATTGAATATGGTACTTCACATAATCGTAAGTTTTGCATATATCTGACTTAGTTAACACTATTAAGCATCGAGTTAAAAATCAGTGGAGTCAATCATGGCGAGATCTTTGTAAACAATCCAAATCTCAATATTCTCTGATTCAACCTTCTGTTCCAAATATATATTGGTTTAAAAATTAGGTAGTACCTCGAAGATATATAACAACATTAATTAGAATGAAGTTTGGACATGCATGTTTCCCTCTGCCCTCTACATATAGCAAGAATTAAAGTTTTTGATTCAAATCTTTGTACAGAATGTCAGAAGGTTGGTGACTTGAATCACACTTTCTTTGAGTGCGCAAAATACATTCCACGCACATATAATTTAATCCAAGATTTAATAAAATGTAATGTTTTTCCACCTTTCAATATATCCTATCTATTGTCTCTGAACAGCAAGAATATATATGATTGTTTAATGAAATTTATCTGTGAAACTAAAATTAACCTCTAAACTTATTAATCCTGATAATTTGGTATATTATGTACATATGAAAAAAGAAGAAGAAGATGTATAATGGAAAATGTGGTGAGCAACGACAGTCAATAGCGGCCAGCTTTTGAACTGAGTAGAGAGCTGTAGAAGAGTTTGCTATGGAACTCTAAGGACCTCATTGCCTTCTTTATGTATGAACAGAAAACAAAAAAGTTGTGACTGGCTAAATGACACCCAAGTCTACGCCATAAAAAAACAATTTTCACCGGTTTAGAATGCATATTTTTGAAAAAAAGATTTAATTTAAAAAAATCAGAATTTTTAAAATTATCGCCATTTTCATTTTCTTTTGATAATAACTATGAAAATACTCAATATACATAAGAAATAGAGAATAATCGAGTTTTAGTTTTTTCTATGTCAAATATTATACCTGTTTACCATTTCTGTAGGGTGAAAAATAACCGAGATAGGAACGTTTAAAGCATAAATTTTGCTGCGAGAACCATGTAACCGTGGCCATTTAATCTTTGATTTTTAAAAACGTAAGTGGTTTAAAAGAATGAATTCAACGCGTTTTAATAGCGTTTGGAATTACCTTGCAAACTGTTTTTAGGTGAACCTGATATTTTAGTGCAGTCACTGAAGGTGGATATGAGCTATTACCTCCGATTTCGTTGAACCTCCATCGATTTGCATGAAAATTGGTGAGTGGTTAGAGGATATCTCAAGGAACAAAGGTGACATGGGGTGGAAACTTGCGCTTTAACCCTGGGGTGGATGCCACCCCTCCTCGGGGGTGAAAATGATTTTATTAAAAATAACCCCACAATTCGATAGAGGGACAAATTATAAGCAAAATTTGTTATATAAAGTTATTAAAATAAATCAAAACTTTTTGAGTTATTAAAGATCAAAGATTTTAATTTTTCGTGAGAAAAATGCATGTTTTTAACCGATTTTTCATAAATAACTCAAAAACTATAAGTTTTTACAAAAAAGTTATTATTGTCAAAATTGAGGCTAATAAAAAATCAAATAAATTCATTACTAGAAAAACCTTTCAGTGTTAACTAAAAGTGAGTTATAGGTAATTGAATATATATTTCTTTCGTCGAGTATCCAAATATAAGTATTCAAGCTTAAATACCGGGAAAATGATGCATTTTATAACATAAACTTATTAAACATTTGTCAAAGCTCATAGAAATATCTATAAAATAAGTGCTCAAACAAGTTGATAGCATTAAAGTTTATGCACCAAAAATGTTTCAAAATGTATCTTTTAAAAAATTTTCTAAAAAATATTATTGTTTTTTTGTAAATAACTCCGTTAATTTTTAAGGTATCAAGTTCATCTAAAAACTAATTAAAACATGATTCCAAGAGCTATTAAAAAACGTCAAAATGGTTATTTAAACCTCTTACTTTTTAAAAAATAAAAGGTTAAATGGCATAGGTTACATGGTTCTCGCAGCAAAGTTGAAATTTTAAACGTTTCTATCTCGGTTATTTTTTACTCTATGAAAATAGTAAAATAGGTAAAGTATTTGCAACAGAAAAAACTAAAATTTAGTTATATATAATTTTTTACGTATATTGAGTATTTTTTGGAGTTATTATCAAAAGAAAATGAAAAGTACGATAATTTTAAAAATTCTGATTTCTTTAATTATACCTTTTTTTCAAAAATATGCATTCTAAACCGGTCAAAATTGTTGAAATCATTAACTATGTTAACCTAAAGAAATTATTCTGAGGATTGCTACAAATTTTAATTTTTGTGGAAATGGCGTATGTTTTATTTTTCACTTTTTCCTAAAAAAATCGAAAGGGTTCTCTTATTTTCATCATAACTTGCTTAATTTTGATGCAATTAACTTTTACTGAAGCTCATTTGATAGGTATTCCGAAGTACTTTGACAAGTGCTTAACAAGTATATTCTATAAAATCCATCGTTTTCCCGTTATGTAAGCTTGAATACTTAGATTTGAGTACTCGTCGAAAAAAATATACATTCAATTACCCATAACTCACTTTGAAATAGCATTAGTTTAGTTCTTTAAGTAGGGATTGTATTAAATTTTTTATTATCTTTAATTTTGGTAATAATAGCTTTTTTACAAAAGCTTATAGTTTCTGAGTAATACGTGAAAAACAGCTTTAAAACATGCATTTTTTTTAAGAAAAAATAAAATTTTTGATATTTAATAACTCAAAAAGTATTGATTTATGTTAATAACTTTATATAACAAATTTTACTTAGAAGTTGCCCCTCTATCGATTTCTGGTATTAGTTTTAATAAAAAAAATTTCACCCCCGAGAAGGGGTGGTATCCACCCCCAGGGTAAAAGCGCAAGTTGGCATCATGTCACCTTTGTTCCTTGAAGTATCTTCTAACTACTCACCAATTTTCATGAAAATCGATGAAGGTTCAACGAAATCGGAGGTGAAAACTTTCAGTGACTCCACTATTTTAAAAATTAACGGAGTTACCTATTAAAAAAAAAACGATAACATTTTTTGGAAAAATTTTTAAAAGATAAAGTTTGGAACATTTTTGAAGCATAAATTTTAATGCTCTTAACTTGTTCGGTATCCCATTTGATAGATATTTCCAAGTACTTTCACAAATGTTTAATAAGTTTATGTTATAAAATGCATCATTTTCACGTAATTTAAGCTTGAATACTTAGATTTGGGTAGACGCCGAAAAATATGCATTAAATTACCTATAACTCACTTTTAGTTAATATAAAAAGGTTTTTTTAGTTAGTAGTTTATTTAATTTTTTATTAGCTTCAATTTTGGTAAGAGTAACTTTTTTGTAAAAACTTATAGTTTTTGAGTTATCTATGAAAAATCGGTTAAAAACATGCATTTTTCTTACGAAAAATTAAAATTTTTGATCTTTAATAACTCAAAAAGTTTTGATTTATTTTAATAACTTTATATAACAAATTTTGCTTAGAATTTATCCCCCTATCTAATTATGGGGTTATTTTTAATAAAATAATTTTCACCACGAGAAGGGGTGGCATCCACTCCCAGGCTAAAAGCGCAAGTTGGCACTATGTCACCTTTGTTTCTTGAGATATCCTCTAACCACTCACCAATTTTCATGCAAATCGATGGAGGTTGAACGAAATCGGAGGTAACAGTTCATATCCATCATCAGTGACTCCACTAAATACCCAACTTTAGTTGAAACAATAAAGTTTTAAGTTAGTTTTAGTAAAAATTAGTAACAAATAACGATTTCACTTATTTTGAAGTTTGCGAAGCAACAAATTAACTTTTTAATTTTCAAAAATCGGCATTTTGAAGCTTTTCCAATGTTCTAAAAAATCCAATTTCGTAATTTTCTGTTGACTAATTAGCTTTTTAATAAGGTGCAAAAAATCGAAAAAATCACGTGTTTTTGCACTTAATCGTTAATACTTAAAAATCGGACGCGAGCTCTGGGCAGGAAATAGGTAGAGTTTCATCCTATGATAAGTCTACAATAACTAAAAAGGTTATCAGCTACCTGGATATTAAATATTCCTGAAATTTTCAGTGTCCCGATTATGGTTTATTTCTTGCTTATTTTCCTGGAGTATTAAAAATAATAAATTTTTATCTTCAGAACTTTTAGTGTAAACTACAGTGTAACAAACGTTTCTGTATTGTCAACTGTAACTTATACGGATGTTTACATTTCACAGTATAACCACTACTCACGTTAAAAATTGCTGAACATTCATTTTGTAAAATGAGACATGAGAGAACAGTCACAAGAATTTTGTTTTGAAGATTATATTGTGTCTGTAGGATTTGTTTCAAATTCATGGGGGAAATGGGGAAAATTTTAAAACAAGAAATTTTTGTTTTGTTGGTATAAATGTGAAACATAATCCCCAATCACCCGTGCTGAGCTGCCCCCCCCCCACTTGCAAAAATTAAAAAACAAATAGCCCTGATTTATGAGCTATTTATGAGCTTTCATATTCCGCAAACTAAAAATTTTGAGCTCGTTCCACTGGGCAGGAATTTAATACTTTAATGGGTCAGCCCCCCCCCCCCCCCACTACTTAAAAATAGGAATATTGAATCGGTTTTGCGGCAGAATTACGAGCTATTTATGAGCTCTTGAAATTATATAGTTTCGATTTTTGAGCTCATCCCCTTCACCCCCAAACAACCCTTTAATTGATTTAACTTAAGAGAAAAATGCTGAGAAAACTTAAAATATATCGTATTACGGATATAACTCCTATAGCTTATATACTCTAAGAATAAACTATTAAATCACGTGCACTTCGATTATTGAGCTACAACCCCTTCGCAAGAAAACCACCCTATCTTCCCGACTTAAGAGAAAGTTGTACTTAAATGCATTAAATTAATTATTTGGCGACTACATATCATTTAATAATTTTTAAGCTTCCAAATTACGCGCATTTAGATCAGTAAATTGCAATTTATTTTGTATAGTGCAGTCACTGAAGGTAAAAATCAACGATTACCTTCAATTTCGGCGAACCTTCATCGATTTTCACGAAAATTGGTCAGTGGTTAGAGGATACCTCAAGAAACAAAGGTGACATGGTACCACCTTGCGCCTTTACCCTGAAGGTGGATACCGCCCCTTCTCGGGGATGAAATTTATTTTATAAAAAATAACTGCACAAATCTATAAAAGAACAAATTATAAGCAAAATTTATTATATAAAGTTATTAAAATAAGTCAACACTTTTTAAGTTATTAAAGATCAAAATTTTTAATTATTCGTGAAAAAAATGCATGTTTTGAAGCGGTTTTTCGTAAATCACTGAAAAACTGTAAGTTTTTACAAAAAAGTTAAGAGTAGCTTAATTCGTATAGCTTATATTCTAAGAATAAACTTTAAATCACGCGCCTTTCGATTATTGAGCTACAACCCCTTCGCAAGAAAACCATCCCATATTCCGGGCTTAAGAGAGAGTTGTACGTAAAATAATTTAAATTAATTATTTGGCGACTAGATATCGTTTAATAATTTATGAGCTCGCAAAATATACGCATCTCAATTACTGAATTGCCAGTTTCTTTCTATAGTGCAGTCACTGAAAGTAAAAATCAACTATGACCTTCAATTTCGGTAAATCTCCATTCATTTTCACGAAAATTGGTGAGCGGATTTTGATGCTATCAACTTTTTCTGGAGCTCATTTTTGATAGGTATTTCTAAGTACTTTGACAAGTATTTAGTACCTAAGTGTTATAAAATGCATCTCTTTCCCGTTATTTAAGCTTGAATCCTTAGATTTGAACAGTCGCAGAAAAAAATATACATTGAATTACCAATAACTTACTTTAAATTAACATTAAAGGGTTTTTCAAGTAAGTAATTTATTATATTATTTTGTAAAACTTACAGTTTTTGAGTTATTTATGAAAAATCGCTTTAAAGCATGCATTTTCTTTCACAAAAATTAAAATATTTGATCTTTAATAACTCAAAAAGTATTGATTTATTAATAACATTATATAACAAATTTTGCTTACAATTTGTCCCTCTCTCGATTTGTGGGGTTATTTTTAATTAAGTAATTTTCACCCCCGAGAAGGGGTGACATATACCCCAGGCTAATACCGCAAGTTGTTATTGTCAATTCGTGAAAATGAATGGAGATTTACCGAAATCGAAGGTCATAGTTGATTTTTACCTTCAGTGACTGCACTATAGAAAGAAAATGGCAATTCAATAATTGAAATGCGTATATTTTGCGAGCTCCTAAATTATTAAACGATATGTAGTCGCCAAATAATTAATTTAAATTATTTTAAGTACAACTCTCTCTTAAGCCGGGAATATGGGATGGTTTTCTTGCGAAGGGGTTCTAGCTCAATAATCGAAGTGCACGTGATTTAATAGTTTATTCTTAGAGTATATAAGCTATAGGAGTAATATCTGTAATACGATATATTTTAAGTTTTCTCAGCATTTTTCTCTTAAGTTAAATCAATTAAAGGGTTGTTTGGGGGTGAAGGGGATGAGCTCAAAAATCGAAACTATATAATTTCAAGAGCTCATAAATAGCTCGTAATTCTGCCGCAAAAACCGATTCAATATTCCTATTTTTAAGTTAGCCCCCCCCCCCACTAAAGTATTAAATTCCTGCTCAGTGGAACGAGCTCAAAATTTTTAGTTTGCGGAATATGAAAGCTCATAAATCAGGGCTATTTGTTTTTTGATTTTTGCAAGTGGGGGGGGGGGGGCAGATCAACACGGGTTCCCCAATCGTTTGTTTGTTTTTCGCACTTCTGTTTGTTTAATATATTAAGCAATAACTAATCTTATATACTTACCTAATTGTTCCTCTTCTACCTTTAAGGGGTCGAGGGATGGTGTGTTTAGCTTTTGATGAATTTTCTCCATTTTTATCTGTTTTTAGCCATTTGTGTTGCTTCTTTAGCCGAAATGACTACAAAGAAAAAGAATATAGTTCGAGAAGTCATACACTAAGATACATATTAAGAAGTTGAAAAAAGAGAAAGAAAAAAATGACTATAAATAAAAAATATATGAGGAATTGCAAATAATAGAGCTGGAAAGAGATCAATTGGGTATGGAAGAAAGATGGAAAGTACTAAAAGACACACTATATAAAACAGCAGAGAAAATTTGTGGAAAGAAGTCAATAAATAAATATCATAAGAGAACAGAATAGTGAAGTCAAGAAGTAAAGAAAATAATAAAGGAAAAGAAGCAAGCCTGAAAAAAATTGCCAAAATCGCCAAAGTGAGGCGACAAACTACCCCAGATAATTGAAATAATATTCGAGAATAATATTTCAATCAACTATGATAGCTATCGTCTACTCTAGACTAGCTCAATCTCCCAAGTTGTGAGTCCACCTTGTCCTAATCAAAAACATGAACAATGAAAATCCAGAATGGAGCAAATAAAACAATAGTATCAAGGTTTTTTGAAGGTTTGTTAAGTACGCCAATGCCCATCTTTGGTTGAAACACTAAAGTTCTAAGGTAGTTTTAATAAAAGTTATTAACAAATAACGGTTTTCACTTATTTTGAAGTTTGCGTAGCAACAAATTAACTTTTTAACTTTAAAAAATCAGCATGTCAAAATCAAATGTTCTAAAAAACTGAATTTTGTAATTTTTTGTCAACTATTTAGCTTTTGAATGGAGTGCAAAAAATCGAAAAAATCTCGATTTTTGCACTAAATTGTTAATAATTAAAAAACGGACGCGAACTCTAGGCAGGAAACAGGTAGGTTTTCTTCCTATAAACCGATGCCGCACTGCAGGATGCTAGATGGTGGCTTGGAGGGTGGATTTTAAAGGTGGATGGTGGAGGGTCGCTGCATCCTGGACGCAGTGAAAGAGTGAAATGAAGTCAGAAGTCAGTATCCAACTGACTGCTGAGGAATCGTTTGTTTCATTTGTTACGTTACATTTGGTTTGTTTTTTAGCTTATCGTCATATTAGAGGTAAAACTCACTCACTAAACTTTTCAGAAAGTGGAGAAAAATCGACTTAAAGTCAAAAATTGTTTTTTAAATTCACCTGACTTGAATATTGGATTTTTTTAATGCAACTGCAAAGAATAAATAAAACAGATATTTTAAGCCATGTTTCGTCACAAAGTGGATCTTCTGGCTCCCAAATTGCCCTCCTTTTATACACAGCACTTATTACGCTTTCATCCATAGCGAGGCTACCCGGATGGATTATCAAACACGACTGATATGGGTGGATAGACGCCTGGCGGACCACCGGGTGGGTAGATGGTAGTGGGAGGCCACTGCGGCTACCGTCGTTGTATTATTCGTGGTATAAGTATCTCGATGGTCGCCAGGTGGGTATCTACCATCCACCATCCTAGCAAACTTCCTGCACTGCGGCATCGGCCATAATAGGTCTACAATAACTAAAAAAGTAGTCAGCTCCCTGGATCTTTGAGTGTCCCGAGAAAATTCTTATTACTCTGGACTAGTTGTCGTTTGCCTGGCTGGGTCAGTGTCACGAGAAAAATCTTAGTTTCCTGGACTAAATATTTATTTTAATAATATGTATATCCAACAATGCAACAATACCAAGAATACTGTCTATGTTCACAATTTCATTGATAGGCATTGTCGGAAGAGCATGTTATCTTTATTTCTATTCTATTTAACGGATGCAAAGATATATTTTACCCCACTTCCCGACCCCGACTTTGTTTGAAACATTCAAATCAGCGTTTATTGCATATACGTACGTATAGTTATATATCACTATATCAGTACAGTACAGTCAAGTAAGTACTTACTTGCAAGTCAGTAAATAATATCCTACGTACTACGTACAAAAATTCAGTATTTCAGTATCATAATCATAGAAGTAATCCATAGATTAAACTTCATAAGTGCCGCGAAAAATAGATAATTTATATATGATATACAGTAACAAAAACAAATAAAATTAGTTGTTGAGTTGGTTGTGGTTGGAGTTGCGTGTGGAATAAAGTTAATACCGAAAAGTAAGTACATGAAGCTTTAACAATAAATTATACAAGAAAAATATTAACAGTATCCCAAATAGTCACTGAAACTGAATTAATTTCTTCTTTTTCTTTTTGTTTAGATGATTCTGTCGTGTTTTTATTGTGCTCCAGAAAGTTGCCGTTTTATCATTTTCGTGGTCTTCCCAATGATAGTCTTCCTATTAAGAAACCATCTCTCGCCGTACTTACGTTCTATTTACTTTGTTGTCATTTAGCTTATTTTGTCGTTCCATTCTACTCTTCTGTTTCTTACCCAGTTAATAATGTTCACCACCTTACATCCCCATCTTTTATCTGTACTTCTAGCTCTGTCCCTCTTCTTCTTGTTCTTTCTCATAATCCTTACTCTCTTCCTGGCGCCGGATGTAGGGTTCCGCCTCTTATCCATTTCTTACATATGGGCCATTCCACGAACATACGCCTGTTTTGGATTACTTCGACAACGAATATTTTACTGTGCAACATAAGAAGAACGAAAGTAAATTGCAAATTACATTGTTGTTTATTGGAATAATTATTAGTGCCATTTACTTTCGTACTTCTTATGTTGCGCAGTAAAATATTCGTTGTCGAAGTAATCCAAAACAGGCGTATGTTCGTGGAATGACCCATACATTTCTATTGGTGGCTAGGTTCTTCATGTTCCTTATAATTAGGCTTACCATGCATAATTACTAAGAGCCAAACCGGGACGCAGAAGAGAAAGAGGATCATTTTCGTTTTGCTTTTCCCTTAATTTGCTCCTATCTCTTTTATTGTATGGGCACGTGGATATTATTCATTATTTTTATTAATATTTATTCCCCATTTTTTATTTTTGTTGTTATTCTATCCACCCCAGGAGCTTTTCTATATATTAACGTCTTTATTGTTTCTCCTAATTCTTCTTTTTTTACTGGTTTCTGTGTTAGTTTAGAATATAGATTATTTTGTTCTTCATTAATGTCTTCTTGTTTATCTCTGCTGTTAATAGCAAACAGTTGTTTCCATCTTTTAACTATTTGTTTTATTTTTTTTTGTGCTCTGATCGTCTTCGGGGTCTGTAGAAGAGCTTTTGGTTACCTTTGCTATCTTCTTCCATTTTCTCCGATTTTTTCCCAATTATCTCTCTTTGCTGCTGTTACTAATATATTTTACCCTTTTTCTTGTTAAAAGAATAAAAATAAAGAATATTACTTTTATGTATTAGTGTCAAACAAATTGCGTAGTAGACCCATATATAAGAAGAATTTGATTATTCATGATAAAAAGTTTATAAAAATAAAATGCTAACTTGATAGAATATTTCCAGGAAGTACATAGTTAGTACATGTCGTTTTTATACATTATAGTGTTTTTATAATAAAAAATTTTTAAGTTTGAGATATGCGTTTTAATAGAATTGATAAAAATAGATATTGATAAACAATTAATCAACATTAAATTCTTTCGATAGATAGTCCAATGAGTTTTTTATGCTGTTGCATTGACTTAAAAATAACTTAAAATAACTACGAGTAATAACAACTAGAGTTTTAAAGTAGGTAAAACAAATTTTTTAAATTATGAAATGCATAACGACTTTCGTAATAAAACTTTAGACCTGAACATTTAGCAAAAAATAAATCCATTTTTAAATACAGCACCTAGAGTAGAGCTCCATTTTCCCGGCCCCTTTTGATTTCCCGGGAGTCGAGAGTTGGTAATTTGGATTTCCCGGGAATTCCTAGGAATCGGGAAATTTAAAAATGAAAAGTTTTTGTTCTAATTTTGCAATGCAATTACATAGTATAAAAAATTTATGTACAAATTAATAATGTTTAGAAAAATTCAAAAATGTAAAAGAAAATTAAAAATTTTAAAGAAAATTATAAAAATAGAAAAATTACAAATTCTGTAATCTGAATTTTCGTTGTTTTTATTATTGAAATATGTTTAAAAGAACATAAATTGTCGACTGTTTGATCTTTCAGGCTGGCTCTTCTTTTGTACAGAAATTTGCTGAAGTTGAAAACGCACTTTCTGTTGATTATAAAGCATAAAATAATCATGCAAAGTTTTAGCTTTCCAGAGATCCTAAAACCTCTTAAATCGAGAAAAAAAGAATTTTTAGGTTTTATTTTATTGTGAGCGCAATTTTACTTTAAAAAATCTGAAAAAATTCAAGAGGTTGTATCTTTTGAATACAAAACAACCAGATTTTTTTCAGATTTTTGTAATAAAAAATGAGCTCAGGAAAATTTTTTGAAATTTTCAAAAAAATTTTAGGTTGTGATAATATCGTCGCCTTAGTACTATGTAACTTGATAACTCCAAAATTGACGTTTTTGAGATAACTAATTCACAAGATGTATTTTATTTGCCTCTATATTGTGTAAAAACTTGATAATTCGCTCCAAACGGGTTAAGTATTTATTTATGATTGACGAAAGTTGATTTACTAAAATGCCCCTAATATTCAGTGCTAAAACTTGACAAGATAAGTTATCAAGCTATTCTTTAATCGAAATAATCGTGAATACGACATACACTGAATGTTATTAGCTAACTCTAGTTATCTAGTTATAGCACGTGTTTTTCTGAAACCATTGAGCTTACCACATAATTGCTATCTGTTTATTCGGTTCATGTTAATGCAAAAATTCGAGAATTGTTAGCAGATTTGGCAACCTCCATGGCAGAGAGCTAATTTTCACGAAAATAATGTTTAAGCTATTAGTTTTGTTAAAAAGTTCACTTAGATGCAACTTGGCACGACATGCGACATTACCAAATGTTAACATTATGGTAGTGCTAAAAGTTAATAACTTATATTTTTCATGTTATTTTCCATATTGGAAAACAAATTTGCACCGTATTCGTAAATAGACCAGTAGCCAAAAAGTTAAGGAACAGTATTTTAGAGCTGCATAGTGAATTCCGTATTTACCAACATCACGGTAGCAGCACAAATATCTTTAAAATCTTTAAACCCGTTTATCTCAAAACTACTAATTTCGAGTTAAGTTATAGTATTAAGGCGACGATATGATTTGGCCAACTTTTAAATAGTATTTTTTGTGTACTTTTTGCCGTTCTTTTGAATGGCAGAGGCAGAATTTTTAATATCTGAGCGGAAAGAACGAAAAAATCGAAAAAACCGTTTTTGGCCAATTTTAGAATTTAGGATCCGGACTACAACAATTGAAAAAAACTAAAAGTGTGAATTTTGTTATAAAATTTGGTATGTGGGGTTATAATAATATTTGGAACAACTTTTCCAAATAACTTTCCGATATCTCTAACGAGAAGCAAATCGAATCGCGTATCGAAAATTCACCCTGTTTGTGGATTCGCAGTAGGCCGCGTTTAAAATTTAAGATTCAGTTGACTATTTTAAAAATTGTGAACCATCACCCTGTATGACTGTGCAAAATTTCAAATCTGTATAGAGGGTGTTTCATTAATAATTGTCCATATAGTAACTGGAGAAACCTTAGTACAAAATACGAAGATTTGACCTAAAACACTTAAATAAAATGTGGTTCCTTACTGAGTTACAGGGTGTTTTATCTAAAAATTTAAAAATTATTTTTGCTCAGCATTTTTAAACTATTCGACGTATCCTTTTCATACTTGGTAGAAAGTATAGAACTTATACAAACTACTAAATTATGTTAAACAAACGTTTCTGTCTATTACCAGAGGCGTACGACGGGGGAAAATGAATGGTTGACCCTTTCCAAATTCTACGCCACTGGCGGAATTTCTATTTTACTTCAATTTTTGGATTCTCCAATACTTTCTATAAAAATAATATACTCTTCATTCGTAACGATAAAGTCATTCGTTTTCGAGATCTTTGAAGTTAAAAATGAAACGACACGGTTATTTTGATTAATGTATTGTGTCGCTTCATTTTTAATTTCAAATATCTCGAAAACTAATCATTTTATCATTACGAATGAAGAGTATATTATTTACATAAAAAGTATTGAAAAATCAAAAAATTACACTAAAATAGTAATTTCGTCAGTGGCGTAGAATTTGGGAAGGGTCAGCCAGCCACTATCCCCTGTCGTACGCCTCTGGTAGTAACTAGAAACGTTTACTTATCTTAATTTAGTAGGGTGTACAGTACCTACACTTTCTGCCAAGTATGATAAGGATATGCCAAATAGTTTTAAAGTACTGGGTACAAATAATTTTTAATTTTTAATCATATGAATCATAGCATAAATTATTATTCAAAATAACCGTGCCGTTTCATATTTAACTTCAAATATCTCGAAAACTAATGACTTTATCGTTACCAATGAGGAGTATATTATTTACGTAAAAAGTATTGGAGAATCTAAAAATGGCACTAAAATAGTAATTCCTCCAGTGGCGTAGAATTTGAGAAGGGTCAACCATTCACTATCCACTGTCGTACGCCTCTGGTAGTAGCTAGAAACGTCTGTTTATTATAATTTAGTAGAGTGTACAGTAGTCGCACTTTCTGCCAAGTATGAAAAGAATACGTCGCATAGTTTTAAAATGCTGAGCAAAAATAGTTTTTAAATTTTTAGATAAAACACCCTTTAACTCAGTAAGGAACCACATTTTATTTAAGTGTTTTAGGTTAAATCTTCGTATTTTGTGCTAAGGTTTCTCTAGTTACTATATGGACAATTATTAATGAAACACCCTGTATATTTTAATAGCCGAAACATATGGGTGTCTTCATCTTAAATGCGACACACTGTATCTTATCAATTTGATAATGTATTGCAATTAATATAGTCGTATTTTTTATAGATTCAGAATTACAATTAGTTCAGAGAAATAGGGAAAAAATATCCTGTTGGTGACACAACCCCCTCCAGGCCGAAACCAAATTTTTTGAGTAGTATGGACATCTATATTAATAACTTATATGTTTCCTGCAGCCGATTTTGATGATATACATAGTTATAAACAAATGAAGATCAAAGAACGGTAAATTTTCGCTTTTTTGGTCTATAACCAAAAAGTTAAGTATAAGTATTTTAAACAAATTTGAGAGTGAGAAACTCATAAATCGTATAAAAAAACTTCAATATGACGTTCGCTGAATATGTCTATCCTTATTGGTTGCTTAGAAAATTGCAAAATAAATCATAAATTTGGAGTTTTTATAAATATCCATAAATTATGTAAAAATTAACTTAGAACGTTCTTATTACACGAAATGCTGAGAATTCTGGTGCTTAAGTCATACCCCAAATTTCAAAGCAATTGGTTAAATAGTTTAAAAGGTGTTTAATTTGTTTATCCCAAATTAATTTTTTTTGCAACGCTATAAGTCAGAAAATAATGAAGTTACACTAATACTTTGGATAGTTTATGAAAGAAGAAGATTTACACTATTAATTTAATTAAAAACAAATGACAAAAAATAATTCTAAATACTGCAAAATTATTTTGCACAAACATATGAATTAAAAAAAGGTGGGGCTAACTTCGTCCCTAATTGTCCTAGGACAATTGTTTTTCTTTCTAAATGTGTATAAAAATTAAGTCTTTCCAAATATGAAAAAATAATTTTTCTACGAGTAACGGTTAAAAAGTTATTCTAATTGTTTATAAGTAAGCAAAAAATCGACGTGTTTTTGCATAATAATTTTACACCGTTTAAAATTACTTTTTGTCATTTTTTTTTTAATTAAGTCAATAGTATAAATGTTCTTCCATAAACTGTCAGAAGTCTTACTGTAACCTCATAATTTTCTGACTTATAGTGTTGCAAAAAAAATGAATTTGGGATAAACAAATTAAATAACTTTTAAACTATTAAACCAATTGCTTTGAAATTTAAAATATAATTTAAGCACCAGAAGTCTCAACAATTCGTGTAATAAAAAGGTTCTAAGTTAATTTTTACATAAGTTATGAATATTTATAAAAACTCAAAATTTATGATTTATTTTGCAATTTTCTAAGCAACCAATAAGGATAGACATATTCAGCGAACGCCATATTGAAATTTTTTAGACGATTTATGAGTTTATTACTCTCAAATTTGTTTAAAATGCTTAACTTCTTGGTTATAGACGAAAAAAGCGAAAATTTACCGTTTTTTGATCTTCATTTGTTTATAACTATGTATATCATCAAAATCGGCTGCAGGAAACATATAGGTTATTATTATAGATGTCCATTCATACTACTCAAAAAATTTGGTTTCGGCCTGAAGGGGGATGTGTCACGAGAAAAATCTTATTTCTCTGGACTAAATCAAAATACTGACTAATTCACTAATTTTATCATAAAAAGTTTAAATTGATTTCATTGAAGTATTGAACCAATTAATGCGTATTAAAATAATAGTATTATAATAGTGAGTTTTATGTATAGAAACCCTCAAGTATCTCGGAAACGGCTTGCACGATTTTGATAGGTTTTGGTGGGTGGGGAATATATTATATTTATATTTTTATAGAACGCAACTCATAAATATTGGCAATATCATTTTAAAGTCTTCTACTTTAAAATGTATAATATATGTCTGAATTGCCGATATAAATGAGTCAGATTAAATAAATTATTAGAAGAATTGTTTTACTAAGCAACATTTTTGTTTAATCCATTAATATTTTTTGTATTTTGACAACGACACCGGATTTGGGCGTCGAAACGTTAATAAAATCATTTTTTTAGTAAAATTGTGGCTTATTTCCCATCAAAACTAGTTTGTTGGGTAGGGGTTTTCTAATGCAGCCGATATTACAGTGATAATTAGATTGTTAGATTTTCCGTTTTTTTTTTTACATCTAATGAACTTTCTTATTTCAAATAGAACACTCTGTATATTTTTTGCGTTTCAAAGTTCTTAAGATATACTGATTATTTTTCATGTTATATTCCATATACCTAAATGCCGTAGTTTCGGAGTTATTGCTACATTTATTAAAAAAAAATTAAACAAATTATAAAAATCAATTTTTGCGGACCGTTTAGACATTATTTTACGTTCTTTGGATCATTGGGAACAAAAAAGGTCTGTTGTAATTTATCTCTAAAGTTAATCGTTTTCGAGTTAAAAACAATTTAAAACTGAAAAAAAATCGAATAAAGACGATTTTCAAGGTTTAAATACACAAATAAAAAATATTATTTTTGAAACTGCGGAGTACGCAAATTCAAGCTAAACCCTTCTTCCAGGGGCTAGCTATAAAAAAAAATTTTGGCACGTTTTATTCCAAAAAAATAGCATTTAATAAATGTTAATGAAGCGCATAAGAGAAGACGGGCGATCGGGATGCATTAACAACTAAAAAACAATATTTTAGAATAAAACCAGCTCAAATTACTTTCTGTTAACTGCTAAATAAATAAGGCTTAATTTCTGTACTTCGCAGTTTCAAAAATAATATTTTTGATTTTGTTTTTTAACCTTGAAAATCATCATTATTCGATTTCTTTTCAGTTGTAAATTATTTATAACTCGAAAACGATTAATTTTAGAGAAACATTACAAGAGAACTTTTTTGTCCCCGATGGTCCAAAGAACCTAAAATAATGTCTACCCGGGCCGAAAAAATTGATTTTTATAATTTGTTTAAAAAGTTAAATGTAGTCTTCAGATATAGGGAATATAACATGGAAAATAATAACTATTTCTTAAGGACTTCAAAACGCAAAAAATATACAGGGTTGTTCCATTTGAAATAAGAAAATATAAAAATCTATAAAAATCGTGCAAGCCGTTTCCGATATAATTGAGGGTTTCCATACATAAAACTCACTCTGTATATTATATTATTACACATTAATTGGTTCAATACTTCAATACAATCAATTTGAAATTTTTATGATAAAATTAGTGTAGTCAGTATTTTGATTGTATATTTTGAATATATAAAAAATACTACTTTAGTTGCAATAAATTATCAAATTGATAAGATACAGTGTGCAGGCGCGGATACAGGGGGGTCAACAGGTCCATGGACCCCCCTATTGTATTTAGTCTATAAGTATTTTTTTTTATTATTTATTATTTTTTTCTCCTAACTCTAAATTTTAAGCCATCAGTACAACACTAAATTACACGACAACCGCTTCCAAAGAATTGAAAGAAGCCATAAAATCTAATAAAACACCCTTCTCTGAAAAATAATCTGCAGGCGCATTTGTTTGGGTACCGGTGGAACCATAAACAACGAAAATATTTTTCTCAATTCAAAGAATAACAAAATGATATTTTAAAATGAAAATACATTACACTGGGTATAAACCTCATCTCATGAAAAATCACGTTTCCAATTTGCGATACAATAAAGATATAAAAATTTGTATTTTACTAGATAATCCATGCGTACCTACCCATTGATGGTAGAAAGGTTAATCTTTATGGTAAAGAACGACCAGTGAGATTAATAGTCGTGAATTGTCTATCAATCCTTTTGATACCGTAGGTATCTGGGATTATATAGTGCATTTTATCCTTAAAGTAAGTGTGAGTCGTATGGCTAAATCTGGAAATATAATATTTGAAATTTGAGGTAAGTCTGCCCCCCCCCCCCTATTATGAATTTATAGATCCGCGCCTGACAGTGTGTCGTATTAAGATGAAGACACCCCTATGTTTCGGCTATCAAAATATATACAGATTTGAAATTTTGCACAGTCATACAGGGTGATGTTTCACAATTTTTAAAATAGTCAACTGAACTTATTTTAAACGCGGCCTACAGGCCGAAAACAGGGTAAATCCACAAAGAGGGTGAATTTTCGATATGCAATTCGATTTGCTTCGCGTTACAGATATCGAAAAAAGTTATTTGGAAAAGTTGTTCCAAATATTATTATAACCCCACATACCAAATTTTATGACAAAATTCACACTTTTAGTTTTTTTCAATTGTTGTAGTCAGGATCCTAAATCCTAAAATTGGCTGTCCCCGAGATGCATCTCGCGACAGCCAAAAACGGTTTTTTCGATTTTTTCGTTCTTTCCTCTCAGATATTAAAAATTCTGCCTCTGTCATTCAAAAGAACGGCAAAAAGTACACAAAAAAATACTATTTAAAAGTTGGCCAAATCATATTATCATAACCTAAAAAAATTTTGAAAATTTCAAAAATTTTTCCTGGGCACATTTGTTATTACAAAAATCTGAAAAAAATCAGGTTGTTTTATATTCAAAAGATACAACCTTTTGAATTTTTTCAGATTTTTGAAAGTAAAATTGCGCTCACATAAAAATAAAACCTAAAAATTCTTCTTTTCTCGATTTAAGAGGTTTTAGGATCTGAGGAAAGCTAAAAATTTTCATGAGAGCATATTTTATATCTTTTATCGAAAACATAAGTAGCGGGGCTGATCGGTGCGGGGGCATTTTTGGCCATCTTATCCCGCTATAGCCTTTCCTATGTACTAATTCTTCAAAAACATAATTTTAATTCAAAATAAATATTTATGATATAATTCTGGATGCTTCAAAATGAATCGGACCGTCGCATAAACAAAAGAATGTGTATGCTGACGGATGTGATACATTCTGATTTTACCCCAAAATTGGAAGGTTTAACCCGGGAGCGGTTAAAAAATCTAACATTTTATCCTCTTCCGTGATAACTTAAAGAAAAATTTTGTAACATAACTTTTCACTCGTAAGTGCCTCGAGGAAGATTTGTAGTAATGCGTGGGAATTTTTTTTAAGTTTTTTTTTATTTTTTTGTGAAATTTACGGCTTTGGCGAGAACCAATTAGCTTTAAAATTGTTAGAAATAGATATTTTTAACGTAACAAGTCAATAAAAATATTATACAATAGAAATTTCTTTTTAATTCGCATTTAAATTCGTATTCTGAAATTTTTTCTCTACGCGCGACTACTTACGTGACAGAAATGAGCGCGACTGCTCCCGGGTTAAAATATAATTGAAAAATAAATATTTTAAGTGGAATGATTTAAAATGATTATTAAGCAGAGATAATAAATGTATCAGAATCATTTATTCGTTGTGAGTTAGTAATATCTCCTCTCAAAATTTAAAATAAAATATTTTAAAATCCCGGAAAATCTGTAAAAATTCCCGGGAATTGGGATTTCCATTTCTTACTGATTTCCCGGGAAATATGTCCCGGGAATGCAGCTCTAACCTAGAGCACCAACTTTTTGCATTGTGTTCAGGATGATATCGGGAAAAGTCTACTATAGAAAAATGGGTGGAAATGCATAGTTGTGTTTTAAAGTGCATAGAGTACATATGTACGTCCAAACGTGCATAAACAGGTCCAAAATAAGTGCATTAAGGGCCAGATTTTTTTACTCGGGGATTTTTGGGGTCGCTGAAGACGAATACGTCATCACAACCGACCCCGCGGTGCACCTGGTGCCCAAAAACCCTCCAAATTCCAGAAGATAACATGCCTTAGCAGTGACCCTGTGAACCATGTAGTCTGGGGGTCGGTTATGATGATGTATTCGTATTCAACGACCCCAAAAACTGTCTAGTAATCTATTCGCATGCAATAAATGTGGAAAACTTTAAATACTCCAGAAGATGACGTGCCTTAGCAGTGACCGTGTGCACCATGGTCGGTTCTGATGGCGTATTCGTGTTTTATCATCATCATGGCTTATTCACTCCTGGCGGAGTGTTTGCCGCCCTTTTGAGTTCTCTGATTCATTTATTGCGGAGAATCAGTCCGCTGTTGTCTTTTATTATTATAGCAGCGTGTGTGACTTGGCCCTGTCTACAATTTTCCTCCATTCTTTCCGGTCCTTACAGCGCTCCATCCAATTGTAGATTCTCAGCTTCTTTATGTCTCCTAAGACTTGATCTCTCCCATCTTGTTTTGGGTCTTCCCTTTGGTCTCTTTGTTGTTGGTCTCCAGCCAGTTATTCGCTTTAGCGTAGAGTCTGGGTTAGCTCTTTCTGTGTGTCCCAGCCACCTGAGCCTTTGAGCCTTCACGAACTTGATTATGTCTTCACCCTGGATGACTTCTTTAATTTCTTCATTGGTTAATCTTCTAAATTCGCCTATATGTACTTATCCTCACCGGTCCCATTATTCGTCGAATTATCTTTCTTTCTAAGATTTCTAACCTCAATTCATCTTTTTGTATTAGGCACATCGCCTCTGCACCATAGGTGATCACTGGCATGATTGCAGTCTTGTAAATTTTTAATTTGGTGGTCTTACTATGTGCTTTTCTTTCAAGAATTTTTGGTAGTTCCAGTAGGTTTTATTACCCAGTAGGATGCGTTCATTTATTTCATCCGTTCTATCATTTCTGTCATTCACTATCACTCCCAAGTATTTGAAACGGTGTACTCTTTCAAATGTATATGCACCAAGCCTAATTTCTTTCTCGATGTTCGTATTCTCTCTTGAGCACTTGAGGTATTTCGTTTTGCTTTGGTTTATTACTACCCCTTTCTTCTTTGCTTCTTTATCTAGCATTAATATTATATTCTGCATGGTTTTTAAATCTCTAGTAACCAGTGCAATATTGTATGCATACGCTATCAGTTGGGTTGAAGATTCGATAATAGTTACCATAATTTTGGCTGCTCTTACTGCCCCCTCTATGACAATGTTAAATAATGTTGTTGACAGGGAATCATCCTGTCTGACACCTACCTCCATTTGTACTTCATCTAACGGGCCTTCCCTTGTTAAGATTCGTGGCTTGGATTCCTTCATTGTCATTTTCGTGAGACTTACTAGTTTTTCTTGAATGCCTAGTTGCTTCATATCATTAATTAGATCCTCCCTTTTACACTGTCAAAGGCTTGCTTGTAGTCAATAAACAGTAGTACCTATATGTAGATCTATTATTCCGTGCTCGTAACTTTTTTCGACGATTTGCGTTACAATGTGTATTGCATCTATTGTTGACTTACCTTCTCTGAATCAATGTTGCTATTCACCTATTTTTGTTTTCGTTTCTTTTTCTATTCTTTGCCTGATCAAATTAGTTAATATTATTCGTGTCATAGTTTTATATTATTACAGTATTCGTGTTTAGTTATCCCAAAAACCCCTCGTGTAATCTGTTTACATAAATATAGTGCAGAAATCCCACGAAACTCCAGAGGATGACGCGACCCTAGTCACCAGGTGTTCGGATGTCGGTTCTGATGATCTATTCGTTTTCAGCCACCCCAAAAACCGCCCGAGTAATCTATTTGCATCAACTTAATGCTGATAGCACTCGAAACTCCAAAAGATGACGTGCCTTAGCAGTGAAACTGAGCCCCAGGTACTCCGAGCGTTGCTTCTGATGGCGTATTCATTGGAGGTCTTCAGCGACCCCAAAACCCCCGAGTAACAAAATATGGCCCTTAATATGGTTATTTTGATATGATTATTCATATTAGAACTTTCGTAATTCGCTTAGAAAATTCTTATAAATCGTGCACCAAATTTCATTAGAATCGACCTGTTAGATTTTGCAGAATAATTTTGCAATCTATTTTTTTTAAGTTCAAATTTTTAAAATGTTTCTGAACAAAAACTAGACCATTTAGAAGTTTGCTAATTTTTTACATATAAAGAGGTTCTCTACCTATCTAATGCACTTTACAGAATCAAAATCGGATTATTTAAGCGGCCTCAGCACTGTTTTAAAGTCATTAACAATTTTTTGGCTTATAAACAAATACAGTGAGGACGTTCGAGTTGGAATAAATTAATTTTGCCGAAACAGGTCGATTTTTATTTTTAAATTCTAATTTTTTGGTATATATATCATACTAGTGACGTCATCCATCTGGTCGTGATGACGTAATCGATGATTTTTTCTAACGAGAATAGGTATCGTGTGATAGCCCAATCGAAAGGCTATTCAATTTTGTATTCACTAATATAAACATTAACATAATTATTTATACAGGGTTAAAATTATTTATACAGGATTTAAAAAAAAAATTTGAATTAAATTAATTCCAATATTTAGATTACGTTATTACACCCAGATGGATGACGTCCCTAGTATGATATTTATGCCAAAAAATTATAATTTAAAAATAAAAATCGATCTGTTTCGGGATTTACCTCCAGAGTCGCCCATTCTCAAAAAAATAAATTTATTCCAACTCTAACGTCCTCACTGTATTTGTTTATATGCCAAAACAATGTTTTTCTACAACCGTGTTAAAAATGCAATTTTTAGCACTCCATACGAGCGTTAAAAATGCTACTTTAAGGCACTATTGCTTTAAAATTTTTAAGGCACTGTAGTTCGTATTGACCGTATAGGCAATTTTGATCTAATGTCAAAAAAAAATATAAAAATGGAATGTCAGTCAAGTTCAAGTAAAAGTTTTTGTAGATATTGTCCTGTAATTACGTTTGTAGAAAAAATATTGTATGATATGCGTTTTAAAAAGTACATTTTTAAGGCACTCAGGTGAATTGCAGAACTCGCTATCGCTCATTCTGCAAACTTTCACATGCGTGCCTTAAACGTGTACTTTTA
Organism: Diabrotica virgifera virgifera; assembly: GCF_917563875.1. Taxonomy (NCBI): domain Eukaryota; kingdom Metazoa; phylum Arthropoda; class Insecta; order Coleoptera; family Chrysomelidae; genus Diabrotica; species Diabrotica virgifera. Next base: position 36,606,214 of record NC_065451.1, read on the forward strand.
ACACTTATATTATAAATAACTAACCTGTGATCCACAATTATTGTCACCATAGGTGGCTCTGAACGATACAGTGCATGTCTATTATTAATTCAGATCAACTTTCCAGTTTACGTCAACTTTGACAAATACTTGTCAGTGTACGTACGTCAACTTAAAAAACACTATAATTGAACATAAAAAGTAGCAGAGGAAGCAAAATTTTAACTTTATACGAATTAAAAGGTCTTGAGATTGGGTATCTTTTCAACGTGTTTTCAATCTTTATTCTTTGTTTGGAAAAGTGATCATAACAACACTGAATATAGCCGCAGTTGTCCGTGACGTCACACTCCGGCGGTCTTTTAGATTAAAACAAGACATACGTAATTTTTTGAACAGATAGCTTTGATCCCAATAATTGTGGATCACTCGTTATTATAATTTTAAAACAGTGCCGAGGCCGCTTAAATAATCCGATTTTAATTCTGTAAAACTGTAAAGTGTATTAGATGGGTAGAGAACCTTTTTATATATAAAAAAATTAGCAAACTTCTAAATGGTCTACTTTTTGTTCAGAAAGTTTTTTAAAAAATTTTAACTTTTTTAAAAAAATTTAGATTTCAAAATTATTATGCAAAATCTATTGGGTAGATTTTAATGAAATTTGGTGGACGGTTTAAGTATATTATAAGAATTTTCTAAGCGAATTATGAAGGTTCTAAGTGCAACCAAAGTGGTTGAAAAACATTGAACAAAAGCAGGCTTATTTGCCCCTTTATTTTATATTTATTGCTATTTTGCAGAAAGGGAAATAATTTAAGACATTTTTAACTAGTCGTATATTATACAAAATTCAATTATCTTTATTTTTCTTTCCTACGACTTTCTTCCAAAATAAATCGTTTTAAGTTATAAGCAATGAAAATAAAAAAAAATCGATATTTTTCGGAATTTTTCGAAATTTTTAAATATTATTTTTTTATTAGGTCAGGTTTTTTATTAGGTTTTATATGTTCTGGTCATATTTGAGAAGGAGCATAAGTCAATTATAATTTATAATTATTGAACTTGTCACCTAACTTTATCTGCAAAAATCCGAATGTCACCTTTCAGATCGACCTCAAAACAAATCCGCCCTGGTCTATAGGGCTTTTCATCGATTGTCATTTGTTTCGAACTTCTGTCATATGTTGTATAATATGTGTATAATATTAATATACACGGATTATACGACATATGACAGAAGCTCGAAACAAATTACTGTGAATGAAAAGGGATATTTAGCAAATAGGGATCGAAAGTAGTTTGCCCATATTTTCTTCTGAATGTATTTCATTTCTATTAGTTCGATCATTTTGTTTTTGTCCTCTGATAATTTTCCATATTTTTTATGTTCCATCTGTTTTGAGAAGTTTTGTCATTGTGTAAATATTCTATAATGTATTATTTTAAACAAAATCTTCAAAAAAGAGCATGAATCGTCAGGTTTAGTCTAGTCTGTAATCGCAGGATATATATTAATGTGGATAATGTGATAGTGGATAATAAGATAAGGTTGTTGCAACGAATGAAGAATTTGGTCTGTCACTAAACATAAAGAAAACGAAATTCATGGTTATATCAAAGAAAAATATTAGAAACATCAATCTACTCTACACGTAAATAATACGATAGAACGAGTTCAGAATTATAACTATTTAGGGACAAACATTAGTGAAACAAACGATTATACCAAAGAAATCCGAATTAAAATAGAAAAGGCTAGAAGTGCATTCACTAATATGAAACAAATATTATGTAGTAGAGACCTCAGCCTAAATCTTAGAAAGCGAGTAAAATGTTATGTATTTTCTGTTCTTTTGTATGGTGTGGAGACATGGACTCTCAATAAACAATGCCCAAAAACCCTCCAAACTCCTGAAAGTAACATGCCTTAGCACTGTGTACCAGGTGGTCGGGGGGGGGGGGTCGGTTCTTAATCCGCCTACTTAATCTATTTACATGCATTCCGTGTCGAAAACCTTAAAAACCCCAGAATATGACGTGCCTTAGAAGTGACCACGGGCACAAGGTGCTCCGGGGGTCGGTTATGATGGAGTATTGGTGTTCAGCAACACCCAAACCCCCATATAATCCGTTTGCATTAATTTAGTACCAAAATTTTTCGAAACTCCAGAAGATGACGTGCTACAGCAGTGACACTGGACACCAGGGGCTACGGGGGTAGACTGATGGCATATTCGTATTCAGCGACTCCACAAACCTCCAAGTAAACTGATTGCATCAATTTAGGGCCGTTAGCCCTCGAACCTCCAGATGCCGTGCCCTAGCAGTGACCCTGGGCACCAGGTGCTCCGGGGGTAGGTTCTGATAGCGTAGTCATGTTCAGCGACCTCAAAAACCTCGTGAATAACAAAACTTGGCCCTTAATATGCTTATTTTGACATGTTTATGCACTTTTTAATGCATGTTAAGAACTTTAAAATGCAATTATTAATTAGGCATTTCCACCCATTTTTCTATTGTAGACTTTTTTCCTGACATCATCCTGAATACAATGCAAAACTAGCAAGTCTTTAGGTGGTGTATTTAAAAATACATTTATTCCGGTGTTTTTAGTGCTAAATGCACTGGTCTAAATAAATAGCCGCAGTAAATGCCAATTATTTATACATTTCGTTTGACCGCCTCTGCAAGTATACAGCGTATGTCCACTATAGTGGAGTCACTGAAGGTGGATATGAGCTATTACCTCCGATTTCGCTGAACCTCCATCGATTTGCATGAAAATTGGTGAGTGGTTAGAGGATATCTCAAGGAACAAAGGTGACATGGTGCCAACTTGCGCTTTTACCCTGGGGGTGGATGCCACCCCTTCTCGGGGGTGAGAATTATTTTATTAAAAATAACCTCATAATTCGATAGAGGAACAAATTTCAAGCAAAATTTGTTATATAAAGTTATTAAAATAAATCAAAACTTTTTGAGTTATTAAAGATCAAAGATTTTAATTTTTCTTGAGAAAAATGCATGTTTTTAACCAATTTTTCATCAATAACTCACAAAGTGTAAGTTTTGGCAAAAAAGTTATAAGTATCAAAATTGAAGCTAATAAAAAATGAAATAAACCACTTACTAGAAAAACCTTTTAATGTTAACTAAAAGTGAGTTATAGGTAATTGAATGTAATTTTTTTTCGGCAAGTAAAAAACTCTTAAGTATTCAAGCTGAAATAATGGGAAATTGATGCATTTTATAACATAAACTTATTAAACATTTGTCAAAGTACTTAAAAATATCTATCAAATGAGCCCCCGAACATGTTGATAGCGTTAAAATTTATGCTCCAAAATTTTTTCAAAATTTATCTTTTAAAAATATTTCCAAAAAATGTTATTGTTTTTTTTTTAATAACTCCGTTCGTGTTTACGATATCAGGTTCATCTAAAAACTGTTTGAAAGTTAATTCCAAGTGCTATTTAAGCAAGTTAAACCTAATCTTCTAAACACCTTACTTTCTTAGAAAAAAAGTTATATGACCCCGGTTGCATGGTTCCCACAGCAAAATTTAAGATTTAAACGTTTCTATCTCGGTTATTTTTTACCCTATAGAAACAGTAAAACAGGTAAAATATTTGTCACCGAAAAAACTAAAATTTGGTTATATATAATTTTTTATGTATATTGAGTATTTTTGGAGTTATTATCAAAAGAATATGAGAATTACAATAATTTTAAAAAGTATGATTTTTTTAAATTATATCTTTTTTTCAAAAATATACATTCTAAACCGGTCAAAATTATCGAAAACATTACTTAGGGTAATATAAAGAAGTTCTTATAAGGATTACTATAAATTTTAATTTTTGTGGAAATGGCGTATATTTTATTTTTCACTTTTTCCTAAAAAATTGGAAACGGTTCTTTTATTTTCATTATAACTTGCTTAATTTTGATGCTATTAACTTGTTCTGGAGCTCATTTGATAGGTATTCCAAAGTACTTTAACAAATGTTTAGCAGGAATATCTTATACATTGCATCGTTTTCCCGTTATTTAAGCTTGAACACTTAGATTTGAGTACTCGTCGAAAAAAATACACATTCAATTGCCAATAACTCACTTTGAACTAACATTAGTTTAGTTCTTTATATGAGGAATGTATTCAATTTTTTATTATCTTCAATTTCAGTAATATTAACTTTTTTGTAAAAGCTTATAGTTTTTTATTTATACGTGAAAAACTGATTTAAAACATGCATTTTTTTACGAAAAGATACAATCTTTGGTCTTTAATAACTCAAAAAGTGTTGATTTATTTTAATAACTTTATATAACAAATTTTGCTTATAATTTGTCCCTCTATCGACTTATGGTATTATTTTAAATAAAATAATTTTCACCCCCGAGAAGGGGTGGCATCCACCCCCAGGGTAAAAGCGCAAGTTGGCATCATGTCACCTTTGTTCCTTGAGGTATCCTCTAATTACTCACCAATTTTCATGAAAATCGATGGAGGTTCAACGAAATCTGAGGTGAAAACCTTCAGTGACTGCACTACTAAAACTGTCACTGTGACAGTGGCATTTCTCAAACTCGTCCGATACGTCTAAAGGTGGAAAACAATCACTATAATGTCAATCTATAAGTTACTATCGCTAAATTTAACACCTCCACTAGGTTCATCCCTTTTATCCCACAACTCAATATGTTTTCCATCTTTTGCGTTATTTGACCGGTTATTAGTGCGCTCATCACTGTAGACAAGTATGTACTTCGCAAGTGTGCGAATAATCGTGATCCCTTGACTCGGGTCATTTTTACCAACAACAGTTGGAAGACGAACGAGTGGCAACGAGTGACAAATAATTGTACGAGTAACCCACTCAGACGACATGGCTAGTATACGCCCGTGACGATTATTCGACAAGTACACGAGTCGTTTGAGTCCGGCTTAACAGATAATAGATCGATTTTTTCCAAGACCAAGGGCAGCAAAAGAAGTAGAGGCAGACCTCGAACAAGATGGACTGATGACATCAAGCTCCAGCGAATGGCTGGCCACGAATGGATACAAAGAAGAGCAAACAGATATGAATGGACACATCTAAGTTAGGCTTACATCCGACGATGAATTAAAAGCTATTGATGATGATGATGATGATGATGATGATGATGATGATACTCATGTCCGTAGTCTACACGTTAGTTAAAACAGTTTTAAATTTGTTGAATTAGTTGTATTTGCTTAAATGTTTTTGTTAATTTGTTCTACTTCTAATATTGCAGTACAAACCAATTAATGGATACCAAACCGTCAGGACCACCACCTTATGATGAAGGTCCACATCAATATCATCAGCCTCAATCGCACCCGTGTAAGTATTTATTTGGTACATACTTAGTTATGCAGATAATAGCATATTATATTAAATTTCATGAAAGGGTACCTAACATTAAGATGGACAAAATGCCCTCATTCCCTGAATAGTCTAGTCGCAACATAAGGGGTCCCGTGGGTACTTTTAGGTCGCCGCGATTTGATGGTGGTATTATAGGTTTTTTGGGTCGCTGAATCCAATGGAAGTGGTCTGGAAGCCCAAATGTGGTGCGTTTAATTGTTATTAACAAATTATGGTAAAATTAGGAGTTTTTCAGGAATTATTAAAAGCCCTGTAAATAAATTGATAGTGTTAAGGTCTTCTCTGGTGTTTTTTGGTCGTTGAATCGAATGTGACTAGTCGCGATTACTTAAAATGTGTTCCTATTTTGTTAATAACAGAATAATTGTTTATTCGCCGAAAATTTCGAAATGCGTTATCTACAGCAAGTTCGTAGTCTTTTTCATAGTATTTTTATACGCTAAATCGATTGTCACTAGTCGTGATAGCTTAAACCACGTTCCGACTTTGTTATTAATAAATTACACTGGACAACAAAAAAATAAAAAGTTTTTGTCCCAAGAGTTCTGTTGCCTGATTCTTATAGTACTTTTTATCCTGAATTCAAAAATGAAACCCGTTTTCTTCTATCACGTAAGGTTTTCTTGTGAAACTCAAATACATATAATAGGTACGTTATTCACCTATTCTTAGCTATAAGGATATGGGTGTACTTACGTTAAAATGTGGTTGTAAGCGATTTTCTTGAGTATTTCGCTTCTGGTACATCTCTTTTCAGTGTCCAACAGTAGTCAGCCAGCATTCTTGGACTCCATTTTGTGGAACATCACCAAGATTTTGTGGAAAAAAGTCCAAGTGGGAATCAAGGAAATGTATTTTAAGAGACATGTTGCATCCCAAATCACAGTAGGCTTTCAGTAGACTGTTGACATAATCCTTGTAGTTGTCAGCTTTGTAGTTTCCCAAGAAATTTTTAACAACATTTTTGAAACAGGTCCATGCTCTTTTCTCCAAGTCATTGAGTTTACATTCGAAATTGTTGTGCTTAATCAGATCTCTTATTTGTGGACCTACGAAGATGCCCTCTTTGATTTTAGCTTCACTTAGTCTAGGAAACTTTTCTTTCAAGTATAAAAAACCTTGTCCGTTCTTGTCCATAGCTTTGACAAAGTTTTTCATCAAGCCTAACCTGATATGAAGTGGTGGCAGGTAAACTTTCTTAGGATCAACCAAGGGTAAGTTTGCAACATTTTTCATACCAGGCTCGAGGGACTTCCGCTTCGGCCATGATTTTTTCTTGTAATGACTGATGCGATCTCGGCTGTCCCATTCACAAAGAAAGCAACAAAACTTTGTATACCCAGCTTGTAAGCCAAGTAACATAGCAATGACTTTGAGATCTCCGCATAAGTTCCATCTGCATTGGTCATATTGAATTTTTTCAAGAATCAGTCTCATATTTTCATATGTTTCTTTCATTTTTGCCGCATGAGCCAAAGGAACAGAAGGAAATGCGTTTCCATTATGCAATAAAACAGCCTTGAGGCTAACTTTGGATGAGTCTATAAATAAACGCCACTCTTCGGGTTTATACTCATGCCCTAAGGTGTTCATCACTGCTAAAATATCATTACAGAATACTAAATCTCCTTCTTGGGAGAAAAACCCCTCAAAATCCTGTTGCCTATTTCTGAAATAACATACTTTAGTGCCTTTGCCAAGTAAGTTCCAACCCTTAAGGCGTGACCCCAACAGTTCTGATTGGTTTTTTGAGGGATTCAAATCACGAACCAAATCATTAAGGTCTCCTTGAGTTAATAAATGAGGCTCAGTGGATTCATCAAAACTAGGATCTTGTAAATAATCATTTTCTTCTTCATCTGGTTCAGGAATTGTAGCTTCATCAATTTCTATGGACGTTGGAGGAGGTGGTATGGGAAGTTCTTCACTATGCGGTACAGGTCGGATCGCCGAGGGCAAGTTCGGATAATTTAAAGTATGTTTTGACTTACTTGTAATCCCTGCTGCCTTTGTCAAACAAAAGTAACAGTCGGAAGTGTGATCCGTTAATTGGCTCCCGCCAGACCATTGGAACTGCAAACGGCATGTGACGAGAACCATTGGCCCAGCCAGTTAGTAGTCTACCGCATGTTACACAGCATATGTGTGGGGCCCAGTTTTTGTCCTGATCACCCACTTTACAGCCAAAATAAAGTTCATAGCACTTTTTCATTAAAGGAGTAAGATTTCTTCTTTGTGATTTGAAAGTCAACTCACCACATACATAACAAAACGTGTCCGGATGGTTTAAACATTTGCGAGGCATGCTGAACTGAAAATGCACACTACACAACGTGAAAGCACTGTCACACAAATAGAATTCACTGTTCAAGGGACCAAACAGTACTGAGCGGCAGACTGAGCTCGACAGCTGCATAAGTCAACAAGTGCAATCATGTCGCGACATGTCTGTGACCTTCAACACAACCTAAATAGACAGGAAATTACTCCCAACCACCCCCCACCCACTCACTCTCAAACCATAACATTAAATTTTTGGGAAGGGGTTTATTTCTAATATAATCAAATTTCAAAAAAGACATGAAAATCATAAAGACAAATGGGTATTTTCCAAGAAAACCTTGCGTGATGGAATATTTTTGATTACAAATTTGAATTCTACCCATCAAAATACATAAGAATTTGTGGAATTGATACATGGGACAAACCATGTGTTTATCAGTGTTATTGCAAAAATAACGGTTTATAGTACGTTTACTAACGGTTTTGGTCTAAATTATAAAAATCCACTTGGAATGACATGAAATTTGGCATGCACGTAGCTAACATGTCCAACAAAACAAGTGATATTGTGCCGATGTGTGTTTTTACCCTGGGGGTGAGTTTCACCCCGTTTCGGGGGTGAAAAAAGGAACCTTTAAAATAAGTCAAGAATTGGATAAACTGAATGATTCTAAGCAACTTTTGTTCTATGTATACAGTTTTTTCACTGTCAATACTTTTCGAGTTATTTGCTAGTGAATATGTTCATTTTTCAACAAAAAAACCAAATACCTCGAAAAGTATTGACTTAGTGAAAAACTGTATAGAACAAAAGTTGCTTAGAATTAATCAGTTTGTCAAATTCCGGACTTATTTTTTTAAAGGTTTCTTTTTTCACTCCCGAAAAGGGGTGAAACTCACCCCAGAGGAAAAGCAGACATCGGCACAATATCACTTTTTTTGTTTGACATGTTAGCTACGTGTATGCCAAATTTCATGTCACTCCAAGTGGTTTTTTAAAATTCAGAGCAAAAACCGTGAGTGAGCGTACTATAAACCGTTATTTTTGCAATAATTTATTAATAACAAAGTCGGAACGTGGTTTAAGCTATCACGACTAGCGGCAATCGATTTAGTTTATAAAAATACTATGATAAATACTAGAAACTTGCTGTAGATAGATCATTTCTAGCTTTTTGGCGAATAAACAATTAGTTTGTTACTAACAAAATAACATATTTTGAGTAATTGCGACTAGTCGCATTCGATTCAGCGACCAAAAATACACCAGAGAAGACCTTAACACTATCAATTTATTTACAGGGCTTCTAATAATTCCCGAAAAACACATAATTTTACCATAATTTTTTAATAACAATTAAACGCATTACATTTGGGCTTCCAGACCACTTCCATTGGATTCAGCGACCCAAAAAAACCTACAATACCACCATCAAATCGCGGCGAGCTAAAAGTGTCTACGGGACCACCTATGTTGCGACTAGACTAGAAGTAATGAGCGTTATTTTGTCGTTTTTAGTTTTTTCCCGATGGGTTTACAATCAAGTTAATTTTTTTTTTAATTTATCGGCTTAGAGGCTTTTATAAAACTTAGGTAGGTATGTATTTTTTATAGACCCGTAAATTGAGTGTACATTATCATTCTCTTTGCCTTATCCCTATGCGGGGGTCCGCTTCCCTAATTGCATTTCTCCACACAATTCTATCTTGGGTCATATCAATGTCAATCGCCTTTAACCAATATGTCCTGCCTTATCGTCTCCCCCCAGGTCTTCTCTGGTCTTCCTCTCCTACTCGTTTCAGGAATCTGCACTCCAGCTATTCTTCGTATTGGGTGATTAACGTCTCGACGCTGAACATGACCAAACCATCTTAACCTATGCTCTCTCATTTTGGCATCAATTGGTGCCACACCTAGACTCCCCCTAACTAATATACTCTTTTCTAATTTTATCCTTCTTTGTCACTCCACTCATCCATCTAAGCATTCTCATTTCCGCCACATGAATTCGTTGTTCATCTTTCTTTTTCACTGCCCAACATTCAGTTCCGTACATCATAGCCGGTCTTATGGCTGTTTTGTAGAATTTTCTTTTAGCTTTATTGGAATTTTTCTGTCACACAACATACCACTGGCTTCTTTACACTTCATCCATCCAGCCCTAATTCTACTGCATGCATCTCCATCTATTTCTCCATTACTCTGTAATACCGATCCCAGGTACTTAAAACTATTGCTTTTTAGAATCAGTTCACCATCCAAAGATACCATTTTATTTGTAGTAATTCCATCTTTAAATGAACATTCCAAATACTTTGTTTTTGCCCTACTAAGTTTTAAACCTTTTTCCTCCAGAGCTTGCCTCCACTGTTCCAGTTTTTTTCTAAGTCTCTTTCACTATTTCCTACTGAGACGACATCATCAGCATACATTAAGCACCATGGAATGTTACCCTGTAGTTTCGCTGTTATCTGGTCCAAAACTAATGAGAATAAATACGGACTAAGCACAGAGCCTTGGCGCAATCCTACTTTCACATGAAATATATCAGTCTCTCCCACACCTGTCCTAACACTAGTCGTTACTCCCTCATACATATCCCTCACAATCTTTACATATTCACCAGGGACTCCTTTCTTATTGAGTGCCCACTACAGAATCTCTCGAGGAACTATATCATATGCTTTCTCAAGATCAATGAATACCATATGAGCGTTTGTTTCTTTACTCCTGTATTTTTTCATCAACTGCCTTATAATGAAAATTGCATCTGTTGTTGATCTGCCCTGCATAAAGCCAAATTGATTCTCGGATATTTCGGTCTCTTCACGTATCCGTCTATCAATTACTCTTTCCCATATTTTTATGGTGCGGCTAAGCAGTTTTATAGCCCTGTAGTTTGTACATTGTTGTATATCTCCCTTGTTTTTGTAGACAGGTACTAGTATACTGCTTCTCAATTCGTCTGGCATTTGTACAACTTCCTTTGTACAACTTCCATAATTCTATTAAATAAACCTGCTAGCCACCTTGTTCTTGTCTCTCCCAATGCTGTCCATACTTCCCCAGGAATATCTTCTAGTCCTACCGCTTTTCCTTTCTTTATTTTTTGAAGCGCTTGAGCCACTTCCTCGTTTGTTATTTTGGTGACCATTGCTGCTACTGTCTCTGTTGACTCTAGAGGCTGTCTGTCAAATTCTTCATTTAATAAGCTGTCAAACTGCTTTCTCCATCTCTTTTTGTCATCCTTTTCGTGAACTAGTATTTTATTATTTTCATCTTGAAAACATCTAATCTGATTAAAATCTTTTGCTTTCTTTGCTCTCTGTTTGGCTATTTTATATATCTTCGTTTCACCTTCCCTGGTATCAAGTTGATCGTATAGGTTTGAATACGCTTCTGCTTTAGCTTTTGCTACTGATACTTTCGCTTCCTTTTTCGCGACCATATAGTTTTGAAGATCTGTGTTGTATCTCGTTTCTTGCCACTTTTTATATAATTTTTCCTTCTCTTTTATTTTTCCTTGAACTTCGTTTGACCACCACCAAGTCTCTTTATCCTCAAACTTTTTTCCTGACGTTTTCCCCAGTATTTCAATAGCAGTCTCTCTAATACTACTGGTCAGTTTTCTCCAAATTGTAGTAGAGCTTCCTTTCATGTTCCAACATATTTTCTCTACTATTCTTTCCCTGAATAGACCTTCTTTCTCATCTTTTAGCGTCCACCACTTGATTTTTTGTGGTCCTCTCTGATATTTTTGTTTAGTTTCGCTTTTTACTTCGATGTCCAGAGCAAGCAGCTTATGTTGTTGGCTTACTGTCTCACTAACTACCTTGCAGTCCTTGCATTCACGTATGTCTTCTTTCCTTATCATGAAATAGTCTATTTGGGATTAATGTTGTCCAGTTTTGTACGTAATAAGTTGAGTTTCTCTCTTTTTAAAGAATGTGTTAACAATCGCCATAAATATCTAGTGCTGTTGCTAATTCAAGCATATCATCTTCAGCTTCATTTCTAGTTCTATCTAGACAGATAACATAGATCAACATAAATATCAGATCAAGGGTTTTTATAGGTTATACAGTGATGAGCGCGCTAATAACCGGCAAAATAACGGAAAAGATGAAAAACATAATACATTGTGAAGTAAAAAGAGATAAAACGTGTAGAGGTGGAAATTATCGATATAAACGTATAAATTAACATTACATTACATAGTTTGCCACCAATGGCGTTTCGCAGGGTTAATCACACTTTTTGAGGTCGACACAATAGGGTACTTGCAAATTTTTTTAATATTTAATAATGTTCAGTTTTCTTTAAAAATGAGATTTCCAAAATTTCACGCTTCAAAACTCATAATAATTTAGAAGTACAAATTTAAAATCTGCTGTAATTTAAAATAGTTCAAACGACCCGTGACGTCACATATTTGAACTTTCTAGTTATATTTATGGTTATATTTAGGTATATTCTTCTTCTTATTCTTTAGTTATTGGCCTCCACCTACTTGGGTATTTGGCCAGCTCATCGTCGCGGAATAAGGGAAAATATTTATATTCTAATGACATTTATCGTATATCATTTATAACAGTTTGTTGAGATTGGAGTTTAATAGAGTTTTTGAAGGAAAAAAAAGGTTTACTATGGAAAATAAAAGAAAACCCTATAAGTGTTGTTTAGTGCCATTTTGTAAAAGTACAAGTTTTCTATGAATTTAAAATAGTTCAAACGATCAAACGTATTTTCTACTGACATTTATAATATCTAATTTAAAATTATATCGATGGCTTAGTGTGAAAACCTCGTATCTCAATAAAATACAATTTTACAGGAGAGGCAAAAAACTGATTTACTGCATATTATAACATAAAAACAAAAACCTATCTTTACGTATTTTTAATTTGGACACATTTCGATAGTTGCACATAAAATTTGCACATATATTATTATTATTTAATTTTTTACCTGACCTACGAGGTACTCATTTTTAAGTTCTATATATATATATATATATATATATATATATATATATATATATATATATATATATATATATATATATATATATATATATATATATATATATATATATACATACGTGGTTTTCATATTAGATATTTAAAATATACGATTTTTCATATTAATTATTGATTCATGTATATCTGTCTAACATAATTTTGAATACTAAAAGGGTTATATAAAAAAATAAAAATAATTTATTTATTTAGTTTATTGACATATTTTACAAAATTAACATTAAACGACGAAATTATTATATATTGATTTTTGAAACAATAAAATCATTGATTTTAATCTAAATAACAAACTCAATGCTGTAATAAAATGTCTTAATTATCTCAGTCTTTTAATCATTTCTTAATTATATCAGTCTGTACTTTGCTTAGAGTCCACTCTTACCTGAAGAATACAGGCGCACTCATTATTTTTTTTAGCCCTACATAGTAGGATTGATTTTCTTCGTCTGAAACAATTAAAAAATTATAGTAATAATAATAAGGAATATAATAAATTATTTAGTTAACCTTCCGATGACCAACCTTTTTTGTTACACGGATGACCAACGGGGATAAAAAATGACCCCCAGTAAAAAATGACATTTGACAAAAAAATTAAGTTGTTTTAAAAAATAAAATAATGTATGTATTCGTAATTTTTATGTTACTATTGTATCAATAAATCATAAATAAACATTAGTAAAACATATTTTTTTCCGCAAATCGCCAGGAAATTTTGACATTCCTGTCAAAATTTCTTGAAGAAAAAGTCAGGACTTCCTTACTGTAAGGAAATGTCATTTCCTTACTGTAAGGAAATGATATTTCCGTACAGTTGTTAGTGTTCTACATAAATGATAGAAAACACATTGCTATTAAAACCTTGTAAATTACCTTAATCATTAAATTTTCTTTATCTGGAGCTTCCTGGATAAATTTTTCAATTTCTTCCTTCGTTAAAATCTTAGATTTCTTTGCCCTATAACCTTGAGCTTGCCGTTTCAATAAAGAACGAAGTTTTGAGTATGTAGATATATCTACATTGTGTTTAAGTGCAAGGGTTGACTTCAGCATTGAATAATTGGCCCATAATGTTGAAGATTTCATCTTTAAACAAAGGTCTAGGAAGTATGCCATTACAACATTTTCTGAGAAAGAACTCGTATTTTTACTCATGCGATAATCCATAAAACGTCTGTATGCATTTTCGTACTTTTCTCTTGATTTCTTTGGCAATAATTCTAATGAAGCAGTATTCACTGCCTCAACCAGCTCTGGAGGAGTCCCAGGAATGGAAATTTCATCATCACTTATCATTTTACTTTCGAGAACACCAGCAATTAAATTTATAAGCGTCAAGTTTGACAATTCAACCTCAATACGTTTCCATAGTAACCCAAGTAATTTTATTAGGAATTTCAAAGCACCATTTATTTGGGAATAAAATTATCGCGTTTTTTTTAAATCAATCAATATCTGTCGAATTTTAAACGATTTGCGGAAAAATAGTATGTTTACCTCGTAGGAAAAGCCACATTCCTGGACTCTGTGTTGCTAAGTCTCGGCTTGCGCCTCGACTTAGCAATCTTCACAGTCGTCCAGGAATGTTAAGCTTTTCCTACCCGGTAAACAATGTACTATTAATTACAATTGAACAAAGAAGTTTTAAAATATACACTAATTTACGTCGCCACAGGTTTAACAAACAATTTTTTTTTCAATATTGGAATGTTTCTTACATACAATTCCACATAATAGGTGGTATTTACTTCATATAAAATTGGAACATGGAAGGCCAAAGGAGTTCGTTCCCCTCAAATTCATAAAATATTTTTTTTTAAAATAATGAATGGGTTGCATGTGTGAGTCCATACTATTGTAGTAAAGAAAAAAGAGACGTTCTCACAAACAATTTATTTTACAACTGACGACCGGTTTCGCTGTCTACAATATTCACAGCATCTTCAGGTCACGGTAAAAGTAAAATTAAATGCTACAAATAACAAAAAACCAGAGTTAGTTAAGTGGTCTGGTTGAAATCAAAGGGTAAAGATCAAGCCAATATTAAAGTATATATATTTATGCATACATATAAACACTAAAATGTACGTAAATATGGTTTAACAACCCTCACACTCACATACATGCAAGCATTCAAATGTAGTGGCAACTAAAGTATGTCAAGTATAAGTATAAAATGTACACTTACTTTCCGGTATAAGGGAAGAATATAGTAGTATTCAATATCATACTTTTTCTCCAAATTATGCTAAAGGGAGAGATGGTAGAGGGACAGATTTGATTGTAATGTACAAACAAAACAAAATAATTGGCAGGAACTTGAGGGGATTAGTAAGGGAACACGACATTAAACCGTGAAACCAAAAATTGTTAGTTATATATAAAGTGATGTTATTTTTAAATTTTTTTTATTTTAAAGTGTATATTGTTAATTTAATTGGGATTATTAGATGTTGTTCTGGATGTTCAAGATCGGTGGGTGATACGATATGCACGTTGATGTACGGTACCCTTTAAGAGCGTAGGCGCAAAATTTCGGCTCCATTGCTTTTTAAATGCATTCATTTTTTTTAATCCTGGGAGAATAATAGATACGTATTTTTGAAAAATTTAAACGCAGAAGAAAGATTTATTCCCGAGGGCCGAAAGTCCCTGAAAGCTTCTATAATGTTTATTTTAATAAGTTACAGGGGTAAAAAAAAAGAGAAAATTTATTGTGATTTTTAATTTCAAATATCTATTCAAAAGAAACTTTTTATTTATTCTAGCGAGGAGCTTTCGGCCCTCGGTAATAATGTAATCTTTCATTTTGCGTTTAAATTTTTCAAAAATATTTATTTGTTTCCTCAGGATTTGAAAAAAACTGAATGCATTTAAGAAGAATTGAAACTGAAATTTTGTGCCTACGCTCTTAAGTCGTTTATCTGAATTCTGAAAAATGATATACAGGGTGTTTCATTAATAATTTTCCATATAGTAACTGGAGAAACCTTAGCACAAAATACGAAGATTTAACCTAAAACACTTAAATAAAATGTGGTTCCTTAATGAGTTACAGGGTGTTTTATCTAAAAATTTAAAAATTATTTTTGCTCAGCATTTTAAAACTATTCAACGTATCCTTTTCATGCTTGGCAGGAAGTATAGGTACTGTACAAACTACTAAATTATGTTAAACAAACGTTTCTGGCTATTACCAGGGGCGTACGACGGGGGAAAGTGAATGGTTGACCCTTTCCAAATTCTACGCCACTGGCGAAATTGCTATTTTAGTTCAATTTTTGGATTCTCCAATACTTTCTCTGAAAATAATATACTCTTCATTCGTAATGATAAAGTCATTAGTTTTCGAGATCTTTGAAGTTAAAAATGAAACGACACGGTTATTTTGGTTAATGTATTGTGTCGCTTCATTTTTAATTTCAAATATCTCGAAAACTAATCATTTTATCGTTACGAATGAAGAGTATATTATTTACATAAAAAGTATTGCAAAATCAAAAAATTACACTAAAATTGCAATTTCGTCAGTAGCGTAGAATTTGGAAAGGGTCAACCATTCACTTTCCCCCGTCGTACACCTTTGGTAATAGCCAGAAACGTTTGTTTAACATAATTTAGTAGTTTGTACAAAACCTATACTTCTTGCCAAGCATGAAAAGGATACGCCCACATAACAATGATGTTCGTATCATGTTCTAAGCATATCCTACCAACATTCGTTGAAGTATATCCTTTTTAGTATATGCGTAGTACAAGCATAGCATGTACCATAAAAAACATTCTAAATTTCATGTTCTTTGCATGTGATTCAAAGAATATTCTTGCACCGAATATACTGAGCACATTCGTGTACGTAGTATCTCGGAATGTTCGTAAAAGTTTATTCTTAGAATATACCTTAATCGAATATTCTTAGTATATGCGTAAGTATATGCAAAAGTATATGCTTAACACATACTTGTATAAACTTTTAAAATATCTTAAAAAGAATATACTGTATGTACCTATAGGATGAAGAATAATGTTAGCCTATAGATTATCAACTTCGTTAGGAATAATTAATAAAGTTTAGGTATTTTGGTAGGTACTACTGAACTATCTAATTCATTTTTTTAACCGTTTTAATTGTATGGTAAAAAAGTTTAAAACTTAATTCTATTGAAGAAAAATGAGAAATTCTCGTTTCGTTTTCAATTGAAATGAATATACGAGTATTTTGATTTGAGTTTATACCATGAGTATTTTTACGTATAAATTTTTTTTAAGTATAAGCGCGGTTACAGATAAATGAGAAATTTAAAGAGATAGACCAATTGGTGTACAAGTGGTATACCAGAGGGTGGTGTAAAATTTTCCATCCTTTAAGGGTATACCGAACAAAATATCCATGTGCTTAGATCAAATGACATCTGTTTTAATAGTTCCTCTTTAATATTTTGCCTTGTTACAGGATAGTATTCAGAAAAACGCAAAAATAAGTACTGTAAAATATAATTTCATTAGGTACAATTATAAATAATATATTATATTTAAATAATTATAACTGTTAGGCCTATTTAATCAAAATAATGCTTTTATCTTTAATCACAATAATGTTTTTATTTACGCTGCTGCTAAAAGTTGCCGATGTAAGCTCCTTTTTATACCTATCAATGACTCCTCTTACTAGATTGTCGGGTTCTTGTCACAGCTCTGCTGTGCTAAAGGTTTTTACATTTCCACGAAATTCTGAACGACCGATAACAAGACTGATAACGCAACAATTGGCAAATGTTGGAGTAATGACAATGTAAAGTGCAAAGTTAATGTACTAGCTTCCAGGGGCAAACGAATATGCATTTTACATTGTGGAGGGGAAGATGGTTGGGTAACCGATGGCTTACTATTAAATGCAAAAGACATTAAAGACAGTTGTTTGGACCATGTTTGGACTATCATCAAGATATTACGGGTGAACTTTTCGAATCGTGGTTTAAAAATAACTTATTACCAAATTTAGCAGACAACAGTGTGATTGTTTTAGATAATGCATCATATCATTCTAGACAACTTAAAAAAATTCCGAATAAATACTCTAGAAAGGATGAATTGCAAGATTTTTATTATTACAAGATTTATATTTTGAAGATTGGTACACTAAAGACCAATTAGTAGAGGTACTTAATACAAAATTATTTGTAAAGGAATATATTATTGATGATGCAGCAAGTAAAAATGGACACACAACTTTAACACTACCACCATATTACTGCGTTTTAAATCCAATAGAGTTGTTATGGTCTCAACTGAAATATAATGTGAGACAAAAATAATGTAAGTCCAAAATGTTATAACAATGTCGTGAAACTGATAGATTCTGAATTTAAAAATATCTCTGAGGATAACTGGAAGAAAGCAATAGAGCACGTAAAAAATATCGAAAAAGAATATCTTAAAAAAATTCCTGTTCTAAATAAAATTATTATCAATATGGAGAACAGTGATTCAGAGGAAGAAAGTGACAAAGTGTAATACCAAGACAACTTTCTCTCAATACTGAGCTTACCCGGAATATTTTCTTACATAATCAGGTGTAGGGATTATCGGCATATTATGTTCAACACCAAACTACTGCTTCAATCTTTTAAGAAAAACCTTATTATGAACACTTCACTTATTGTTGCAATATCTATATCTTTGAAAATCAGTTCTTAAGAGAAAATAATAATGTAAGTAAGTGTTGACTAGATAAACTTTTAATTTTTAAAAGATGAAGTTTTCGATCCTAATAGCATTATTAATAATATTTAGAAAATTAAAATATTACTAAAAGATTTTTAAATCGAAAACGTATTGGTCCATTCCCTTGGTAACACCTCCAAGGCTTCTAATTTAAAAATTTTTATTTTATTTTTAATTTTTACTTCAAGGCTTTATAAATTATTTAAATGTATATTTTTTTTTTATCTTTCACTACCTACCGTTCGCTCAATTATTAATTAGTTTTTGTATACAAACCAAATATTGTTTGAACATTTTATAGAAAATGCATTGCAGAAATATTATTAAAGTAGTTTAAACTTACAAAATTAAGCTTTGTTTATAACAATTCAAATTTAGAGAATCAATTTCTTATAAAATATACCATATTATGTTTCATGTAGGTCGGTACTATCCTGTTCTTTACCGGTCATAGTGCTGCTTATCCCTTTTTTCTCAAATAAATATAACCGATTACATCTTCCTAAATTTAGTGTCCGATATTTAGAACGTTCTGAATTCAGGATAGTGTAATCGCATTTAGTCAGTTAGCATCCTAATTAGGAAGGTTTTTCGACTTCCTAACTGGCTAAATCGTAGAGATGGAACACAATAGTATTTTTCGGTAATATTTTTTTTGTTATTGGCATACACATTAGTGATTCAGCCAGTTACAAGTTAATGTTTTAGCCCTATGCATCACATTCAAACGATCAACCTGGTTGGTAGGTACCAATAATTTTGTATTTTTAATCTAGAGCAGAGGTTCTCAACCAGTTGTACGCGTACTACTGGTGGTACGTGGGACGATTTCAGGTGGTACGCGTCGCGTGGGTGAAACAAGCTGTTACGCTGGGCCTCTGTCTGCGGATGTGGCAGAATACAGTATTCCTCGAAATATCTCAAATACCAGATGTAGTGGTTGACATAATTCATAATTCTTCACTTGGAATCTCTTCAAGAAAGTTTTAATAAATTTTCTCTGAAGATTATTCCAAACTTGACTGGATCAGAAATCCTTTTGCAGGAATCTCACCAAATGAGTTGTAATTGCAGGAAACATTCATCGATCTAATAGAAAATAGTTCTGTGAAACACAGCTTTAAAGAGAAATCCTTAGTTGACTTCTGGATTGAGTTAAAATCCGAGTATCCAATGCTCTTCTGACAAGCTATGCTGTTTTTGATGCCATTTGTCACTAATTGCTCGTGTAAGACTGGTTTTAAGTACTGGACTATGGTATATATTTTAAAATTAAAATTAGACACCACAATTTTGTCTATAAAACAAGCCAATGGACATGTTTCTGATAGTAAACATGTTTCTAAAAACAATATGATCGGGGGACATTCTTCCATTCCATGACCCCCTACCCCCAAATGTTTGGTGGTACGCCAAAATCTTCAAAATATTTCAGGTGGTACGCAGTTACTAAAAGGTTGGGAACCCGTGATCTAGAGAATGACATGTATTTAATTTGGTTTTTAAATATATTTATATTTCTTACCATTTTTTCCCTCCAATTCGTAAATCTATATCACAACTAAACAAATTTTTCTTACATGTAAGTATTATGGGTTTTTAAATTACCTAAAGTCGAGACAAATAGAAAATGAAGACACTAAGTTATTATAAAAGATAGGATCGATTAGATTATAGTCATATAAATAAAAACAAAATGCGAAAGAGGCAAAATTTTAACAGTTTTAAATGACATCTATATCTGCCATAAATTAGAAATCTGTTACAGCCGTATCGACCTGAAATTCTTTTGAACCCATCACATTAAACAGATGTGAGATGTTGGAATCGAAACAGACGCCGCCGATGCGTTTCTCTATGGTACCTATTCCTTACCTATTTCATTTCAAATCTCTTGCCCGGTCGTTCCGAAAAGTGTACGACCGGCGCTGGAATCGAAACCGATGCCGTCAAAGTTTTGTCACGTGTAATACGTGGAATAGTCGATTGAAACATATTCCGACGTACCCGCTCCAGTTCCAGCGTGCCATCCCTAATCGAAACGAACGTCGCCGATGTGTTCCCTACTAACCCTATGGTGGCTCTTTCGATGTGGCTGTGCTAAAACCTATTCCGAGCGAGAATCCAGTTCAGAGTTTATTGTAAATTGCGGATTGCGGTCGATGCGGCGCCGTTGAAATCGAAACCGATACCGTCGACTTTTTGGTCACTGGTGCGTGGAATAGACGATTGGGACCTATTCCGAGGTACCTGCTCCAGTTCCATAATGCCATCTCTAGACTGTTTCATTCTTCTTTGGGGCACTCAAGTTTGGTTGTTGTGGTCTGGGTTAACGATAATGTTTTGGCGCCGTAAGTCATGTTTGGAAGCGCACATTAGTCGGACGTCTTCTTTTTCAGATAATTTGGCATGTTCCTCTTAAAGATGTCTGATAGAGCCCCGTATGCGACCCATGCTGAGGTGATCCTTCTTTGTAGCTCGGCAGTTTGGTTGTCTGGCAATTTGGAGTTCATCCCTAAATATTTATATTTATGGACCAAATGCTATTTCATTGAAGTCGGCTTTTGGATTTTCGCTTGGTATTACCAGGTTTGTCATGTTTTGTGTCTTTCCAAAATTTATGTTTAAACAAACTTTCTTACAGGCGGCATCTAACGCAGTCAGCATACATAGTTCTCAGTGGTGTCATGGCAAAATTAGCAGTGCCGGAACGCACTGCTAATTTTTGTTTACAAAACCTAAATTCTTTATTTATTTATTTTTTCTTTTCTTAACCAGTGTGGGAACGGCGTTCCCACGCGTTCCCACACCATGACACCACTGATAGTTCTAATCTCTCCAAAGTTGTGTGTTATAAGAGGTACCTGCTCCAGTTCCACCATGCCATCTCTAGTAAATCGGATGGATGTACATGTGTACAATCCTGTACCATTTTCTATGCACCCAAAATAATAAAAATGTCACTGGATTTACCCAAAACGATAAACATGTCACGATGCTGACTGAAAGGTAATCAATCATAATTACCTTTCGAGCCCTTCGAAGAGCGTACCTGGTTTACCTGCTTTTAAAAGTTAAACCTGGTTAAATTAGGGCAGTCAATGAGGGTATGGGACTCCGAATTCTATTCTACTATATCGATTTACTTGATATTTTCACAATAAGTAGGGAACAGCTCAAGAAACAAAGTCTACCCTATGCCGATGTGTGCTTTTGTCTTGGGGGCGGTTCCCACCTCTTCTCGGGGGTGGAAAATTTTTTGGTTAAATAACTACGGAAATTGCTAGAGAACCCAATTCTAAGCAAAAACTGTTCTATATTTTTTTTTTCGAAA
This sequence comes from Diabrotica virgifera virgifera, assembly GCF_917563875.1. Lineage (NCBI taxonomy): Eukaryota > Metazoa > Arthropoda > Insecta > Coleoptera > Chrysomelidae > Diabrotica > Diabrotica virgifera. The sequence continues at coordinate 36,627,997 of NC_065451.1, forward strand.
ACTCAATAGTTTTTGAGTTATTCGTGGTTGAAAATTGGTTATTTTCATTGAAACATAACACCCTTTCAAACGGTTTTTTGCGAATACCTTAAAAACTATGCATCTAACTAAAAAAACTATATAAAATATTTTTGTAGCTTATAAAATAACAGAGATTGTTTCCTTTATGAATCTTCTAGTTATAATACAAAAAGATATATAGTAAGTGAAAAGAGTTTGTTTTCTTAATGCATGCTCAAATCAGTGTATTCAACTTGAAATAACAGAGAAACGGTTGATTTTAGGTGTCGACCAATAATTTTTGTTGTGCTTGAAAAGACGTTTAAAATAAGCAATATTAAATGTCGATTACATTCAAACTAAGCGAGATAAACTGCAAAAAATTTGATGACTTACGTATTTTAAGAAAAAAAAAGAGAAGAATATTTAACCCCTCATCCACAAGAAGTTAAATGCATCGTTTTCCTTCTACAATACATTTTACTATAGTGTTATTTTTATGTTCAAATAGTTGGGCGGGTTTAACATGAGTGGTTTTTGAAAAAAATAAGATCAAATTATTGAGCGCATTTTTAAATTTTCTTAAAAATCTTCCTGTTCCTCCATGTAACATGTAACTTAAATGCCATACAAAAATGTAGGTTTCTTTTAGATAAACATTTTAATTTTATTTTTCATAACCGTATCTCTTATCATTTTCAAGTTACATGGAGAAAAAGAAGATTTTTAAGAAAATTTAAATATGCGCTCTATAATTTGATTTGATTTTTTTCAAAAACCATTCATTTTAAAGCCGCTCAACTTTTTGAATATATAAATAATACTATAATAAAATGTATTGTAGAAGGAAAACGATGCATTTAAATTCTTGTGGATGAGGGGTTAAATATACTTCTCTCATTTTTTTCTTAAAATTCGTTAGTGATCAATTTTTTGCAGCATATCTCGCTTAGTTTGAATGTAATCGACATTTAATATTGCTTATTTGAAAGAACGTTTCAATCACAACAAAAGGTATTGGTAGCACTATACACCTAAAATCGACCGTTTCTTTGTTATTTCAAGTTGAATACACTGATTTGAGATTGCACCAAAAAACAAATTCTCTTACGTATCATATCTCTTTTTGTGTTATAACTAGAAGATTTATGAAGAAACGAATCTCTTTGTTTTTTTATAGGCTACAAAAAAGTTTTATATAGTTTTTTTAGTTAGATGCATTGTTTTTAAGGTATTCGCAAAAAATCGTTTGAAAATGTGTTATGTTTCAATGAAAATGGCCAATTTTCAACCACGAATAACTCAAAAAGTATCGAGTTTTCGAAAAAAAAAATTATAGAGCAGTTTTTGCTTAGAATTAGGTTCTCTAGCAACTTCCGTAGTTATTTAAGCAAAAGTTTCGCACCCCCGAGAAGGGGTGGGAACCGCCCCCAAGACAAAAGCACACATCGGCATAGGGTAGACTTTGAAAAAGGAGATAAGTTGAGCCTATTCCTAAAATTTGATTAAAATCCATGCAGTAGGATAGAATTCGGAGATAATAACATAGTCTTGCTCTCAATGACTGTCCTAAACCGAACCCCTGTGGTTTTAACACTTCTTGGTTTTCAGACCCTGTCTTTGTGCTATTTAGCATCCTAAATTTAGGATGGTGTAATAGCGAGCTACAGTGACTGAATTTAGTGTCCTAAATCGTATCCTGAATATCGGTCCTGAATTTAGGAAGATGTAATAGCCTAAATTTTTTTTTAACATTACATGCAGGTAAGCTTGTAGGTCCACAATCAAACAACGTGAAGCGGCCATTCATTGTCATTCTGACCCTTGCATTGCATATTTATTATAGCTTTGATCGCGCAGTACGTCCTGGGTATACCCAGAGGGAGAACGCCTGCGCATTACAAAATTGGGCGTTCGCGGAGTCCAAATCTTTCCCTCTGAACACCCTCCGGATTTTTAATTCGGTGTTCGCGCAGTACAGAAAAAAGATCCTGAACATGCCCGGGGTACGCTCTCGACGTTCGAGGATTTTGTTTCGGATTTTAAGTTCGCACAGGCGCACAAAATATTTGGGAAGAATTTCTTGACATTCTGTTCTTACTCCTTCCAATTCTTAACCTAAAATATTGTTTTGTTAAACAACTTGTAGATGTAGATTCTGGTTTTTAAAGTTTTGAAATTATGTAAAGTGTTGTGTCATTTAAATATTCTTCAAACAAATTTTAATATTTTTTATATTAAAGCTTTTTTGTTGTTTTTGTCAATGTTTTCCATTTCGTATGTTTATAAATAAGTAGGTACCTTTTCAAGTATTATTTTCATTCGATATTCGATAATTATCTATTACGGTAGTATGTATTACAATAAATTGTAGTCTGTTTTTACTTAATTTCTTCTATCTAAATGAACTTATAAGTACCTACATATTCTTGTGGTTTATTTTTCAGTTTAATTTATGAGTTAAATTAGTCTCTTATTGAATATAATAAAACATAAACAATACATCAAACTTATTCTGAAACTATTTCTTGTGTCTTGTTATATTTCATTATTTTTGTGGTGTAATAAACCATAATACAATGCCACAACCCATTAAATTCAATACATAGATATCAAAATTGGAAATGATTGTTTTACTAAATTATTCCTTCCTTCAGATAATGTTCAACCCTCATGAAGTTAAAGGTAATTTTTATATCTACATATCAACAATCTTTTACTCTACAAAAATGTAAGCTGGATTTCAGAGTGGAAATAACCACATTATATTGTGGAAATAATAAAGAAAGTATCAAATTTCTACCTTCTAAGAAAGGCATTGAATTATTGAATAGAAAGTTAATCCTTTGCCTGTTGCCTTTATTTTCTTTTCTTTTTCTTTTTCTCTTTGTTGACATACAAATTTGTTGCATTTGCATTTTTTTTTACATTTATTTCGACGCTGTGTCTAGGTACACGCTAACGTGTACGCAAATAAAAAAGTTCGGTACACGCTTAAACGTCATTAAGTCAGTGACGTCATTATTTAGCGTGTACTATGACTGGGTTTTTTGGTACACGCTAATTTGAGCCGCGTGTATGCTGTGGTAAAGTATCTGTAAGTATTGTGAGTGTCAGAGTGTGGTTAGAATTTGTCTAATCGCGTTATGTTTACACATAATCGCCTATGTTTATATTGATTTATAAAGAGTTTCCTTATTTTTTTACTTGTTTAGTGTTTTTTTTTAATTAACTATGGAGTGTGGACAATTATTTAGTTCTTTTAATTAGTTTAACAACATTTTAAAACAGTATGAAAAAGATAAGAGACAAAAATTCGTGATTAAGGCCCTTAATTTAAGGGTAGCAGAAGTAATAAGATAAAATATACGGGGCAATTGGTTAGTGTGATAAAACTCAGTAGATCCGCTAGAGTAATAGATAGCAATAAAAGTTAGTAACAAAATGTTTAGCAAACTTTAAGCTTCATATTACAAAATTACTAAAATTAGTTAGAATGTTACAGCGGAGTTGGATAATATAGTGGCAGACCAAAGTTATGTTTTTTAAATGGAACACCCTATATTTTATTTTATGTTTGAAATCTTCTTAACTTCCACATCACAAAAATATAAAGGTTTATTATGTTATACAGGGTATTTACAAAGTTATAACCAATTTTCTATTAAAATCGTAACAAGTGCAACTCCCTGTATAAATAAAAATAAACACCACAGCAAAAATAAACACCAATATAAACTGGTATAATTATTTTAACAGTATTTTGTATATATCGTGTTAAGTAATATTTATTTTGCTAACCTGAATATAATATACTTTTATATACATGCATATTGCTTTATTACAATTAAGTTTGAAATATCTGAATAGTTTTGCTTCCCTTCCCCTTCCCTTAATAAAAATATTTTTTATCAAACAAACAACAAACACCAAACATATCAAAATAGCGTGTACCAAAATATTAAGTCACTGCGCACGCTAAATAATGACGTCACTGGCTTAATGAAGTTTAATTCGCGTGTACCTAACTTTTTTAATTGCGTACACGTTAGCGTGTACCTAGACACAGCGTTATTTCGAAATAAGAAAGAGACAACAAAAAGCTTCCTTCTCTAACCTTAATGTATGCAACCCGTCATTACATTGCGAATCCGAAAATTGTTCGCGGAGCGAAAAATCCTGAGCATGTCCAGGATAAGTTTACGTTGACGCCTGCGCATTGGAAACTAATCCCGAACTTACTCTGGGTATGCTCGATTTGTACTGCGCGAACACTACTTATACCTGCACCACAGGGGAAGGGGGTCGGTAAGAAGGGCAAAATATGAAATGAAAAGTACAGTTATAGGCATTTGTGTCTACGCTGTTAAGAAGAAGTGGCGAAGACGTAAGTATTTCGAGCTATAAGGACTAAAACATTTTTAAGAACGTACATAAATAACTGTTTTATTTTGTTTGCGGGCAGCTTGAAAATATCTATTAAATTCATATTGGTACTTCAATATTTCCTAAATACCTAGTAAGTAAAAGTATGTATATAGATACCTATAAATTTTAGTAATTTACATACATATTATATATTGTTGTGATCTTGATTATTGATATGAGATAATAATTTTATATGTCATTTAATTTAATCAATGCTTTAATAATAATCTAATTAATTTACCAGATCACATATCAATATGTTTTCAATCTCAGGGCTTTTTTATAAAATTAATTACTTACATACGTGGCTTCTAAGTATTTCTTAATGGTTCCTAATCGGGATAGGAAAGAAAAGAGTAGAATAATAACACATATGGGTTACAATTGTAATCAAAATATTGTTTATTTTATTTAAATGGCAATCACTGCTTAATATTTGCTATATCTTATTATTCTTAAACATAACATTTATACATGGGAATCTTATTTCCTTTTGATTTCCAATTGAAAGTTTTTATTAACATTTAACTATTATGATTTATCAGCAACAATTCTATTTAAGTTTGATGAAGCTTTTCTGATATTATTGATTATGTTTCCTCAATTTTAAATGTGGTATTTACTACGAAAAAACCCATACATTCATGTCCAAACAAATGAGACTGACCTTTTTTTTTGGTGCACTGAGAATGTCTTCACATAAGACCCGTTTCCTGCTGTCCTTGGCTGCACTCAAACCTCGTCCTGGCTTCCAGTAATGTTCTCCTCTGAAACTAACTCGTATAGCTCTCGTTTCCTGCTTCTGTTGTGATGCTGTCTTCTACCTTTTTCGAAACTGCAATCAGCTACCGGGAACTCTTGGCTCAAGGAGGTTCTTTTACTCTCAACTTGGCCTACCTCTCGTTCTACGATAGATTCTCCACACTCACGGAACTACACCGACTTTCTCACTCCTCGAACACTACCGTCTACTACTCGACTTCACTTCTCGACAGCTCAAAACATTCTGATCTCTATTTGTCATTCATTCCCCTCCTTTCTAAATATCCCTTCCAGATTCACAAATCAAAATTCCACCACCAACTCTCATTCGCAGTATTCCTCAAAACCAATTTTTAAACTTTCTAAATATGCTTAATGGATTTCAAAGAAAATAGTTAATTCCCATTCTAAAAATTACTTTCTACTAATTACAAAATTTAATGATCTATTATCTACTTTCACTAAGTCTTCTTTAGCATCGGCTAATGATTGAACCTTCCGAGAACAACGATAATGACCTATTTTCGATTTCACTTTAGTTTTATTTTAAGCGCATTGTTCCGAGTATCGTTTTAATCACTTCTTAAAATTAAATATAACAATTTGTTGTATACAGGTTGTTCTAAATTTATATGCCCGTGGTTGAGAAAATTGAAAATATTTTATATTAAATTGAATTTTGTCTATAATTATCAAATTTTAATTTTCATATCAAATAGAAATATAACAAATCCCCGCCTTGTATTCGATAAAATTTATCTGCATTTTTAAATAAATTTTCTCGAGGGCAAAACCAACTCCCTGTATATTTCCTTACTTTAATCTACGTCTTATACCCCTTCTTCTTGTATTACTCTAATTAGTCCCACCTGTAGAGTAATTGTTTCCTTATTTTCAGTGTCCTCATCCTGTGTTAGAGTGTCGGCTATTATGTTGTCTTTCCCTTTTTCCCATATCAATCTTCTGTCTTTTTCCTCAGATTTTTCACATACTTTTACCGTGTATTCTGCATCCTCGTTTTCATATGCCTCCTCTTCAAATGCCACTGTTTCGATCATATCTTTTTCGCTTTCATTTGTTAGCTTTATTTCTTCTTCTCCTGAGCTCATCTCTTCTTTTGAGGAATCCCAGTTTTCTTTTGCTTTTGATACTCTCAATTTTTTTTCTTCTGGGCTCAACTCTTCTTTTGAGGAGCCACAGGTTTC